>NC_088393.1:13856500-14162166 GCF_037993035.2 Macaca fascicularis
CATGTGATGGCAACTCAGAGCAGTTGCATGGGGTAGCGGTGAAGAAAGAAAGGAGGTAAGCAGCAACTACATGTATTTATTCAATTAATCAAAAAGGAGAGAGGACGTGAGAGGTGTATAGTCAAGACACTGACCTCTCTGAGAGACTTGGTTTCCTCAACTATATAATGAAAAGCAAGGGAACTAGGATTATTCTCTGGGAATCCCTTTCTTATTCTCTGAAAAGAGACCACAGGCTAGTCAGGAGGCAAGAGGAAGGAAGAGAGAGCTGGGCTCTACTGGCAGAACCTGAGGGGTGATATTAAACATTTATACCACTCCCATTGCCCACAAAGTCAGGGTTCCTGGCTCCGTGACATGAAGATACCTTCTTATTCTAGAAGATCTCTTGCCACCATCTCTGTGTGACTTTGGACAAACTACTTCACTTCTTTGTGAGTAAAATAGAAGGGATGGACCTGCCAGAGTCCACGGAGCCTTAAAATTCAATGACGTGGCCGGGTGCGGTGGCTCATGCTTGCAATCCCAGCACTTTAGGAGACAGGTGGGCGGATCACTTGAAATCAGGAGTTTGAGACCAGCCTGATCAACATGCAGAAACCCCGTCTCTACTAAAAATACAAAAAATTAGCCGGGCTTGGTGGTGCATGCCTGTAATCCCAGCTGCTCGGAAGGCTGAGGCAGGAGAATCGCTTGAACCTGGGAGGCGGAGGTTGCAGCGAGCCAAGATTATGCCATTGCACTCCAGCCTGGACAATAAGAGCAAAACTCCAACTCAAAAAAAAAAAAAAAAAAATTCAATGATGCTACAAGACCAAAAACATCTTTCCCTGCTGGTCCCAGTGTAGTTCCATCTTTTCCTTGCCTCTGATCTTCAACAAAATGGCCCAAAGCCTGAGGCAGTATATAGTCCCTTCTAAAAAGGAACCTTCGTTTTCACAGAGTCACAAAATGTCAGAGCTGGCAAAGACCCGAGCTTCTCTGTCTTATATCTCATCTGATGTTCAGGGCATCTGCCACAGAATTCTGGACTATCTGACTATCTCTATCAGTGTGTTGGTCCCATCTTCTAAACAGCTTAGTAAATTTCCCAGGACACTCATCAGAAGTGTTACCCTTTTCCAGCTTAACAACCATTTATTTTACTGAGAATTTATTATGTGCCAGGTACAGTGCTAACCCTGTGAATAAAAAAAAGAAAAAAAAATTGTGCTCACCCCTTCTCTGGTGAGGTTCACAGTCTCTTTTCTTAACATGCATAATTTGTGTTATTTGAGCTCTTCAATATTTACATATATTTGAGAATGACAGTAAAAGAACTATCATCTCAGACATACAGCCAAGCTTCTGAAATCTTCCTCTTACACATTTTCAGTTTCATGATCAGAACACAAATACAATAAAAATATGCCTTACAAAGGTTTGACAAAATTACAAAGTTAGGATTTCTCTGAGGCTCTGAGCTACAAAGAACAAACAGATATCTGGAGTAAGATCTTTTCCACCAAACTTCACCCAAGAAGAAGGCAAACACCTTGGTAGTTCACAAAAAATGAATGATGTTTTAACGCTGTGGTTTGCTTCAGGAATCTGAGAGGACAACAGGTTAATCAGAAAGTACTCATTAGGCTGGGCACGGTGGCTCACACCTGTAATCCCAGAGCTCTGGGAGGCCAAGGTGGGCAGATCACCTGAGGTCCAGAGTTCGAGACCAGTCTGGCCAATATAGTGAAACCCCATCTCTACTAAAAATACAAAAATTAGCCGGGCATGGCACCATGTGCCTGTAATCCCAGCTCTCGGGAGGCTGAGGCAAGAGAACTGCTGGAACCCAGGAGGCAGGGGCTGCAGTGAACCGAGATACCACCACTACACTCTGTCTCAAACAAAAAAAAAAAAAAAAAAGAAATTACTCATTGTGCTCATTAAAGTCATCACTGTCTCAATGTCAAATTAGTATATTTGAGTCCCCTCCTCTCTGAAACACAGAATTAAGTGTCTACTGTGTTCCTTCACCATTGACATTGGCAGAAGGCTAGGTCTGCAGGATGTTTGTGTGTGTGTGTGTGTATTTTTTATTTCTTTTTCCTTTTTTCTGTTTTGAGAGAGTCTCACTCTGTCGTCCAGGATGGAGTGCAGTGTCACCATCTCAGCTCACTGCAACCTCTGCCTCCTGGATTCAAGTGATTCTGCTGCCTCAGCCTCCCGAATAACTAGAATTACCAGTGCACACCACACCACCATGTCAGGCTAATTTTTTTTTTTTTTTTTTGTATTTTTAGTAGAGATGGGGTTTCACCATGTTGGCCAGGCTTGTCTCGAACTCCTGACCTCAAGCAATCTGCCCACCTCTGCCTCCCAAAGTGCTGGGATTACAGGCATGAGCCACAGCGCCCAGCCTAAATTTTTTTTTTTCTTTTAGACAAAATCTCACTTTGTTGCCCAGACTGGCCTTAAACCCCTAGGCTCAGGGAATCCTCCCACTTCAGCTTCCAAAAGCTGGAATTCCAGGTGCTTGCCACTGCACCCAGCTCATGCAGAACGTTTTACTTTCCCCTCCCTGTTCCTAGCTTACAACACAACAGGACACTAAACAGCACCTTGGAATTTGGAGTAATAAAATTTAAGCAATGCGCCTGATTTGAATGAGACAGAACCACCAGACAAGAAGGATAATTGACTACCAGAGAAATAAGAGCAAGAAAAGCAAGTGAAAGAAATGCATGATGAATACAAAAAGAACGGAGAAGGGGATGCGAAAGGAACCCAACCTAGAAGAGAAGCTCTTCATGATAGGGTCAGGATTCCCTGAGAATCTAATTAAAACTACAGACCAGATTGGCCGGGCGCGGTGGCTCAAGCCTGTAATCCCAACACTTTGGGAGGCCGAGATGGGCGGATCATGAGGTCAGGAGATCGAGACCATCCTGGCTAACACAGTGAAACCCCGTCTCTACTAAAAAATACAAAAAACTAGCCGGGCGAAGTGGCGGGTGCCTGTAGTCCCAGCTACTCGGGAGGCTGAGGCAGGAGAATGGCATAAACCCGGGAGGCAGAGCTTGCAGTGAGCTGAGATCCGGCCACTGCACTCCAGCCTGGGCGACAGAGCGAGACTCCATCTCAAAAAAAACAAACAAACTACAGACCAGAAAAAAATATACATATACACAACTTTTTTCTTGCATAAAATTTCAGCAGATTCATTCATCCCAACGATGAGCTCTCACTCTTAGGATCTATCTGTTCTAGATGAAGAATTTCTCGTGTAGAGGAATGAATCTAGAATCTCCTTCATCAGATGACAGGAAAGTTGAAGAAAGGCCACCTTGTTGTAAGCAGGTGGATACGAACACTTACAAGTGACAAAGTGACCTATTGAATGACTGCCTTCAGTTTAATGATCACTTATTCAGACCCACTAGGTACCTGTATTAGTCAGGGTTCTTTAGTGGGACAAAACTAATAGGATAGATGTATATACGAAAGGGAGCTTATTAAGGAGCACTGACTCACACAATCACAAGGTAAAGTCCCACAATAGCCCATCTGCAGGCTGAAGAGCAAGGAAGCCAGTGGTGAATCCGTCCGAGTCCTCAAATCTCAAAAGTAGGAAGCTGACAGTGCAGCCTTCAGTCTGTGGCCAAAGGCCCGAGAGCTCCTGGCTAACCGCTGGTGTAAGTCCATGAGTCCAAAAGCTGAAGAACTTGGAGTCTGATTTTAGAGGGCAGGAAGCATCCAGCACAGGACAAAGATGAAGGCCACAAGACTCAGCAAGTCTGCTCTTTCCAACTTCTTCTGCCTGCTTTTATTCTGGCTGCACTGGCAGCTCATTAGATGGTGCCCACACAGATTGAGGGTGGGTCTGCCTCTCCCAGTCCACTGACTCAAATGTTAATCTCCTTGGGCAACACCCTCACAGACACATCCAGGAACAATACTTTGCATCCTTCGAGCTGATAAAGTTGACACTCAATATTAACCATCACACCACTCAGTAGTATATGAGTTTCCCTAAGTATTTCCATAACCACGTTATTATGAAAAACAAAAAACAGGGTTGCAAAAGCCCATCAATGATAGACTGGATAAAGAAAATATGGTACATATACACCGTGGAATACTATGCAGCCATAAAAAAGAACAAGATCATGCCCTTTGCAGGGACATGGATGGAGCTGGAGGTCATTATCCTTAGCAAACTAATGCAGGAACAGAAAACCAAATATTGCGTGTTCTAAGTGGGAGCTAAATGATGATAACACACGGACACACAGAGGCGAACAACACGCACTGGGGCCTTTTGGAGGGTGGGAGGAGAGATAGGATCAAGAAAAATAACTAATGGGTACTAGGCTTAATACCTGGGTGATGAAATAACCTGTACAACAAACCCCCATGATACAAGTTTACCCATGTAACAGATCTGCACTTGTACCCCTAAACTTAAAATAAAAGTAAAACAAAAAAAACACCACACAGGGATTTTTAAGGGATTTTTTTAAGGCTCCTTCCTGTCAGCAAGGTCAAGCCAGCCCCAGCCAGCAGAAGCCAGCCCCCAGGGAGCCTGAATTGGCGCAACCACTTTGCAGAGTAATTTGGCAATACCTACTGGGGCTGAGGATGCACACAGTATACAACTCAGCAGTTCCACTCCTGGGTGTGTACCCTAGAGAAACTCACTCGGGAGAAAGCAGGGACACTTTGCTCCAAAATTGCCCAAAGCTGGAAACAATCCAAATAAATAAATACAACGGCAGCATACTCCTACCACAGAATACTACGCAGTTGTGAAAATGGATGCATGAAAACTATTCTCGTTAATCAGATTTATCTCATGTCAAACACAAAAGTCAGGTTAGAGAAATGTGAAGTTTGAAAAACAGTACCATGTATTTCTTTTTTTTTCTTTCTTTTCTTTTTTAAATTTTTATTTCTTTATTTTTTGAGACAAGGTCTCACTCTGTCACCCAGGCTGGAGTGTAGTGGTGCAATCACAGCTCACTGCAGCCTTGACCTCCTGGGCTCAGGTGATCCTCCCACCTCAGCCTTCTGAGTAGCTGGGACTACAGGCATGCATCATCATGCATGCTTGTTTTTGCATTTTTTGTATACATGGGGTTTCACCATGTTGCCCAGGCTGGTCTTAAACTCCTGGACTCAAGCAGTCTTCCCGCCTTGGCCTCTCAAAGTGCTAGGATTACAAGTGTGAGCCACCACACCTGGCCTTTATTTCAAACAAAAACAAAACATTATTTTTTAGGGACAGAGTCTTGCTCTGTTGCCCAAGCTGGAGTGCAGTCATAGCTCACTACAATGACAACCTTCTGGGCTCAAGTGATCCTCCCACCTTGGCCTCCTGAGTAGCTGGGACTACAGGAGCACACCACCATGGCCAGCTGATTATCTTATTACATTTTATTTCATTTTGTAGAGACGGGGTTTCACTACATTAGCCAGGCTGGTCTCAAACTTCTGGCCTCAAGTAATCCTTCCATCTTTGCCTCCAAAATTGCTAGGATTACAGGTGTGAGCCACCATTCCCAGCCCACATATTTCTTATCTACGTATGTAGTCAAAGTGTAAACTGTTCTCACTCTGATGCTATTTAAAAAACATTTTTAAGTGTAAAAATAGGTAGCATCTATTTCTTATATACTTAGGCAGCCAAAGTGTAAATACATAAATGGAAATAATAAACATAAAATTCAGGAAAGTGCCCCAGATGGGGGAGAGAAAGGAATGGGTCTAGGGAGGGAGAAAACAGGGATTAGAAAGGTTAGAAAGGTTTTGTTTTGCTGGGTACAGTGGCTTATGCCTGTAATCCCAGCATTTTGGGAGGCTGAGCCAGGTGGATCACTTGAGGTCAGGAGTTCGAGACCAGCCTGGCCAACATGGTGTAAACCCGTCTCTACTAAAAATACAAAAATTAGCTAGGTGTTGTGGTACACGCCTGTAATTCAAGCTACTTGGGAGGCTGAGGCAGGAGAATCACTTGAACCTGGGAGGCAGAGGCTGCAGTGAGCCGAGATCGCACCACTGCACTCCAGCCTGGGAGACAGAGGGAGACTCTGTCAAAAAAAAAAAAAAAAAAAAAGAGAGAAAGGTTTTGTTTTGATGGCAGGTTACTCCATTACTTCTCTATCCTCAGTTCTCCCTATTCTTCTGGTCACCTTCTCTAGCCACATGAGCCTTCTTACTGTTGACCAAACACATCAGATACAGTCCAGCCTCAGAGCCTTTGCACTGGCTGTTCCCTTTGCCTGACACTCTGTTCCAGCTTTCCTCATGGCTCACTCACTCACCTCCCCTTAGGTTTTCATTCAGATGTCACATTCCCAGTGAAGCCTTCCCTGGCTTCCAGCACCCCTCACCCCTGCCTGCCACACATCCCATCCCTCCCCTGCTTTATTTTTCCTCTGTACCCCTCACCGCCATCTGACACACTTGATTCATCCATCAATTGTGTCCATCCCCATCAGTAGACTCGCAGCTCCATGAGAACAGGGGATTTTTCTATTTCGTTTACTGCTGTGTCCCAGAGCCTAGAACAGGACCTGGCACATAGAAGTGTTCAATAAATAGTCATTGAATAAATGAATGTATACACAGGTGTTTGCTCTATTATTCTGTACTTATTTTTGCATGGGATCTTGCTAGCTTGCCCAAGCTGGTCTCAAACTAGTTAGGCTCAAGCAATCCTCCCTCTTCAGCCTCCTGAGTAATTGGGGCTATAGGCATGTGCCGTTGTACCCAGCTTTACACATTTTTAATTTTTATTTTGTGGAGATGCAGTCTTGCTATGTTGCCCAGGCTGGTCTCAAACTCCTGGGCTCAAGCAATCCTGCCACCTTGGCCTCCCAATGTGCTGGGATGCAGGCATGAGCCACCCTGCCCAGGTTTACATTTTGTAAACAACAAAAAAGTTAGCCACTAGGCTGTTTCCAGGTGAGCTTCCCAGTAGGGTAAGAGAAAAGTGCCCAGCACCATAATATGTCCTTGGAACCCATCAAGGTCCCAAGTCACTGAACTGTGAGCACAACCAACAAAGATCCCTCTGTGACCACCAAGCCCATGAGAGCTAGCCCAGAGTCCTTACAACAGACCACTGACATCTGAAGGCCTCTACAGAAACAGCCCAATAGGCCACAGTTCCTTCTGTGAGAGGCAACATTGCTCTGAAACAAATCTGCATTCTGAGAGTCCAGCCAGCACAGCGTGGGTGCTGCAACCCATCACATCCACCAAGAGAGACAGAACATGGAGCAGCAACAAAACATGGAGAGCTACGATCCTGTAAATGATTACTATGAAAAAGGTGTCCCAGTGAAGAAGGATCTTAGAATAGAAGAGCCCAGACTTAGCTCAGAGGAGAGCAGAGAGTGGGAAGTGGAGGAACCAGCCACTGGTAACAGATAGTAAAGTCCCTACTGGAATCTAATAAAAGTCTTTAAGGTCCCTGACAGACTAGTGGGTAATTCTCCAAATCCATTTCCCTTTTCTTCTAAGCACAATCTGATACTTCCCAGCTTCCCTTGCAGTGATGTGTGGTCATGTGACCCAGTTCTAGCCAACAGGATATGAATGAAACAGGTATGGGTCACACCCCTTCCAAACTCATAAACCTTCCCAAGTATCACCTTCTATGCTCATTTCTCCTTCCTGGTTTGATACAGACAAGCATGGAGTTATTAGATGCTGTGGGCTGACAATGAAGATCCACAATACGGCAAGGGTTAGGGTCCGTCAGTCATTGGAGCAGATGAACTTGCCAACTAGGAACAATTATTTTGGACTTTTTTTTTGAGATGGGGTCTTGCTCTGTTGCCCAGGCTAGAGTGTGGTGGTATGATCATAGCTCACTGCTCCCTCCAACTCCTGGGCTCAAGCAATTCTCCCAGGCATGTACCACCATGCCTGGCTAATTTTTTTTTTATTTTATGTTTTAGTGACGGTGGGGGGGGTCTCACTATGTTGCCCAGGCTGGTCTTGAACTCCTGAGCTCAAGTGATCCTCCCATCTCAGCCTCCCAAAATGCTGAGATTACAGTCATGCACCACCACACCCAGCTCACTTTTGAATTTTCTATGAGTGACAAATAAACTTCTGCTGTGTTAAGTCATTATTTTTTGTTATACCAGCAAGTGCTACCTCATACAGGGTGCTTCAAGGAAAGCATACACACATTTCAACCACGGTTCATCATATATGGATCTGAAAACTCCTTGAAGACAGTGACTGCACCTTATTTAGCTTGCTTTTCTCCTTTGTCATAATCACAATCCCTTGCACCCAGACATTCTCAAAACACATTCACCAAGTTGAAATAAAAGCAAGATATCCTCAAGCAAATCAAGAGATCCATGCACGTACAACACTTAAAACCTTGAGTTCTGGAATGCATAATCTTCTGTTCATATCCCATTTTCATCACTTACTTGCTTGGTGGCCTTAAGCAAGTTACGCTCTGAGTTTCCGATTCCTCAGTGGTCAGATGGGAATATTAATATTTCCTAATTCAGTGGGTTGTTGCAAGGATTAAATTAGAGAATGCGCATAAAGCACTCTGGAAGCAGCCAACGATAATGAGCTATTATTTTAATTGTAACAGAAAGCATCTGCTCTAATATACAGCTGAGATATGGATGTGGGGTGTTGGCAGAAAGGAGGCAGGTGCATAATGAGGGGAGGGAGAACACAAGGGCTCAGCCTTCCTGAGCCCGGCGCAAACCACACCAACCAAAAGCCTCGTAATCCTTCAGCTAGTTAAATCCAAAGAGTATAGCACGTGCCACTTACCCCGTTAGCACCACCACAAAGTCCATGACGTTCCAGCCATTCCTCAAGTAGGAGCCTTTGTGGAAGGCAAACCCAAGGGCAATGATTTTAATTCCAGCCTCGAAACAAAAAATTCCAATGAAGTATGGTTCTGTGTCATCCTGGAAGGGAGAGAACGCAAGTTCAGCGTCTTGGGCTGGGCAGATGTTGGCAAGACCAGGGAACCAGCCCATCTAGAAATCAGTATCCACCACCGTCTCACTTCCCTCGACCCTCCTGCACTCACCACCCCTCACTGCCTCTTGCAGAGTTCTCTTGTCCAAAGCCTTTTGCAAGCAAAGCCAATGCTCAGAGAAGGCAACTTCCTCCTTCATTCCTTTTGGGCCAACGTCACATATCACTTGGCCAAACAGAATTGCTTGTTTGCACCTGCTTTATTCAATACGACAGTCACAGGCCACATGTGGCTATTTCAATTAAAATTAATTTAAATGCAATAAAATTAAAAAACGCAGTTCTGCAGTCACACTGGCTACATTTCAAGTGACGATCCTACTGGACAGGGCAGATGGAGATCATTTCTGTGACTGCAGAAAGTTCTAATGGAAAGCATTGGTTTAGAGGATTTACTTGTCACACGCAGCGTTCAAGGCATTTGAGGCTGGAGCTTGTGCATTGACCTCACTCCTAAATCTGACTCCTTAGGATGGTTCTCAGCTGGTAGATTGTTAAAGGTTTGGAATAGGAGTTCTGTACTGGCTGATAAGTGGCCAGTATCCTCACCTCCAGTTCCTCTGCAGAACCTCCAGCTGCTTCTGGCTTCCAGCTGATAATCTATCATATTTGAAATTAAGCTATAAGCTCTTCTCCATCAGAGCCCCTATGTGAACGTCTTCCCATCTGTTACAACAATGTTTCTCAAGCTTCAATCATTTCATTCTGCCTGAATGATTTTTTTTCCACATCAGCTTGCCACTGGTACGTCTATTTGCTTACCAGTCTTTCAACGGACTCTTTTTATTTAGCATTATTTTAAGTGAAAATGCAAAGGTCTAGACATCATAGGTTTGCTAGGCTAGTTATAGTTTTTAGAAGACTGTGACCTTGTGAAATGTACGTTGGGTCTTTGACATTGTTTCCTGGCGTACAACTCCTAAAATCCTTGGGATCTCCAAAGGGATGTCTTTTTGTAGGCTAAGGACTGACTGACGGCTAGCAGCTTCTAGGTAGCTTCAGGATGGGGGCTGGTCACCGGGAAAACCAAGGCATGATTAGAGGGTTGGATTTAAATCGTTCATTGGTGATCAACTTGATTTTCAGCTCCTCTGCCCTTCCAGAGGTTGGGGGGTGGGGCTGAAAGTCCTAACCCTCGAATCATGCCTTGGTCTTCATGCCAGTTCCCCTCCTGAAGCTACCTGGAAACTGCCAGCCACACCCTTCTCCTGTATCTCACCCTATGCATCGCTTCATCTATATCCTTTGTAATATTCTTTTTTCTTTCTTTCTTTCTTTTTTTTTCCCCGAGTCACAGTTTCACTCCTGTTGCCCAGACTGGAGTGCGATGATGTGATCTTGGCTCACTGTAACCTCCGCCTCCCACGTTCAAGCGATTCTCCTGCCTCAGCCTCCCAAGTAGCTGGGATGACAGGTGTGCGCCACCATATCCAGCTAATTTTGCATTATTTTTTTAGTAGAGACGGGCTCTTACCATGTTGGTCAGGCTGGTCTCGAACTCCTGACCTCAAGTGATCTACCTGTCTTGGCCTCCCAAAGTACTGGGATTACAGGCGTGAGCTACCGTGCCTGGTCAAGACATAATTATTAACATTAACAATGTTCATTTGAGTATACTGCCTGAAATTATGTCATATGCCAAAGTAGGCAGTTTGAGACCAGCCTAAGCAACCTAGTGAGACCCCCATCTCTACAAAAAAGACAAAAATAAGAAAATTAGCTGGGCATGGTGGCACCTGTAGTCCCTGCTACTCAGAAGGCTGCAGTGGGAGGATGGCTTGAGCCCAGGAGGTGGAGGCTGCAGTGAGCTATGATTAAACCACTGCACTCCAGCCTGGGTGACAGAGCGAGATTCTGTTTCAAGAAAAAAAAAAAAAAAGAAATTTAGGTTTCCCATGATCTGGCTCTGGGCTCCAGGACTGTGAGCCTCCTGTGTGCCCTGCTCCACTCCCCCAAAAATCAAAGTCCTGCTAAAGCCAAGGAAAAGCCCCCGAGAAAAGACATCACTCACCAGCCGTTCAGACATCGGGGTCTTGTCATCATCAGGCAGATGCTGCTCCAGTGCGAGGACGATGCAATTCGCTATGATGGTGGCTAAAATCATATATTCAAAGGGAGTATTGGGGAATTAAGGAAAAATCTTGTTTAAAGAAAAGAAGGGTGTTTGGAGGGGCACCCACGCCCAGTGACCCCAATAGAAAGATCTCAAGCCCTCCAGATCCTCCCAACTCATCAGTACAGGTGGAATTATTCTTTCTCCTCTCTGGAGTAGATCCCTGCAGATCTCAAACCCAGAGCAGGTGAGTTCTAAAGGGAAATGTGGATATTCACCTTCTATCTCACCAGCAATATTCATTGAACACATATTCATTCAGTACCTGCTGCGTGCCAGACTCTGTTCTGGGCTAGGGACACAGCTGAGAGCAAAGCAGACAAGAGGAGAAGCTTCCTCCTGCTTCCTAGAGGAGGAGCAAATAATTGAGATAACTACATCATGTATACTACGTTATACAGTCAACTGCATGTACCATGTTATATAGTACATCATATATTCTGTGTTATGTAGTAAGATGGTGAAGGCTATAGACAGTGGAAAGGGTCAGGGCTGCAATTTCAAATATAGTGGCAGAGCCCAGCATGATGGCCGGCACCTGTGGTCCCAGCTACTTGGGAGGCTGAAGCGAGAGAATCGCTTCAGCCACGGAGGTGGAGGCTGCAGCGAGCAATGACTGTACTGCTGCACACCAGCCTGGGTGGCAGAAGGAGGCTCTGTCTCAAAAAAAAAAAAAAAAAAAAAAAAGATAAATTAAAAATAGACAAATATAGGCCGAGGTGGGTGGATCACTTGAGATCAGGACTTCAAGACCAGCCTGGCCAACATGGTGAAACCCTGTCTCTACCAAAAATACAAAAATTAGCCAGGCGTGGTGGCACACACCTGTAGTCCCAGCTACTTGGGAGGCCAGGGCAGGAGAATCGCTTGAACATGGGAGGTGGAGGTTGCAGTGAGCCGAGATCAAGCCACTGCAGTCCAGCCTGGGCAACAGAGCAAGACTCCATCTCAAAAATAAATAAAATAATAAATAAGTAAATAAATAAATAAATAAAACATTGTGATCAGATTTGACACCTAACGCATGAGCCACAGAAGAAAAAACAGATACACTGGGCTTCATCAAAATTTAAACCTTTTGTGCATCAGAGGACACTATCAAGAAAGTTAAAAGACAAGTAACAGAATGGGAGAAGCTATCTGCAAATCATGTATCTGATAAGGGTCTAGTACCAGGAATATATAAAGAACATTTACAACAACAACAAGATAACCCAACTGAAAAATGGACAGGAGGCTGGAATAGATATTTCTCCAAAGAAGACAGTCAAATGGCCAATAAGTACATGAAGGTATTAGTGATCAGGGAAGTGCAAATCAAACCCCAATGGGATACAGCTTCACACCCACAAGGATAGCTAAAATTAAAAACAAACAGAAAACAAGTGTTGGTGAAGATGTGAAGAAATTGAAACCCTCGTGCTGGTGGGAATATAAAATGGTGTAGCTGGCCAGGTGCTGTGGCTCACGCCTGTAATCCCAGCACTTTGGGAGGCTGAGGTAGGAGGATTACTTGAGCACAGGAGTTTGAGACCAGCCTAGGCAATAAAGTGAGACTCTATCTCTACAAAAAATATAAAACATTAGCCGGGCATGGTGACGCAGGCCTGTAGTGCCAGCTACTTGGGAGGCTGAGGAGAGAGGATTGCTTGAGCCCCAGGAGGTTGAGGCTGCAGTGAACCGTGACTGCACCACTGCACTCCAGCCTGGGCAATGGGAGTGAGTTCCTGTCTCAAAACAACAACAACAACAACAACAACAAAACAACATCAGTGCAACTGTCATAGAAAACCAGTTGTTGATTCCTCAAAACGTTAAACACAGAGTTACCATGTGACACAGTAACTCCATTCCAAGGTATAAACAGGAAAGGATGGTAAGACAGGTACTCCAACAAACACTCATACACAAATGTTCACAGCAGCACTATTCACAATAGCCGAAAGACGGAAACAACCTAAATTTCATCAATGGATGAATGGATAAACAAATGTGGTCTACCCATAGAACTGAAGAGTATTCAGCCAGAAAAAGGAATGAAGTAGGCCGGGCATGGTGGCTCACACCTGTAATCCCAGTACTTTGGGAGGCCAAGGCAGGCGGATCACCTGAGGTTCGGAGTTCAAGACCAGTCTGACCAACATGGGGAAACCCCGTCTCTACTGAAAAAAATACAAAATTAGCTGAGCGTGGTGGCGCATGCCTGTAACCCTAGCTACTCAGCAGGCTGAGGCAGGAGGATCGCTTGAACTCGGGAGGCGGAGGTTGTGGTGAGCCGAGATTGTGCCATTGCATTCCAGCCTGGACAACAAAAGCAAAGCTCTGTCTCAAAGAAAAAAAAAAAAAAAAAGAAAGAAAGAAAAAAAAAGGAGGAATGAACCTTGAAAGCATTACGCCAAGTGAAAGCAGCAGACATAAAATACCCCATATTGTATGATTCCATGTATATAAAATGTCCCTAATAGGCACATCCAGAGGCAGACAGCAGATTTGTTGTTCCTGGGGAATGGGAAGGGAAATGGGAGTGACTGCTTAATGTTTTTGAACTAGATGAAGGTGATAGTTACACAACATTGTGAATGTACCAAATGCCTCTCCCTCCCCTCTCCTTTCTTTTTTTGTTTATTTTTATTTTTTTAAAGAAACATGATTTTGCTCCGTCACCCAGGCTGGGGTGCAGTAGCATGATCACAGCTCACTGCAGCCTTGAATTCCTAGGCTCAAACAATCCTCCTGCCTCAGCCTCCTGAGTAGCTGGGACTATAGGTGCATGCCACCGCGTGTATCTAATTTTTTTTTTTTAAGAGATGGAGTCTTACTTTGTTGCCCAGGGTGGTCTTGAACTCCTGGGCAACCTTCCTTCTTCAGCCTCCCAAAGTGCTGGGATTACAGGCATGAATCACAGTGCCCAGCTCTAAATGCCACTTTAAAATGGTTAATTGTATTATATTAATTTTACCTCAATTAAAAAAAAAATTACAGTAATCAGGGCAGACCTCTGAGAATCTGCTCTTCCAAGACCCGAGGCAGGCGAGGGGTCGTCCACGTCCATATCTCTATGTGCCCCATTTGCATTCTCTCCAGTTTGCACAGGTAAACTCCCCCCTGCATCCTGGGAACTGTCATCTGGGTCGAGGAGGCCTCCCTCCCTAGTGTCCCACCAGAGGATCTGCAGGGCAGGTAGGGAGGGTCTATCCTGTTCATTTCATATTAGCTCGTGACCTGCTGATCAGCCGGTGAATGGGAATATCCACTGTCCCCCTGCCACACCCCTCAGAAGTGCGCCACTCCAACAGGCGTATGGATCTGGCAATCTCTGAGAAGGAGGTGTAGGCATTGGAGAAGGGGCTGCTTGAGTGGAAAAGCCATAGGGTGTTGGTTACTCTGGAGCAGGTTTTCCCAACCTCAGCACTAGGTTTAGGGGTGGATCGTTCTCCTTGGTGGGGCTGTCTGGGCACTGCAGTACGTTCAACAGTATCCCTGGGCTAGATGCCAGTAGCATCCCCTCCTGTCCAGTGATGACAACCTCAAGTGGTCTCTAAACATTGCTGAGTGTCCCCTGGGGGCACTGAAATCCCGTGTTCCGTAGGGAGATCAATTAGTGCATCTTGGGGAACTTGACCATGCTAAACCTCTCCCCTCCTCCTAGCTCTATCCTTTGGAAAATTAATTGGTTTCAGTCTCCTCTTCTGCCCTGGAGTTAGGTTTGGCATTTTGGAAGCACCATACAACCATCCCTTCCAGGCCGGAGGGAGAGTGGAACCCGCTTTCCAGGTGGGAAAACGGAGTGTGAAACAGAAACCCCCTCCGTAAACTCTCGGAAAGCCAAGAAAACCAGGCCTCCTTTTGTCACCAGCTTCAGCTTCTGCCTCCAGCTGAAAGCAGCTGAAGGCGAGCTCCACGCACACTCTGAAAAGCAAAATCTGAGACTCAGGGCAATTTGGGGAGCCAACAAAAGCTGGCCTTGCCGACGATCATCTCTGATTGGCTTTCTGCCTCCGAGCTGACAGGCATTAGGAGCCCAGAGAACAAAGCTGGGCCGTGTTGCACAAATACTCCACTCTGCCTCACCCTGCAGCCCGGAAAATAAGAGACAATATTTGTACACAGAGCAGCAACGCCAAGCCCTTCCCTGGTCTCCTCTCACTATGATTTGAAGCTGACTTCGCTTCCTCTCCCTGCCAACTCAGTCTCCTTACACGCGCTTCTACCATCCCACTCCTCCGGTTCCCTGGCCTCCTGCCCCTCAATGGCAGGGATGTGACTTCCTTTGGATCGGCTCCGGCACTGAAGGTTCCAGGAAGAGTCCCAGAAGGCCGCCATGCAGCATGCAGCACTTTCATGGGCTGCAACATCAGGGTTTCAACCAGTCAGTGTCGCCTGGATTTCAGATCCAGGGCGCTCTGGGTATGGCAATGAAACCTTAGCACATAGGCAAAAAGAAAGAGGTTCTTATCTCCCACCTTGCTTCATTTTCTTCTTGTAAAACACAGATACTCACACTGCTTCTCCAACATCAGCCCCTCTCCCTCTGCTCACCCACACACCAGCAAGTGTCCACAGACATGCCCCAGATGGACATCTGCAACAAAGACCTTAGACCCTTGCTACTCAAAGTGTGGTCCCAGAACCAGCACCTGTTAGGAATGCAGCCTCAGGCCCCGCATCCACCTGCTGAGTCAGAATCTGCATTTAAAAAGATCGCCAGGGGATTTGTGTGCACCGGGAAGTTTAGGAAGTGCTAAGTGCCTCTATTTCAGGGGTAGAAGGAGGAGCTCAGGTAATTGCGGTTTTGAGTCATCCAGAAAGAGGTGGGGGTTCCTCTTTCTCCTCCAAGCTTTCTCCTCCACATTCTGACCCCAGGGGGAGAACTGAAGAGCCCTGGGTACCAGCCTTCTGCTCCCACTTGGGTAAAGAACCTAAGAAGAAACCCAAGATTTTGAAGATATAAGAGCAATGTTGGAATGAGACAAAAGCAGAAAAGAAAATTTCAGCCTAACGCATGTGGAAGTATTCAAAGCCTTCCCATGGATCCCATCTCACTCAAAAGCAAAAACAAAGTCCTCCCAGCACCAGCAAGGTGCATGACCTGCTCCCATTACCTCCCTCCCCTCATCTCCTCTATTCTCTCCCTTAGTCACTCAGCTCCAGCAACATCGGCCTCCCCTTTATTCCCCAAACTCCCCAAGCACATTTCTACCCAGGGACCTTTGCACCTGCTGTTCATTCTCCTGGAATACTCTTTCCTCAGACATCCACATGACTCCCTCCCTCACTTCCTTTAGGCCTTTACTCAAAGGTCATATCCATCAAACCCCTTTGCCTGCTTATTTTTTTCTTTATTTCCCGTCCCCAGACAAGCATCTGCTATTTTTTCCCTTCTTTATCTTGTTCCCTGTCTCTCCCACGAGACTGCACGCTCTATGCACGTGGGGACTTTTTGTCTACTTTGTTCATTGCTTCATTCTCTGTGCCTAGGAGAGCATTCACTATATAGTAGATGTTCCAAAAAACACCGGTTGAAGGGTCTGGCGTGGTGGCTCACACCTGTAATCCTAGTACTTTGGGAGGCCGAGGCAGGCGGATCAGCCAGAGGTCAGGAGTTCGAGACCAGTATGGTCAACATGGTGAAACCCCATCTCTACTAAAAATACAAAAATTAGCTGGGCATAGTGGGAGATGCCTGTAATCTCAGCTACTCGGGAGGCAGAGCCAGGAGAATCACCTGAACCCGGGAAGTGGAGTTTGCAGTGAGCCGAGATCACGCCACTGCACTCCAGCCTGGATAACAGAACGAGACTCCGTCTCAAAAACAAAGCAAAACAAAACAAAAATCACCGGTGGAGGAAATGAAGAAAGGCGGTATGGGTCCTCCTGCCTATAAACCCTGACCTCATCTCAAGCCAAGTCTCCATGAGCATGTTAAGGACACAGTGAAACCCCCTGAAATATGCAATGATGTACTTCGTGCCCAGATGAAAGAAAGATGGGCTGCCGAGTTCTTGGTGTGGTAAGAGATGCCTCGCCCTAGGCAGAAGTCAAAGGTTGCACTGGGTAGTCGAGTTAGGGGGTGGCGAGGCTTTCTCAGCCCGACCTCAAGTCATGCCTGATCCTCCCGATTTAGAAAGCCTGAATTCTAACTCACAGCTGCGGTGAGCAATGCCTCTGTTAGCTGAGCTGAGCCTTTCTGCTTCCTGATTGGCTCAGAGAGAAAGCACCTGTGTCAGCGGGATCCAGAAAAATCAGCTATCCTAGGAGGCCAAAGGGGGGCAGGGGCTGAAAGAAGAGAAGCATCCCTGATGGAAGGAAAAGCTGGCTCCCGAAATGGCTCTCGGAAGTCAGGATAGCAGACAGCCCTGCAGGCAGGTGAGGAGATACAGAGCTCGATACACAACGAAATTGATCAGGACCTGCAGAGGCCCGGGAGAGAGGTATGTGACCCTGGAAAAGACCAAGCGATTCTGCGTAGGGAAGAAGGAGGGCTTGCATCTGTGAACAGGACCTTGCTCTTGGGATTCAGGACATCAAGGAAAATTCTCAAAGTGGGCATGGCTGATGGCTCCCATCCCTTAGCAAGACATTGCAGTGTCCAAGTAATCCTTGCACCCTCTGTGGTGCCCTTCACCCTCATCTCATTTCAAACCTCCTGTGGTTGGTGTGAAAATCAAATCAGGTTTGTCAACTCTTTGTGACCTTGTTTCCACTATGGGGGCTGCTGATGGGTGGGTTGTAAGAAAACAGATACTTGTAGCAGTCAACCAGGTCATTGAGCTTGTGGGAAGAATCCAAACAGACCTTATTTTCATGTTAGTTCCATGCTCATCACAATCACCAGGAAAAGAGTAGGGGGTACCGGGACCCTAGATATATGGGTTTAAGACATATTCCTTGGTCCACTAAACACATGCCCCAATTTCACTCTGCAATATGATCAACTATTATGGGACCATTAACAGGCACAGCAACCATAATTACAGCTGCCTTGTTTCCAAGTGCTTCTTTGGGCAGATACCATGGTAAGCATCTTGTTTCAGTTAATTCCTTGCAACAAGGTGGGTTCTGTGGTAAGCCCCATTTTCCACATAAGAAAATCCAGGCTCAGAGAGATTAAACAAATTGCTCAAGGTCACATAGGAGGTACTGGCAGAGTTCGGGCTCACACCCAGGTCTGCCCAACTCCACAGTCTATACCTTTTTTTTTTTTTTTTTTTTTTTTGGTCAGGGTCTTGCTCTATTGCCCAGGTTGAAATGCAGTGGCATGATCACAACTCATTGTAGCCTTGATCTCCCAGGCTCAAGCGATCCACCCACTTCAGCCTCCTGAGTAGCTGGGACTACAGGTGCATGCCAACACACCTAGCTAATTTTTAACATTTTTGTAGAGATGAGGGTCTCACCATGTTGCCCAGGCCGGTCTTGAACTCCTGGGCTCAAGCAATCCTCTCACCTTGGCCTTTCAAAGTGCTGGGATTACAGGTATGAGTCCACAGTCTACACTTTTAAGCTGGTGGTCCCCAAAGACCACTCAGGAGCTACCCTGGTTAAAAGA
This sequence comes from Macaca fascicularis, assembly GCF_037993035.2. NCBI lineage: Eukaryota > Metazoa > Chordata > Mammalia > Primates > Cercopithecidae > Macaca > Macaca fascicularis. The sequence continues at coordinate 13,875,172 of NC_088393.1, forward strand.
TGAATGATTTTGCCTTTATTTAAAAAAAATAAAATACAAGTGCACCTGGGGCCCTAACCATAAGGATTAGACCAAATGGGTTACACCTCGCCCAAGTCCCAACCAACTGCCACAACTTAGTAAAGGCCAACCATTGCATGCTAGTCCACACCCTCATAAGCCCAACTCAAGTAGGAATTATTAATGACTATTTCAACTTCCAATAATCCAAACAGTCTCCAGTTCCCAGACATGGGCTTCAAACTCTTCGACACACAGTTCTAACCAAAACGAAGCCTGGAAAAGATCTCTCCTCTCGTTGATCAGCCCAAGCCTCTTAGCAGGGATGGCGTGCAAACAAGGGCAATCCTAGCGCCGCCCGGGATGTTTTCAGCACCACGGCCAGCGGCAAAGAGGCACAAGTTTAATTTCACTTGCACCCAGGGATGGGAAGCCCCAGGGAGAGAAAACAAACCCAGCAGCAAGTATTAACACTCTCTGAGACATCTGCAAAGACCTACATTTCACTTACAGGGTATAGGCGAAAAAGATTAATCATGTCATCAGGAGAATCAAATGAAGAGAAAATTAAAAACTGAGTATCAGATAGGTTTGTGTGTCATTTGTTTTTTCATATTATCCAAGAATGTCCAACACTTTGGTTCTGAAATGAGAAGTCTACTCAGGGCTGCTAAGTCATGCTTCTGCTTAGAACACTGGCAATATCGGCATTAAAAAATAGTAGCATAGAGGAGTTGAAAGGATTTGGGGATCAGACGTGGCTTTGACCTTGAGCAAGGCAGTTTCCTTCTCTAAGCCTCAGTTTCCTCATATGTAAAAGGTAGGAAATAGCACCAACCTCATAGGTTGTGTGAGAATGGAACGAGTTGATACACACCGTAATCTATTACAGGGCCCTGCATATAGTAAGTGCTCAATAAATGAGTGTTTTATATTGTTTACTTTAGTTCCTGTGATGACTAGAAAATTTAATGTGGGCCAAACGCAGTGGCTGATGCCTATCATCTCAGCCCTTTGGGAGGTCAAGGCAGAGGATTGTTTGAGGTCAGGAGTTTGAGGCCAGCCTGGGCAACACAGCAAGATCCTGTCTCTACAAAAATACTAAAACTAGCTAGGCATGTTGGCACATGCCTGTAGTCCAAGCTACTCGAGAGACTGAGGCAGGAAGATTGCTTGAACCCAGGAGTTTGAAGCTGCATTGAGCTATGATCAGACCATGGCACTCCAGTTTGGGCAACAGAGCAAGACCCTCTTAAAATAAATAAATACATTTTTTTAAAAAAAGAAAACTTAATGTGCTTATAAAAACAGGATACAATTCATCTCATTGTAATCATGCAATAAATGTTCATTATTTTACGACAATTGCTGCTAATAGTAAATAACTTTTCCTATTTTTGCCTTTCTAGGTCTTGGTTCCTTTTCTTTTCTTTCCTTTTCTTTTGGTTTCTTTACTTTTCTTTTCTTTTTTTTTCTTTTCGAGACGGAGTCTTGCTCTGCCGTCCAGGCTACAGTGAATAGTGCGATCTCGGTTGACTGCAGCCTCCACCTCCTGGGTGCGAGCAATTCTCCTGCCTCAGCCTCCCGAGTAGCTGGGATTACAGGCGTGCAGCACCATATCTGGCTAATTTTTTTGTATTTTTTGGTAGAGACAGGGTTTCACCATGTTGGCCAGGCTAGTCTTGAACTCCTGACCTCAAGTGATCCACCCACCTCGGCCTCCCAAAGTGCTGGGATTACAGGTGTGAGCCACCGCACCCAGGCTTAATCTCTTTTCTTCAAGGAGGGAAGGAAGGGACAACACCTACCGTCATCATAACTGAACAGACCTTCTCTCAAATCTGAAATGTTTCCAAGAATATACTGCAGTGGATGTGTGTGGTCCACTCACTGAATATTAGACTCAAAATACATGTTGCCAAAAAAAATCTTCATTGGACGTTTCATGTAAATGGAATTATACACGATGTTGCCTTTTGTGTCTGGCTTCTTTCACTCAGCATCAACTTTTCTGTTTTGTTTTGTTTTGTTTTGTTTTTGAGATAGGGTCTCACTCTGTTGCCTAGGCTGGAGTGCAGTGCCACGATATTGGCTCGCTGTAGCCTCAGCCTCCTGGGCTTATTCGATCCTCTTGCTTCAGTCTCCTGAATAGCTGGGACTACAGGGACATGTCATCACACCTGGCTAGTTTTTTGCAAATTTTTTTGTAGAGATGGGGTTTTGCTATGTTAGCCAGGGTGGTCTTGAATACCTGGACTCAAGTGATCCGCCCACCCCAGCCTCCCGAAGTGCTGGGATTACAGGCGTAAGCCACCGTGCCCGGCCACATCCTATTTTTGAGGTTCATCTGTGTTGTAGAAAGGACTGGTATTTCATTCCTTTTTAAGGCAGACTAATATCTGAGGAAGATATACCACACTTTGCTTATCTGTTCATCCATGGATGGACTTTTGGGCTATCTCATCCTGTTGACTACCTAGAATAGGTAAATCCATAGAGACAGAATGCAGATGGGTGGTTGCCAGAGGCTGGAGGAAGGTGGCGGGGAGGGGAGAAGGGGAGAGACTGCTTAATGGGTACAAGGTCTCCTTTAGGGGTGGTGAAAATGTTTGGAGCTAGACAGAGGTGGTGGTTACATAACAGCTGGAGTGCACTAAACGCCACTGAGCTGTTCACTTTAAAATGGTTAATTTTATGTTATGTGAATTGCTCCTGATTATTTTTAAAATCCCATTTTGGTTTTGCTTTTTTTTTTTCTTTCCCTTTGACTCTCTCCTCAGGGTTCCCATCGTGGGCCTTTACTCATTGCACTCTACCCTGGGCGACAGAGTGAGGCTCTGTTTTTTTTTTTTTTACGGAGTCTTGCACCCAACCTGGGTCAGCACCCAGGCTGGAGTGCATGGAGTGCAGTGGCACAATCTTGGCTCACTGCAGCCTCCATTTCCTGGGTTCAAGCTATTCTCGTGCCTCAGCCTCCCTAGTAGCTGGGATTACAGTCACCAAAGACCACACCTGGCTAATTTTTGCATTTTTAGTGGAGTTAGGGTTTCACCATGTTGGCCAGACTGGTCTCGAACTCCTGACCTCAAGTGATCTGCCCACCTCAACCTCCCAAAGTGCTGGGATTACAGGTGTGAGCCACCACGCCCAGCCGAGACTGTCTTTTAAAATACTGCTGCTGCTGCTACTACTACGACTACTTTCATCAATAATAATAATCATCATCATCATCATCATCATCATCATCACCATCTGACCACACATCCTCGTGCACTTGTGAGAATTTTTCTGCAGAACAAATTCCATGATATGAAATTGCTGATTTTTTTCCTCTGAGCCCTCAACCACTTAGAGAAGCATGATATGGATGGTTTTCAAGAGTCCCTCCCTCTCTCTTTTAAATTTCCATTTTATATTATTTATTTATTTATTTATAGAGCTGGGGTCTTGCTATGTTGCCCAGGCTAGTCTCAAACTCCTGGGCTCAAGCGATCCTCCTGCCTCCCCACCTCCCAAAACACTGGGATTATGGGCGTGAGCCACTGCGTCCAGCTAGAGAGAAGATAATGTTTTAATAAAAGCTGAAGGAGGCAAGGGAATGAACCCTGTTTCTATCTGGGAGAAGAGTAACCCAGGAGGGGAAGCAGCCAGTACAAAGAATGTGTGTGGAAAAAAATTTGAAAGACAAACACGAAACTGCTAGCAGAGGTTATCTCTGGGAGGTGGGATGGCGTAAGAGCTTTTCACCTTCTAAATGACACACTACACATTTTTAAGACGTTTTAAAAGCCACACAAAACAATGAGCCCATATTCTTTTCATAATTAAAACTTTTTTTTAAAGGGGGATGCCAGGAATGGTGGCTCACACCCATAATCCCAGCTACTGGGGAGGCTGAGGCACAAGGATCACTCAAGTCCAGGAGGTTGAGGCTGCAGGGAGCTGTGATCACTTCACTGCACTCCAGCCTGGGTGACACGGTGAGACCCTATCTTTCAAAATGATAATAATAATCTCACCATACATCCTTGTGCACTTGTGATAATTTTCCTGCAGCATAAATTCCAAGATGTGAAATTGCTGGGTGTCAGAGGGGATGCACACTGACCTTTTTTTTTTTTTTTTTTTTTTGGAGACAGAGTCTCACTCTGTAGCCCAGGCTGGAGTGCAGTGGGGTGATCTCGGCTTACTGCAGCCTCTGCCTCCTGGGTTCAAGTGATTCTCCTGTCTCAGCCTCCCGAGTAGTTGGGATTACAGGCACCTGCCACCACGCCCTGATAATTTTTTTATTTTTAGTGAGGATAGGCTTTTACCACGTTGGCCAGGCTGGTCTCGAACTCCTGACCTCAGGTGATCCACCCACCTCGGCCTCCCAAAGTGCTGAGATTACAGGCGTGAGCCACCATACACGGCCCACATTAGATATTTTCTGGAGATTTACAGGGCTACATTTTCCAGTTTTTAAAAAGTGAGATGAGTGTGTGTGTGTGTGCGTCTGTGTGTATACCTTCTGAAATTAAATCCATAATTTAAATGTATAAATTCCTCTGGGCCAAAAAGTTTAAACATGGAAGAATTAACGTGACTCCTGGAAAACACAAATACACAAAAGTAAAATAAAGATCTCTTGATGAAAACAGAAAGAAAAAAGAAAAACAGCAACAACAAGCCAAGTTTTAAACAAAAAGTATTCATCAATTTTCAAACTCTCGGGTTCTGGGAAGAGAGTGAGGAGTAAGGATGCTTTGGAGTCAGATTCCAAACAAGAACTGAAGACTTTCTCCCTGTTTCTCTTTTTTTCCAGGTCAGTAAAGTTCTCTAGGGACCTCTGAGTGGTGTGAGGTCTCTGTCTCCTGATTCAATTTTCAACCACTTTCCTTTATATGTTCACTCTACCAACGGGGAGTCCTTTTCTGCTCTGCAGTAGTGACATCCCTGTTCAGTGGTCAGTAAAATCCTCCAGTTCCCTGGCCTCTCTCTACACAGTTCATCTACTTCATGGTTTAAACTTAAACCTGGAGGTCAGGCACGGTGGCTCACACCTGTAATCCCAGCTCTTTGGGAGGCCGAGGTGGCCGGATCACTTCAGATCAGGAGTTTGAGACCAGCCTGGCCAACATGGTGAAACCCTGTCTCTACTAAAAATACAAAAGTTAGCTGGGCATGGTGGTGTGTGCTCGTCATCCCAGCTACTTAGGAGGCTGAGGCATGAAAATTGCTTGAACCCAGGAGGCGGAGGCTGCAGGGAGCCGAGATCGTGCCACTGCACTCCAGTCTGGGTGACAGAGCGAGACTGTGTCTCAAAATTAAACAAAACAAACAAAAAAACCCTTTAACCTGGAAATTCCCTGCAGACCATCAACTCTAAGACCAAGGTGAGGCCACTGGCAGCCTCAAATTTGTTCCCAAGAACAAAAGGAAAACCCAGCTCTGGAAGATGTCCACCATCACGGCCCCCAGAAAAACCAGTGAGAAGGGACCCAAGAAAGCAACAGAATCAAAGACCTTCCCAACTCAGATAAGGTGGAAAAGGTGCCCCCAAGAAGTCAGGTGAGGTGAGGAGGGCTCCCTCAAAAGCAGTTGTAGCCAAGAAGGCTCCCAAGAAAGTCAGCAAAGCCAAGAAGGTCTTCCTTAAACCAGCCAATGCCATGAAGGTCCCTCCCAGTGCTGCTGGGCTCAATGGGAAGTCCAAAGTCAGAGGTAGCACCAGCAGCCAAGATCCTGAGATCCACAGGAAAACAGAGAAGGTGGGAGCTAAGACTCCGATGGAACCTGTTAACATTTGATGACCTCCAATTTCCCTGTGGAGAGACCATGGTCCATGCTTGTCCCCTGCTTCCTTGATCACTGGAGGATGTCCCTACCTCTTCATCAATAACCAATGTCTCCTCCAAGCCACTCCAGCTATGCATGCTCAGAAGCTACACCAGCCACCACCAAAACACCTGTTTCCAGCATCCTTGTCTTGAACTACCTTCTTTTTTTTTTTTTTTTTTTTTTTTTTTGAGACAGAGTCTCGCTCTGTCACCCAGGCTGGAGTGCAGTGGCGCGATCTTGGCTCACTGCAAGCTCTGCCTCCCGGGTTCACACCATTCTCCTGCCTCAGCCTCAAAAATAGCTGGGACTACAGGTGCCTGCCCCAACTCCTACCTAATTTTTTTTTTTTTTTTTTTTTTTTTTTTTTTTTGCATTTCTAGTAGAGATAGGGTTTCACTGTGTTAGCCAGGATGGTCTCGATCTCCTGACCTTGTGATCCGCACACCTCAGCCTCCCAAAATGCTGGGATTACAGGCGTGAGCCACAGCGCCTGACTGAACCACCTCCTCTTCAACCACCTTCCAGCTCACTAACTCCCTTAAATGCAAATCAACGTCCATCCCATCGAGTCCTGCAACCCACTGACCCCGCCATTTCTTAGAACCCTCTCCTGCCTTGTCAACCTTACATAGGTTGATTACATCGCACTTTCTTGCCTGTTTCCCTCCTGGAAAAAATCCATCCCTGCATGAAGTCAACTAGTTGCCTTTCCCATACCTGGGGGGTGGGGCATTCCTGAATGAGATCAACTATCTGGGCTGGTGACATTAAATTCATGATGCTAAACCTCAAATGGGCATTTGAGAATCCCAACATCCTATATAGGAGCAGACACCTGTGCATATTGGTATAATGGATGGGAATGACCCAATTTACAGAAATCAATATTTTTCCATCATTAAAACTTCCACCCTTGACTCCAAATTTCCCTTCAGCCACCAACCAATTTCTCTACTCCCCTTCATAAAGAGTTGCCTTCACGTGTTCCCGCCACTTCCTCACTGCACATTCTTCTCCTACCCTCCCCAGGCTGGTTTCCAGCCCCCATCACTCAACCAAAACTCTTCCAAAGAGGATGGCCAAAGATCCCCAGGCTGCCAAATCATACGGCCATTTTTCTGTGCCCAGATTACTTGACCATGCCCTTCTTAATGTTGTTCTCGTTTTCCTCCTATCCTCCTGGTCTCTACTTCTCAATCTTCCCTTTTTGCTCCTCTTTTTCTATCCAATCTCTAAACATTGGTCTTCACTGGGGCTTAATCCTAGGTAATCACCCTTTCTCTATCTCTACCCTCTTTCTAGAGCTTGCATGCATTTTGATGTATTTTGCCATTCTCTTGTAGCCCTTTCTCCCTAAAATAGCCACTCATTGTCCTGTTTGGTGTCCTGGTAGAGAGGCAGGGCTGACTTCTGTGACTGCATCATCCAAGCCCCGCAACTCTGCCCTCCACCACATCTTCTGCCTTCCGGGTTGGCTTGGCCAATGGGAGGCACCAGCAAGAGATCAGAGAGGAGGGAGAGTTGGAGCATTTCTCCATTTGATTTCCTCCCTGCTACAGACTGTGGTCTTAGCAATAGCTATATCATTCTGTATCTTCTTAGAGCATCTCATAGGAGTGTCTATATTAGTCTCCTAGGGCAGTCATGACAAACTGTCATAGATTGGGTGGCTTAAAACAACAGAAATTTATTCTCTCATCATCCTGGAGGCAAGGTTCTGAAATTAGGGGCTTTCCCTTCAAAGGCTCTAGGGGAGGATCCTTCCTTGCCTCTTCCCACTTCTGGTGGTTCTACGTGTCTTTTGGCTTGTGGCTGCAGCACTCCATTCTCTGCTTCTATTGCCACATGACTTTCTCCCCTGTACCTTCTCATATAAAGGCACTTACCATGCACTCTCGAGTCCACTGTAATCCAGGATGACCTCATATCAATCCCTGACTCAATGACATCTGCAAAGATCCTACTTTCAAATGAGATCTCAGGTTCTGAGGTTCCAAATACATCTGAATTTTTGGTGGACAGGATTCAAACCACCACAGTGTCCAAGGTCCAAACTCTTCCATTCCCTCCCTAATCCCATGTCTCTTCCTCTATTAACCTTTGTCATGAATTGTACCACCAGCTGCCTAGTAAGGAGCTCAGTCAGATAAGGTTACCCTAAGAGACCTTCCTGATTCCTACATCTTCCTCCCCCTACAGCTGATGTATCATCAGACCCCACCAATTCTACTTCCAAAATTAGACTTCGAATCCTCTTGCTCAGCATTGCCTCTTCAGCACCACCCAAGGTCAAGCCACCGTCCCTTCCCACAGAAACATCTACAATCTCAGTAGACTCCAAAGTGGTCTATTGCCTGTCTTTCCGACCTCCATTTCATTCTCCAGACAGAAGCCAGGGCATTATGCTAAGTGAAAGAAGCCAGACACAAAAGGTCACATAGTGCCTGAATTCATTTATATGAAAGAGCCAGTATAGGTAAATCCATAGAAACAGAAAACAAATTTGTAGTTACCAGGAGTGGTGGGGGTCGGGGGGATACGGGGAGAGGAGGATGAGGAGCAACTGCCTCATGGATACAGGGTTTTCCAGAGGGGTCGTGATGAAAATATTTTGGCACCAGAAAGAGGTGGAGGTTGTACAATATTGTGAATGTGCTGAATGCCACTGAATTGCTCATTTTAAAATGGTTAACTTATGTTGCATGAATTTCACCTCAATACAAAAATTATTTTATTGAGACAGCATCTCACTCTGTTGCCCAGGCTAGAGTGCATGGGCACAATAACGGCTTACTGGAGCCTTCACCTTTGGGGCTCCAGCAATCTTCCCACCTCAGCCTCCTGAGTAGCTGGGACTACAGGTGCACACTACCACACCCAGCTAATTTTTAATTTTTATTTTTATTTGTAGAGATGGGGTCTCCCTGTGTTGCCCAGGCTGGTCTTGAACTCCTGGGTTCAAGTGATCCTCCCATCTCAGCCTCCCAAAGTGCTAGGATCACAGGTGTGAGCCACCATGCCCAGCTAAAAAATATATAGATGGATAGATGGATATGTATATATGTATACATATATATGCTTTATATATGTAATATTATATGTATGTATATATGTATATATATTTAAAGTAAAGCAGTTCTGTCCCATCTCACTTAAACTTCTCTGAAGACTTCCCATTACATGTAGAATAAAGTTCAATTTCAAAACTTGTCCTAGAAGGTCTTGTGTGACCTGTCTTTGCCAACTTCTTGGGTGTCTTCCTACCTGTGAGTCCCTTTGCTCATTGGGCTCTAGCTACACTGGCTGTTTTTTAACATGATGAACTTGTTCCTTCCCCAGGGCCTTTGCACATGCTGTTCCCTCTGCCTGGGATTCTCTTCCTCCCTCTCTCTCATTCTTTTCACACTCTGCTCTGTGCTTAACGACCTTCAGGTCTTCACTTACATGGTACCTCTGTACTTCTAATTATCCTCTACCCAGAGGACCTGTAGTAGGTTTCTTATTTTATTTTATTTTTCAGAGATGGGGCCTTGCTCTGTCACCCAGCTTAAAGTGCAGTGGTGCAATCAAACCCATGCTTTAGCCTCTAGAGCCTGTGGCCATGACCTTATTTAGTAAAACGGCCTCTGAAAGGATAATCAAATTAGAGATCTCAAGATGAGATTGTCCTGGATTATCTGATGGGCTCAAAATCTAGTGACAAAGATCCTTATAAGAGACAGAAGAGGCCAGGTGCAGTGGCTCACACCTGTAATCCCAGCACTTCGGGAGGCTGAGGGGGAAGGATCACTTGAGCCCAGAAGTTCAAGATCAGTCTGGGCAACATAGTGAGATCCCATCTCTACCAAAAATTTAAAAACTAGCTGAGTATGGTGGTGCATGCCTGTAAGTCCCAGGTGCTCAGGAGACTGAGGTGGGAGGATTGTTTGATGCTGGGAGGCAGAAGTTGCAGTGAGCTATGATTGCATTGCTGTACTCCAGCCTGGGTGACAGAGTGAGGCCCTGTCTCAAAAAAAAAAAAAAAAAAAAAAAAAAAAAAAAAAAAAGAGAGAGAGAGAGAAGAGGAAGAGAAGACACAGACATGGAGGAGAAGGCCACATGAAGACAGAGGCAGAGATTGGAGTGATGCAGCCACAAGCCAATCAGGCCAATGTATGCCAACAACTACCAGAAACTGGAAGAATCAAGGAAGCATTCTTCTCTAGACCGTCCAAGGGAGCTCAGCCCTGCTGATGCCTTGATTTTGGTTTTCCAGCCTTCAGAACTGGGCGACAATAGATTTCTGTTGTTTGAAGCCATGTAGTTCATGGCAATTTGTCCTGGCAGCCCGAGGAAACAAACACAGCACCCTGCTGGTTTTCTCCCTAACACTTACCACAATTAGTAATTATGTCCGTATTTGCTTATTTCCTATTTTATGCCTTCTTTTCCTATTACAAGTTCCAGGAGGGCCAGGAGGAACCACATCTGTCCTGCCCACTGTCACGTTCCCATCATGTACATCCCAGTGCCGGGCACATAGCAGGCCCCCCTGTCAAAATGTTTATTGAATGAGCAAATGGATCCACCTCTCCTTCATTTCTCTTTACATCTCAGCAGCAGTCCTTCTTGCATCTTCCACCTTCACTTCTAACTCTGAGCCACGGCACTAGCAACTCCAGTTAAACAGATTTTCTGGAAAGCCCCAGCCTCCCAACGAAACCTCCCTCACTTGCTCCCCACCGCACTTCCCCAAATATTTGGGTCTGCCTCGCCTTTTCCATCACTGGCTCTGCCATCCATGAAGATTCTCCTTGAAGCTTTATCATTAAAAAATAAACCCACATATTCTGTGTCTCCAAAAGAACCTTTTACTTTTGCAAACTCTATTGATTTAATCCTAGAGGCTGCTGGCAGCAGCCCCAGGAGCTTAATCAATATGACAACACCCAGAGCAGCCAGAACATCAAGGAGCCTCGGCCAAGATCTCCTGCTTGGGTCTTCACTGACCCCGACTGAATCTCTCACAACTACGAAGACAGATTTACTGTAGGGGGCAGGATATTTGCAACAGCTCCAGGATCTTGCTTAGGTGAGCAAAAGGAAATGCCTCCAAGCTTGAGGCGCTTCAGAGCTATTTGTTAATTTGCTACTATGGCCAATTCCCGTAAGACTCAAGGAAGATAGAAGACAACAACAGAAAAACATTGCAGGTTCTAGAACCTGATTATAAACTCCCTGGTGGGGTGGGCAGGGGAGGAACAGGCAAAGGGCAGGTGGCAAAAAGAAGATGAAGATGTCAAGAGTTAAAAATGCAGTAAGTTGGCCAGGTGTGGTGGCTCATGCCTGTAATCCCAGCACTTTGGGAGGCCAGGGCGGACAGATCACAAGGTCAGGAGTTCAAGACCAGCCTGGCCAATACAGTGAAACCCCGTCTCTACTAAAAATACAAAAACTAGCTGGGAGTGGTGGCAGGCGCCTGTAGTCCCAGCTAGTTGGGACGCTGAGGCAGGAGAATCACTTACACCTGGGAGGTGGAGGTTGCAGTGAGCCGAGATCATGCCACTGCACTCCAGCCTGGGCAACAGAGCAAGACTCCATCTCAAAAAAACAATGCTATGAGTTAAAACAGAGATTCCTTCATGCCTTAGGAGACACTAAGTGACTAGAGAAGGAGAAAAAAAGGTCATAGAAACAAGGAGGTTGAGAATGACTAAATCAATGCCCAAGCTTTAGAAACTATTAATCTCCTCGAAGGAAAAGTCAAACAATTCTTTTTCACATTTCATTCAAGATTGAAAAACAGGAAAATTAGAAGCACTATAGGAAGAAAGTGGAAGGGAAGAAATATTTGTTAATCAGAAGTTGACATGCATGTGACATTTCTGAACCTATTGAGCCCTTATAAGAAAATATGAATATCCAGCCCTAAAATATACATCTACATAATCCTCCTGGAGACACTGTGATTAGATATTAGCCCCAAAAGGCAGATAATGAGCTATACAGTCAGCCTAGTCTACATCCTGCTGCAGTAACAAACAATCCCCAGATCTCAGTGGATGAACACACCCCAGATCTATTTTTCCACTCATGCTATGAAGTGGGATGGGGACTGATCTATGTCATCCTCTCTCCAGCATTTACTTTGAGAGAGGGTCCATCTTTGTGCATCCATGACAGTGGAGGCAGGAAAAAGGAAACATGGTGAATCCTATGCTCACCCTTAAGGCTTCTGTCCAGAATGACTCATGTCACTTCTCACATCTCATTGATGAAACCAAATCATGCAGCCATACCTAACTTCAGGGAGGTGGGGAAAGTGACACTCTACTCTGCCCAGAGAAAAACAAGAAATATTAGCTGAACAAGGTAAAGGATACCCCCTCAGGAAGATCATACGACTTGCCCAAAGTAAAGCAGCTTTCAAGGTGTCAGAAGTGGGACCTGAATTCAAGACTAAATGGTCCATGTCTTTTTAGCTCTACCACCCTGAACTTGGTAGGAGTTGAGAATAAAACCTAGATATCAGTGAAGAGAAATATCAACAGAGGCAGGGGGCAGAAGGAACAAGGGAAAATAATATGTCAAGTAAGGGAGAAATAAAAGGAGCCAGAAAATTACAACCAGAACATAATCAAAGGAGTTTCATCTTTAGAAACCAAAACACACTGTGAACAATAGGGAAAAACTGGGGTAGTTTTACACTCTTTTCAGGGAGAGGCAAACAGTAATAAGATAGTGCAGGGATTTATATGAGGCTATATTAGGAGGTGGGGACACAACCATGAAAGAAACTTGTGCACTTCTTGTTCTTCCTCTGAAGCTGCCATCTTGGCTCAGACTGAAGGTTCAACAAACGCTAGTTGGTGCAACAGCAGCCCAGGAAGCTGGGGCCAGGGCTTGCCAGGACTTCCATCAGCTGCACTGTCCCTCCCTGGACATTTTCCTGCTCAGTTCTGGGAAATATGGACAAGAGTTGGATGATGTTCCAGAACGGATGGTGCTGGCTTGGTCCTTCTGATCATTCCTCCCCCATCCCTAACCCAGGCCAGACTGGAAGTAAGAACAGATCCTGGTTCTGCCACCCTCCTGGCCAGCAGGTGGGAATTCTACACAGCCAGGTAGGTCAGTTTAGCACTAGAGCAGGGATTCTGGAAGGACTCACCATCACTGCCAACTCATCATCACCATTTCAGTTTTGAGCACCTATTATATGCCACCTGAGTGCTTTCCATGCATGAATGCATTGAGCCCTCACCACCTGTCCGCCTAGAAATCTTACTGGTCAACTTTCAACTTACATCCAGAATTAGTAGTTTCCAAAAGCTAGGGGAAGGGAGAAACTGGAAGTAACTACTAATGGGTGCAGGGTTTCCTTTAGTGGGGATGAGATGTTCTGAGACTAATCAGAGGTAACTGTCATACAATATGGTGACTGTAGTAAGTGCCATGGAATTGCACACCTCACAATGGTAAATTTCATTTTATCACAATAAAAAAATTTAAAAATTATAGCCAGAATCCAGCCACTCATTATCTCCATAGCCAACAACCTGGTCCCACCCCCACTATTACCTGCCTGGACCAATACTGTCGCCTCCTCCCTAATTCCCTGGCTGCCGCCCCCACCCTCCCCTCCCCCCAGCCTCCAACCTTCAAAGTCTGTTCTTTTCACAGCAGCCAGAGGAGCCTATGAATATCTGAGTCAGGTCTTGTCCCTCCTCTGCTCAAAAGCCCTCCATGGCTCCCACCTCCCTCAGAGCAAAAGCTAAAGTCCTCCCCACAGCCCATAAGACCCTCCACAATCTGTCCCATCACCTCTCTGTCTTCACCCTTGCACCTTCCCTCTCTCCCTCTTGCTCACTGCCTTCAGCCACACTCGCCTCCTCACTGTCACACATGTCACACATGCCCCTATCTCAGGGCCTTTGCACTAGCTGTTTCTTCTTTCCCCAGACATCCTCACAGCTTCCTCAAGTCTTGGCTCCAAAGACACCACCTCAATAAAGGTCTATCTAATACAGCAACTGGCCTCCTCAGCCCTTTCTCTGCTGCTCTTTTCCCATTACCCTTATAATCTTCTAAAGTACTATGCAATTTACCTATTATTTTTGTTTCTTATCATACGTCTCTCCTAATGAGCATGTAAGCTCCCAGAGGGCAGGGACTTTTGTCTACTTCCTGTGTCTTGAACAGTGCCTTGGCCACCGTGTATACTTCTTCAGTGTTTGCTCAACAAATGCACAGCTCTGTGAGGCATGGACTCTCTTCTGCCCATTTTATGGAGGAGGAAAATTGAGACTCACAATCAGCTATGCAGCCAGTAGTGGCTGCACAGCAACCAAACTCAGTCTGAATTCACAGCCCAAACTCTCAACACAGTGATCGTTCCTTATTATTATTCACACAGCAAAGATGGACCAGGCAGCGTTCTAAGGGCTGGGGATGCAACAGAAGACAAAATAGATAAAGCTGAGCCCTCATGGAGGTGATGTTGTACCTGGTTCAGTAGTTTCCTGCCCAAACTCTCATCCACTCTCACTTTTGGCTTTGACAGTGGCCACTGGGGAACACAGTGTGACATGCCTTCAGATATTATCTGAACGTTCTATAGAAGCCGCCTTTCCGTTGTGCAACTGTGGTGGCTTTTCTTTTGTTATACAATGATGATTTGTCAGCCCCACTATCTTTGCACTCAGCCATGGGCCCGCTGGGCTCAGAGACCTTGTGACAGTCATCTTTTCATCAGCACATTTGCAAATGTGTGGGTGGATGAGACATCAACAGTCCACCTCCTCCAAGAAGCAGCCCCTGATTTTTCCTCCTCAGACAAATCTTCAGCTCTCTGTTCTTGGAAACTCAAGAGAACTAAGCACCTCCCTCAAGTTGTTGTGCAAATGTGTGTGTTGTGTTTTATTTGGTTTTTCCGTATTTTCACTCTGGAAGTTGAGAGTTCTGGCCAGAATGCCAACCGCCCCCACAAAATAAACACGTCATTGTGATAAATGTTATGAAAGAAATGGGGTGAAGTCTAATTGAGACCTGGGGCGAGTTGCTGGGTCAGGAAAGGCTCTGATGATGTACCATTTAAGAGGAAACCTAAAGGCTTTATTATTGTCATTGCTGTCATTTTTTAGAGACAGGGTCTCACTCTGTCGCCCAGGCTGGATTGCAGGACGCCAGTCACTCACTGCAGCCTTGAACTCCTGGGCTCAGGCAATCTTCCCACCTCAGCCTCCTAAGTAGCTGGAACTATAGACATGCATCACCATGTCCAGCTAAATTTTTATTTTTTGTAGAGATGGGTCTTGCTATGTTACCCAGGCTGGTTTTGAACTCCTGGCCTCCAACGATCCTCCTGCCTCACCTTCCCAAAGTGTTGGGGTTACAAGCGTGAGCTACCACACCTGGCCTAAAGGATTTATAAGGATTCACCAAGTGAAGAATTGGGCAAAGGTACAAGTATTTCACAGCAGCTTTGTTCATAATGGCCCACACAAGAATCAATAGAAATGCCAATCAACAGGTAAATGGATAAACAAACTGTGGTTATTTCCAGATGAATGCTATTCAGCAACATGAATGACAGAAGCCACAGTGCTCACTCATCCAACACGCATTTATCAACTGCTTACTGCATGCCACCTGCTGATCTAGGCTGTTCCAGTCCACATTGGTGGGTAAAACCAATAAAAGGCCGGGCGCAGTGGCTCACGGTAATCCCAGCACTTTGGGAGGCCAAGGTGGGTGGATCACCTGAGGTCAGGAGTTCACGACTAGCCTGGCCAACATGGTGAAACCCTGTCTCTACTAAAAATACAAAAATTAGCCAGGCGTAGCGGTGGGTACCTGTAATCCCAGCTACTCGGGAGGCTCAGGCAGGAGAACTGCTTGAACCCAGAGGCAGAAGTTGCAGTGAGCCCAGATCACGCCATTGCACTCCAGCCTGGGTAACAAGAGCGAAACCTCATCTCAAACAAAACAAAACAAAAAACAAATAAAATCACATTTCCTTGTGGAGATCATAGTGTAGGGTGACAGATAGCAGACAAATAAATAAGAAAATTAAAAGTTCCAAAGGGGAAAATAAGGCAGAAGGGTGGGAGGCAAACGCTGAGAAGGTGGCCTTTGAGTGAAGTCCTGAAGGAGAGGAGGGAGAAGCCATGAGGTCACCTGAGAGAAGAATAATGCAGACAGAGGAAACAGCCAGTGCAAAGGCCCTGGGGTAGGACTGTGCCTGGTGTGTTTGACGAAGAGTAAAGAGAACGGCAGGAGCTGGGTGAGTGAGGCCGGAGATGCTTGTGGGCTTCCCCAAGTGATCTTCTTGGGCTTTCTCCCAAGGCAGAGAAAATCAGCAATGGGCAAGGAAAATGGCAACTTCTAGAGCTTAGGAAGAAAAGAGGAAAGAGGAAAGAAACAAGAAAGAGAGGGAAGAGGAGGAGGACAGGCCTGAGCTCAGAGTCCTGCCACCCTCACTCCTCATGTCTTATCAGACAAACAAGCCTAGAGTCAGGAGAGCCCATGTCCCAGTGGCCTGCCATGCTGTCCTAAAAGACAAACCAACAGAGAGAAAGAAAGGTTGGCCTTTAAGAAAGGAAGGGCAAAGAAGAACATAAAGCAACAGAAAAAATAAAGCTAATATGTAATAACACATACCATACCAGCCCTTGGCAACTCTGGCCCGTGGCCTGTTTGTGTAAATAAAGTTTTATTGGCAAACGGCCATGCCCATTCATTTACATATTGCCTGTAGCTGCCTTTGCTATAACGGCAAAGCAGAGTGGTCCCAAAGAGACAGTATTTACTAGAAATTTACTCTCTAATCCTTTGCAGAAAACATTTTCTCACCCTTGTACTGTAACAATAACATACAACTATATTAGTATATTATGTACTTGTAGCATATATAGTTGACCCCTGAACAACTCAGGTTTGAATTTTATGGGTCCACTTATGTAAATTTGTTTTCAATAACAGTTACACCAAGTGTGCTTGTCTTTCCTCCCTCCCCTTCCACCTCCACCTCTGCCACCCCTGAGACAATAAGACCAACTCCTCCTCTTCCTCAGCCTACTTAATATGAGGATGATGAGGATGAAGACCTTTATAATGATCCCCTTGCAATTAATGAATAGTAAATATATTTTCTCTTTCTTATGATTTTCTTAATAATACTTTTTTCTCCCTAGCTTTATTGTAAGAATACAATGTATAATGCATATAACATATAAAAATCTGTCTTCATCGACTGTTTATGTTATTGGTAAGGCTTCTGGTCAAGAGTAGACTATTAGTAGTTAAGTTTTTGGGGAGTCAAAAGTTATACACAGGCCAGGTGCGGGGGCTCACACCTGTAATCCTAGCACTTTGGGAGGCTGAGGCAGGAGGATCACTTGAGCCCAGGAGTTCGAGACCAACCTGAGCAACAAAAGCGAGACCCTGTCTCTAATTTTAAAAATTCTAAAAAATAGAGAAAAAAGTTATCCACATATTTTTGACTGCACAGGAGGTCACTGCCTCAACCCCTATGTTGTTCAAGAGTCAACTATATTTATCTATGAATTTAACATAAAATGGTATATTACTATTATAAATAACATTTTGAGTTCTTACCACGTGCTGGGCACTGGGCTAAGCTTTTCTGCTTATGCTCTTGTATTGAATCTAATCAAAAACTCATTGGATTAGGACATTACTATTATTGTTGTTATTGTTGATTGAGAGCACAGACTCTGAATCTAGATAGCATAGGCTGAAATCCCACTTTTGTCATTTGAGGGGTGCAAGACCTCAAATTCTCTCTCTGTTTCAGTTTTCTCTTTTGTCACATGGGATGATAACAGTACCCACCCCTCAGGGCATTGAAAGGATGAGCTAAATTGATGCAAGTGAAGTGCTTGGCATATTGACTAGAACTCTCATTACCATGATTGTCCTTATTTTACAGATGAGGAAACTGAGGCACAGGAAGGTGAAGTCATGGGCAGCCATCACTGCCAGAAGTGGAGAGCTGGCAAAGTTGGGGAGAGGGTGATAAAAACTAGGAATCATGGCTCTCATGATAGGTGGACCCAGAAGACAGCGCTGGGGAACTTGGTCCTGTCCACTTCTCACCTGATTGTTCTGGACCTGGGAGTGGCAGAAGGCAGGGACTTGCTGGCCAGCTGCCAGAGGCAATGAGGGGTTGCTCTTCCGTTCTCTATGGAGAGGAATTCGGTTAAGCTTGAATGGTGGAAGCTGAGACAGTGACAGCCCTATCATCACAGATCCTTGGAGGAGTTCAAAGAAGTGGGTGGGACAGGGAGGGGACAGACCATTGTTACAGCCGCTGGGCTGACCCTGGGGGCTGGAGACAAGGATGTGTGGCCAGTACAGCTGGACCAGATTGGAGTCAGGTGGGCTCACACCATTGTTAACACGTCCAGCTTCAATGTCACTTGTATACCTACTTCTGGTTGCCAAGATAGGCTACAAAGAGGTAGAAGCAGGTGAGGGGAAGGTTGCTTTCTGCCCTTGGGACCCAAGTACACCTCCCTGGACCCAGCCTGAGGGACCTTTTCTTGGTTTCACCTCCAGGAAAGTGACTGCTTGATTCATGCAGCGATCACTTGCTTTCTAATCTGACTCCATCAAGGCACCTTTCCCCCACAGCCTCGGGTTAAGGTGAGGGGCTTGCCAGGGGCACAGACTGCCTGCAGAGACCCCAGCTATCTCAGTTCCACCTTGATTATCTCCTGGAGAAGACAGCTATCCAAGCAGAGGGCCCCATACTCAACCTTGGCATAGAATTTACCTCCCTTGTAGAACACGGAAAGATTTTCACTTAAAGGGAAAGAATTTGCAGAACAAACAAAGAAGTAAGGGAGTAAAAAAGAAGAGAGCAGATATTGGCATGTACAGGGAACCAAGAACCAATAACCGTCACCACCACCCCTACCACCAATAATAAGAATAGCAGCAAGGCAAACCTTTTTCTTTTTCCTACCTGAGAACCTAATTTCACTTTGTGGAAAAGACAAAGTGATGTGTCCACTAAATCTTCTTCTCCAGGGACTAAATTTCTCAGTTCCCCCTGCAGTCAGATGGGCCACAGGTACTGGCTGTCTTCTGTTACAACAAATCCACTCTCCTTCCTTCTTTACCTTTCTAGGACTGTCATATGGGGGGCTGACCTATGTGGATGGGCTCATTGGGCTCCTGGCCCTCTGGCTTTGGACAATGGGGAACATTTATTCTGCCAGCTTCCTGTTAGGAAATGTTCCCTCTCTCTTTCTCTCCCCACCTCTTTCTCTCAGCTTGTGTGTGAGTGTGAGTGTGTGTGCATGTGTCTTTGTGAGTCTCAGTCTCTCTCTCTCTGCCTCCTTCCTCTCTTCCCCCCTCTCTGTTTCAGTAAGGGTCCACACCTTTGTAAGCTATCTCTTGATTCTTAAGCTATCTCTTAATTTGATTCTTGGTGTGTGTCTTCCGTTTTCCTACTGGGACCCTCTCTCATCCACCATGCGATGAAATTGCAGTCCACAGAATGTAGGCAGAAGTGACGTTCATTACTTCTGTATGTGGCCTCCCAAAACCTCCTGTGTGAGCCTTCATACTCTTTTCCTACAGGCCGGAAGTGAAGGACTTTCTGTTCTTAGGGGATGGTGGAGCCACAGATGGAAAGAGCCTCGGTCCTAAAATCACCACATGGAATGCCACTTGCTGATTATCTGATTGGATTTAGGGTGAGTGAGAAGTACATTCTTATTGCCTTAAGCCACTGCAGACTTGGGACTTGTTTGTTACAGCAGCAAGCATATCCTAATTCACCTTTAACAAGACTCCTCTTCTCCACTCGGAGAAGTTGGCTCCACCTCAACTCCATAAAATCATGTGACCCAAGCCTAAGCCAATCAGAGCACCACTTTCTCCACCTCCCATTTCCCCACAGTGATTGGTTCTGGCATGAGCACATGACCTCAGCAAGAGCCAATCAAAAGCAAGAAAGCATTTGCTGCGAATTCTGGGAAGATGGCTGAAAAAGAGAGAAGAATCTCTCTTTGAATATGATCTCGGGCAGACTGGAGGCCTGGAAGTGCAGCTAAGTCATGGATAATGGAGCCAACTGCAAAAAGTAGAGCCAAGAAACAGAAACAGAGGCCTAATGGTGTTATCTGATCCCTAGATCTAAACAAGCCTGAAGCTGGACACCCTTGAGACTCTTCAGTCTCATGAGCCAATACAACCCCCACTTCTTGTTTAAGCCCCTTTGAGTTTTCCACCTCTTGCAAGTAAAGGGAACTAAGGGATTCACATGGGTAAATATAATGAGTCCGCACCATGTGTCAGGCCCACTGACCTCACAGCAAGTCAACAGGTAGATACTTTTACTTGAATTCCCATTTTATAGGCAAGGAAATGGGGACCTTTTAAATTGGCCAGGAGCACCTCAGTAGGGAAATTATTTGCAAAAGAGTATGTTTAGGGGTTGGGCGTGTGAGCTTGAGTAATTGGGATTGGACTGAAAGTCCAGAAACTGAATTCCAATCCCCAAACCAACATCTTTTGTGTGATTCCAAGAGTGCCAATTAACTTCCCCATTCTATAAAAAGTAGAGATAAAAACCCTTCCACTTCTCCCCCACCAATTTCATAGTGTTGGTTTGGGTAACAAAGTAAGGTAACAGTTAAAAGGTGCTCTGAAGGAAAGGCTAGCAACTCATCCTTGCTGTTGTTAATAAACAGTCATTGTTGAATTGGTTCCAGAAACCCTGGGGGCCAGAGGCTGTCCGGTGACTCTCTTGGCCAGAATTCCAAAGACCATCTGTGGCAAATACATCCTCCGGAGCACATACCCTTGGCAGGATCACAAACTGCTTTTCTCACCCAGAAAACACAACCAGAAAAGAAACAGAGATAAAGAGGGGGGAGAGAGGGGAAAAATCATGCCAGCTCAAAATATCTTTCAATCTGATCAATGATTTCCATCTCCACAGCCACCATGCCAGCCCAAGCAAGGCACACTGTGTCTTCCCTGAATGACTGAAATCATTTCCTAATTGGTCTCATGGCTTTTTATTCTTGCTCTGTTCCAATACATTCTCCATGCAGCAACCAGTGGAACCATTCACAGACGTAAAATCATTGTATTACTGCTTCAGTAGCCTGATAGTGCCTTTAGGATAAATATCAAACTCCTAAGCACCTTCCACAGGACCTTTGCACATGCTGTTCCCTGTGGCCAAAACATCTTTTCCACCATTCCCACTTCTACAATAGCAGAGGCCCGCTAAAGACTCAGTTTATCACCACTTCCCTGGAATATGTTGTTTTACATGTTTCTTTTAGAGCAAGTCAGACTTGTCCCTTTTTGCAAGGCCCATAGCATTTTAAATTATAAGTAGTAATAGCTATTTATATGTCATCCTTGCCAGACTGTAAACGCCATGAAAGCCATGATTGCATCTGTCATGTCCATCACTGTAACTCAGTGCCTAGCACATAGTTGGCACTCAATAAATATTTGTGGCTTCAAAGGTTGAGTATAAAAACAGACCAGATGAAAGAGGGTAAAACTTAAACAGTCAAGAGGTTGTCCTGCAGATTATTTGGGCAAGAATGGGCTTTTTAATAAATGATGCTGGGACAATTCTTATGGAATAAAAAGGAAATTGGACCCCTACCTAACACCACACATAAAAATCAATCCCAAGCTGATTAAAGACATATAGTGAACACAACTGTAAAACTTTCAGAAATAGCATAAAATATATCCATGGCCTCAGGGTAGAAATGATTTTCTTAAATAAGATACAAAGCCCACAGACTATAAAGGAAAAGATTTCTAAAATCAACCACATCAAAATGTAGAACTGTTGGTCATCAAAAGACATTAGAAAAAAGAAATCAAAAGCCAAGCCAAGAGAAAATATTGCACAACATATAATGATGAAGAATCAGTTTCCAGGCTATATAAGGATCACCTACAAATCAATATATATATATTTTTTAAAGTGACTTAATAAAAAATGGACAGAGCATGTAGAGGCACTTCACAAAAAAGCAAGCTTGAATAGTCAATAAATATTTTTAAATATGTTCACTCTAATTTGTAATCAGGGGACTGCAAACTAAAATCACAATGAGAAATCACCATGAGAAAGGCTATAACTTAAAAATCTGACAATACCAAGTGTTGGCAAGGTTGTGAAGCATCTTGAATGCTCACCCACCACTGGCAGGAGTGTAAATTAGCACAAGCACTTTGGAAAATTGTTTGGCAGTATTTAGTCAAGGTGAAAATGTACAAATCTTAGGATCCAACAATTTCACACAGAGCAACGTGCTCCAGAGAGACTCCTGCATGCATGTAGCAGAATCCATAAACAATCAACAAAGCTGCTCATGCCAGTGCCCGAAAGAGAACAAAGTCACCTGCTCATCGTCGATGAATAAACATGATCATGAAGGAGCTGCAGTGACGACAATGAGGATGAAATCTCACAAAGGTAACTGCAAACCAATGAAGCAAAATACAAAACAACTCCTCTCACATAATTTTATTCTTATAAAACTCAAAACCGGCCAGGTGTGGTGGCTCACGCCTGTAATCCCAGCACTTTGGGAGGCCCAGGTGGGCGGATCATGAGGTCAGGAGATCGAGACCATCCTGGCTAACATGGTGAAACCCCATCTCTACTAAAAATGCAAAACAATTAGCTGGGTGTGATGGCGGGCACCTGTAGTCCCAGCTGCTGGGGAGGCTGAGACAGGAGAATGGCGTGAACCCGGCAGGCGGAGTTTGCAGTGAGCGGAGATCCCGCCACTGCACTCCAGCCTGGGTGATAGACCAAGATTCCATCTCAAAAAAAAAAAAAAAAAGAAAAGAACAAAGAAAAACAAAAAAAACAAAACAACTCAAAACCACATAATATCTGACTATATTGCTTCAGGATGCGTACTTAGGTGGTTCAACCACAAAGGAAAGCAGGTGAATGGTCCCCATACAATCTCCAATAGTGGTTCCTCCAGGAGGGAAGGAGTGGTTGTGATTGAAGATGAGCATGAGGGAGAATCTGATGGTGGCCCTGTGGCTCTTGACCTGGGTAAAATGGGTATATGCTTCATGGTTTGGCCTTTAAAATGTTCATCTATGTTCCCACACTTTTCTCTAGGTTTGTTCTCTCTGTCTGTCTCTCTCTCTGTCTGTCTGTCTCTCTCTCACACAGACACACACACAGACACACACAGACACACAGACACAGACACACACACACACAGACACACACACACACATATCAGCTAAAGACTAAAAAAAAAAAAAAAGAAGACACATACACCAAGCAACAGTTTATGCTGAGAAAGAGAAAGGGGGAAAATACCCAGACAGAAAATTAAAAGATAACATAGACACAGGAAATGAAAAGAGGCGACGAGTTGGCAAGACGGCGAGGGTAAGGAAATGAGAACTGGAGAAACAGAAAAAAGAAAAGAAATAAGATGGTCAAGGATAACAGGAGAAGGGGAAGATACAAGAAGCAATATTCTCTCTCTTATTTCTGTCTCTCTTTCTCTTTATTTCCCCTCTTCCTCCATCTCTCTCTTTCTCCTTCATCTCCCTCTGTCCCTTCCATCTTTGTCTCTCTGTTTTCCCTCCCCATTGCCTTCCTTGTACTTCCTCCATCCAGGTCTTTCTCTCCCCTTCTATCTCTGTCTCTCTCTCACCTTCCACTTTTCTTTCTCATCTCTCTTTCTCTCTGTGTGTCTCCTCTTCATCTCCTCTGTCTCTTCTTTCTTCCCTACACAAGCAATCTCTCTTTCTTTTAACACACATTTATCAAGCGGCTACCCTGTGCCGGACGCAGTGCTTAAAAAAAAGAGGTCCGGACTGGGGGAAATGGGATGGTGCGGCCCACCGTGGTTCCCAAGCATCAGTGGCATGGACGCCTGCCAGGGTGCTTCATCCCAGCTCCGGCATGGACCTGTGGGCCGCCTGCCACTCTCTCCCCATCATTAATTTCACTATCAAACACTCCCAGCATCACAAGTTGTAGGTCTTATTTATTAAATATTTAACTAGGAGAAACCCAGCTGAGATGAAACCTCTCATTTGTGGCAGCCACAGGAGAGCAGAACATGGACCTGCTGCTGGGATTAAGCCAGGCTGATGAGTAGAACCAGGGTGCCCAGAGGGGGAAACAGGTGGGGGCAGCCCCCAGTGGGGAGAGGAAGATCCAGAAATGCAGGGAGCTGGGCTTTTACACAGTCTCACCTGGATGGTGAAAGGTTGTCTGCCAGGAAAGGCGAGTTCAAAAACCCCCAAAACCAGAATAGGTAAATCTATACAGAGAGAAGATTAATGGTTGCCAGGGGCTGGGGGAGTGGGGAGAGACGAGGAGTGAAGGCTCAGTGAGTACAGGGTCTCCTTTTTGGGGTCTTGGAACTAGAAAGAGGTGATGGTTGCACAACACTGAGTGTCTTACACACCACTGAACTGTACACTTTAAAATGGTTAATGGTCAGTTTTATGTTATGGGAATTTTATCTCAAGGCTTTAAAAATTAAAAAAAAAAATTCACATACCCAAACCCATTAACCATTAGCTCTAAGGCTGCTGACCTCATTTTTTAAAATTCATGCTTATTACACAGGCACTGCTTACTATCAATCCAAGGCATCGGCTCAGCATTTTCGGTTTCTTTCTTTCTTTTTTAGAAACAGGGTCTCCCTCTTGTCCCCCAGGCTGGAGTGCAGTGGCATCATCATAGTTCACTGTGGCTTTGAACTCCTGGGCTCAAGGGATCCCCCCACCTCAGCCTTCCAAGCAGCTAGGACTACAGGCATGCACCACTACACCTGGGTAATGTTTCAATGTTGCCCAGGCTGGTCTCAAAACTCCTGGCTTCAAGAAATCCTCCCACTTCAGCCTCCCAAAGTGCTGGGATTATAGGTGTGAGCCACTGCATCTGACCCTACTCAGCACTTTGAATCATCCCATCATTTACTTCTCACAGCCCTGGGAGGGAGGTGCCAGCAGGTCTCTAGTTTTAGAGAGAAGGGAGCTTGTGGTTCAGAGAGGGTAAGTGACTTGCCCAAGTTCACACAGCTCCAACTTCAGTCTACCTGCTTAGCCCCCCCGGTGGGCTCTCTGCTAACTCTGGCTGAACTTTAGAAACCCTTGGGGAGTTTTCAAACATTCCCCACCCCAGGGGAAGCCCTGGACAAATCTCTCCAGCATCTGTGGGGGTGGAGCTTGGGGCATCAGCATTTTCTTTCTTCTTTTTTTTTTTTTTCTCTTTGGAGACAGAGTCCCACTCTGTCACCCAGGCTGGACTGCAGTGGTGCCCTCTCAGCTTACTGCAACCTCTGCCTCCCAGATTCAAGCAATTCTCCTGCCTCAGCCTCCCAAGTAGCTGGGACTACAGGCGTGTGCCACCACACCTGGGTAATTTTTGTAATTTTTTTTTTTTTTTTTTTTTTTTTTTTTGAGACGGAGTCTCGCTCTGTCGCCCAGCCCAGGCTGGAGTGCAGTGGCGCGATCTCTGCTCACTGCAAGCTCCGCCTCCCGGGTTCACGCCATTCTCCTGCCTCAGCCTCCTGAGTAGCTGGGACTACAGGCGCCCACAACCGCGCCCGGCTAATTTTTTGTATTTTTAGTAGAGACGGGGTTTCACCGTGGTCTCGATCTCCTGACCTTGTGATCCGCCCGCCTCGGCCTCCCAAAGTGCTGGGATTACAGGCGTGAGCCACCGCGCCCGGCCAATTTTTGTAATTTTTAGTAGAGATGGAGTTTCGCTACGTTGGCCAGGCTGGTCTCGAACTCCTGACCTCAAGTGATCTGCCTGCCTTGGCCTCCTAAAGTGCTGGGATTACACGCATGAGCTACCATGCCCAGCCCCAGCATTTTTTTTTAAATTTATTTATTATTATTATACTTTAAGTTGTAGGGTACATGTGCATAACGTGCAGGTTTGTTACATATGTATACTTGCGCCTTGTTGGTGTGCTGCACCCATCAACTCGTCATTTACATCAGGTATAACTCCCAATGCAATCCCTCCCCCCTCCCCCCTCCCCATGATAGGCCCCGGTGTGTGATGTTCCCCTTCCTGAGTCCAAGTGATCTCATTGTTCAGTTCCCACCTATGAGTGAGAACATGCGGTGTTTGGTTTTCTGTTCTTGTGATAGTTTGGATGCAGCTGGAAACCATCATTCTTAGCCCCAGCATTTTTAAAGCTTCCAAGTGATTACCAGGTGCAGCCAAGATCACCTGAGGAATCTTGTTGAAGAGCAGATTGGGATTGAGCGAGTCTGAGGTAGGGGATGAGATTCTGCATTTCCAACAAGCTCCCAGGAGATGCTGATACTGTTGGTTCAGGGACCCTGGCAACGTGTCCAGTAGGATGTTCTAGATCTGCACTATTCAGTACAGTGGGCGCTAAGCCATACAGGGTCATTGGGCACTTCAAATGTGGCCAGTGAAACTCAGGGGTTGTTTTTATCGTAATTAATTTCTTTTTTTTTTTTTTTTTGACAGAGTCTCGCTCTGTTGCCAGGCTGGAGTGCAGTGGCACAATCTCAGCTTACTGCAACCTCCGCCTCCGGGGTTCAAGCAATTCTCCTGCCTCAGCCTCCTGAGTAGCTGGGACTACGGGTGTGCGCCACCACGTCCAGCTAATTTTTGTATTTTTAGTAGAGATGGGGGTTTCACCATGTTGGCCAGGATGGTCTCGATCTCCTGACCTTGTGATCTGCCCACCTCGGCCTCTCAAAGTGCTGGGATTATAGGCGTGAGCCACCACGCGTGGCCTGTAATTAATTTCTAAAATTGCAATAGCCATGTGTGGCTACTGGCTACCTTATTTGGCAGCATAGGTCTCCCGGGCTCAGGAGATCCTCCTACCTCAGCCTTCCGAGTAGCTGGGACTACCTGCATGCACCAACACCCTCAGCCAATTTTTGTATTTTTTTTTATAGAGATGGGGTTTCACCATGTTGCCCAGGCTGGTCTCAAACTCCTGGGTTCATCCTCCCAAAGTGCTGGGATTACAGGCACGAGCCACTAAGCCTGGCCTGGTCTTCATCTGTAAGTGACCCAAGACCTATGGCCAAGGGTGAGACCAACACCTTAGGGGAGCAACGAAGAAATTAGGAACTCACTTGGGTCCTCCACCTTTCCTTTCTCAGCACTTGCCACCTGCTCAGGGGCCTTCGCCTGTCCCCTTGGGTCTCCCCAACCAATCCCTGCTTCACTCCCCAGACAGAACCATCAGAGCCTCCCCACACCAGCCCCTGACCTCTCCTACTCCTCAGATCACCCTAAATCAAGCCCACATCTCCCCTGGGGTCTCCTCCTATCTCAGTTTCTCAGTTGTATCTCCTGTCACCTCCAAATGCAGCCAAGATCACCCGGGAGATCTTTATTTCTGAGCCTTAGAACTTACCACACTCAAACTATCCTTTACCTGTTTATCTGGTCCTTGGACTCTCTCTCTCTCTCTCCCCACCCAGAACATCAGCCACACCAGGGCAGGGATTTTTGTCTGTGTGTTTATTTCTCTCTGTTTTGTCCATCTACGTCCCAGTGCCCATGCCAAGGAGGAAATTAAGAGCTTGCTGGTCATTAGAGAAAAGTAAATGAACGGCAATGACAGCCTGCTGAGAATTTACTATGTGCCACGCATATGTTTTATAGTCACCATCCATTTAATTCTTGCAACATTCCTGGAAGAAAATGCTACACTGCTCATTCTATAGATGATGAAACAGAGTGGTTAAGGTTAGGTAGCTTCCCAAAGGCCACACCACCAATAGAAACCTAGTCCTAGGCCGGGCGTGGTAGCTCACGCCTGTAATGCCAGCATTTTGGGAGGCTGAGGCAGGTGGATCACGAGGTCATGAGATCGAGACCAGCCTGGCCAACATGGTGAAACCCCGCCTCTACTAAAAATGCAAACATTAGCTGGGCTTGGTGGCGCGTGCCTGTAGTCCCAGCCACTTGGGAGACCGAGGCAGGAAAATCGCTTGAACCGGGAGACAGGCAGAGGCAGTGAGCTGAGACCACGCCATTGCACTCCAGCTTGGGCAACAGTGTAAGACTCTATCTCAAAAAAGAGAAGAGAAGAGAAGAGAAGAGAAGAGAAGAGAAGAGAAGAGAAGAGAAGAGAAGAGAAGAGAAGAGAAGAGAAGAGAAGAGAAGAGAGAAGAGAAGAGAAGGAAGGGAAGGGAGAGAGGAAGGAAGGAGAAAGAAAGAAAGAAAGAAAGAAAGAAAGAAAGAAAGAAAGAAAGAAAGAAAGAAAGAAAGAAAGAAAGAAAGAAAGAAAGAAAGAAAGAAAGAAAGAAAGAAAAGAAAGAAAGAAAGGAAGGAAGGAAGGAAGGGAGGGAAAAGAAAGAAAGAAAGAAAGAAAGAAAGAAAGAAAGAAAGAAAGAAAGAAAGAAAGAAAGAGAGAGAGAGAGAGAAAGAAAGAAAGAAAGGAAGGAAGGAAGGAAGGAAAAAGAAAAGAAAGAGAGAGAAAGGAAGGAAGGAGAGAGAGAGAAAGGAAGAAAAGGAAAGAGAAAGGAAAGGAAAGGAAGGAAAGAAGGGAGAGAGGGAGGGAGGGGAAAGGAAGGAAGGAAGGAAGGAAGGAAGGAAGAAACCGAGTCCTGGTTGAGCTCAGACTCTGTTCCTTAACCATCGTCCCATGGCATCTCTTGCCCACTGGCACACCAACCTCTCTGGAATGCAAATGGTTTCCCAGAGAAAACTTGAGTATTTTTCCCTCTGGGGTTTTATCCCTGCTGTGCCTTCACCTGTCTCATAAAGTTTCTCCACTTGCTAGATGTGTGACCTTGGCAAGCAGTGTTAGCTCTCTGAGTCTCAGTGTGCACATCTGCAAACTAGGGGCAAAAATAAATGCCGTGAGCTCTGGGGGCTGGGATGAAGTTCTCATAAACTGCCAGGGCAGTTCTCATAAAGTTTAGCGGATCATGAACTCCCCACAGAGAGGAGCTACTGTTATTATAACTATTCACCACAAAGCAGAGTTTCCATGTCCTCCTGAGACATGGTGCTTCCCCTTCATCAGGGATGGAGTGAAATCTTGACATGAGCAAGGGCAGGGGCCAAGAGAAGGGCCTTCCCGTCATGAGTGTGGAAAATGGTCTGCTTGCTTCTCATCAGGTTTTGGGGGTTGGCGACATGGGGAATCCTGTTTGGTCAGTTAGAGGAGTTGCAGCTGGTCCTAAAGCTTGAAGAGCTTGCACTAAGTCATGTGGCTGCCATTTTGCTTTGAAATAAAGGGGCTGTCAAAGGGCCAGGTGTCGTGGTGCACACCTATAGTCCCAGCTACTCAGGAGGCTGAGCTGGGAGGACTGCTTGAGCCCGGGCACTCAAGGCTGCAGTGAACCATGATTGGATTGTACCACTGTGCTCCTGCCTAGGGGACAGAGTGAGACCTCACCTCTAAAAGTAAATTTTATAAAGGGCTTGTCAGCACCAACAGAGGTACACAGAGGCGCACACACACTATTGCATTGGGGAGGGAGGAGGCTGATGCCTGTAACACTAATACATCAGACTCTTATTTGGCACCCACTGTGTGTCAGCACCCACTGAGTACTGCTTGAATCCTCACAACCACCCTACAAGGCAGGCACTAATGTTATACCCCTTTTACTGATGAGGAAAGGGAGGCCCAGGGTGGCTAAGCAATGTGCCTAAAATGATATGAATGGGAATAAGCAAAGTTGGTATTTGAATCTAGGCAGCCAGGCTCCACAGCCTCCCTCCCTCCACTAAGCTGAACTGTCTCAAGCCCCATACAGAGCCATGGCACGCCTCAATTTTGACAGGACCTTGCTCAATCCTCCAAAGACACTGGTGAAGAACGTCCCTGAGAAAACAAAGGAAAGGATACCCAAACAGACCACAGAGATCTGGAGACTGCTCTGTGTCTTAAGTCACCAAAGAAATGCACATGATACCACAACAGGATTCCACTTTCACTTATCTGATTGGTGAAGAAGTAAAATCAAGGGAGGGTAAGCCTGATTGGGCCACGTGGTCAGGGAAAGGAGACCTTGGAATTTGAAAGGGCACAGACTTCCTGTTTCTTGCAACCTGGCCCAAAAGCTTGACCTATGACCCTGCCATACCATTTCCAGGAATCTGTCCTAGGGAAACAGTGACAGACGTGTGCAAAGACTTCTCTACCAGGACGCTCACTGCAGTGTGATCAGTATTGGTAGAAAAACAGCTGGTCTCAAAGCAAATACACAAAAGGAAGCCCATTTTTGTTATGAAAATCAAAAAGTTGCCGGGCGCAGTGGCTCAAGCCTGTGAGAGGCCGAGACGGGCGGATCACGAGGTCAGGAGATCGAGACCATCCTGGCTAACATGGTGAAACCCCGTCTCTACTAAAAAATACAAAAAAAAAAAAAACTAGCCAGGCGTGGTGGCGGGCGCCTGTAGTCCCAGCTACTCGGGAGGCTGAGGCAGGAGAATGGCGGGAACCCGGGAGGCGGAGCTTGCAGTGAGACGAGATCGCGCCACTGCACTCCAGCCTGGGTGACAGAGCGAGACTCCGTCTCAAAAAAAAAAAAAAAAAGAAAATCAAAAAGTTTAGGTATATCGAGGGGGAAAAGGAGTGGTTGTTCCATTTCCTTTGGAAAAAAACAAAATCCTCACCATAGTTCACAAAGCCCAGAATAAGCCACCCTTGTCACCTCCCTGCCCTCCTCCCATTCGCCTGGCATACAGTAGGCGCTCAGTCAACATTTATGAATGAATGAACACACTCTTCCCCATTCCCCTTCCATCTCTAAGCTGATATACTCCAAGGTTTCTCTCCTGTACGTTCCTAAGGGTGTGGGGACCAAGGGAACACAGTCCATACCAAGCAGCATTCACCATGCCAGGAGACCAAGGAAAGTAAGGCACGATTTTCAAACTGGGCAACAGAAGGAGAAGGAGAGAGAAGGGGAGGCCGCCGCAGTTTTCATTCCAACATTTTCCAACTCTGGGTGAGATTTCCTTCTATATACTCATCTATATTTACATCAACGAATCTGTCGGTAGCAAGCCTGTTGCTTCTTGTGTGGGATCTAAAGTTCACAGAAAGCTGGCTTAGACACCCAGCTAGGAAGACAAACTGTAAATTAAATTTAAGTCACCCAAAAACCCTAAATCCACCCACTCCCCTTGAAGAAACCCATGACATCTATTACATCAAGATTTCTCAACCTTGGTATTACCGACATTTGGAGCTGGATAATTCTTTACTGAGAAAGGCTGTCCTGTGCATTTTAAGATGCTGAACTGCATCCCTGGTTTCTACCAGCCAGATGCCAGTAGCATCTTCTCCCCTCCCCCTACATTCGTGACAACCAAAAATGTCTCCAAACATTGCCAAAAGTCCCCTTGGGGGAAAAATTGCTCCCAGTTCAAAAGCACTGCTTTACATGCAGCCCAGGAAAAATTCCAAACCATTTAACTGTTCTCTGTTCCTTGTCATCAACATCCTGAATATACCAGTCACCTGTTCTCAAAATTCCTTCAACAGATTCAAAGAAAGTGGTAACAACAGAGTTTCAATTATGGGCGTGGAGTGCCATATACAGACAAGAATTTCATTCTAAAAACTATCAGAACCTTAGACAGAGATTCACACACAAAGATGTTTACTGCACTGCTATTTATAATGGTAAAACAAACAGCTAGAGATGGTTACATGAATATAATACAGGTATAAAGTGGAACATTATCAGATATTAACAACGGTGTTTTCTGGGGTTGCCGCCAACCCATACAGCACCACTGTATGAATTTAAACAAGACACCCCTTTCTCTGATTGTGAAATTAAACAAGCCACCCCTTTCTCTGTCAAAAATTATCATAATAGCTTCATCTTGCTAGAACAAGATACTTAAGCTTTTATCAGCTGGGGTACTGAAATAATAGACATACAAGCTCCATGATACTTATGATATGTGACATGCTATCTTTGTGCCGTGCACAACCTGTGCAACTATACATGGTGGCCCTTATTTTTTCAAGGATACCTAGTGGCATAGAAATGTGTTCATAAAAGTTTATATCCATAAAAAGGTATGGGATGAAATACATTAAAATGTCTTCAGAGATTTTTTGTGGATGAGAGAGTATACATATATTTTATATTCTTTTTTGTACATTAGATGTTCAGTAAATGAAGAGGATAGGCCTCTTGGAGGAGCTGACTTTTGGGCTGAGACCTAAATGAAGAGAAGGAGTTAGCCATGGGGAGACCTGGAGAAACCGTGATGCAGGCAGAGGAAATACCTTATGCTGAACAGAAGGAATATCACATAATGCAAATGACGTGTGTGTGAGTAAAAATGGTCAGCAGGGCTGAGACAGAGTAGACAATGAAAGGAAGGTAGACAATGAAAGAGATGAGATCAAAGACAAAACAGGGACCAGATCACATGGGACCTTAAAGGACCCTGCTACATTAGTGTGTTAGTCTGTTTTCACACTGCTATAAAAGTAATTTATAAAGAAAAGAAGTTCAATTGACTCACAGTTCTGTATGGCTGGGGAGGCCTCAGGAAACTTACAAATCATGGCAGAAGGCAAGGGGAAAGCAAGGCACGTCTTACATGGCAGCAGGAGAGGAGAGAGAGGGAAGAAGCCCACACAGTTTAAAACCATCAGATCTCATGAGAACTCACTCACTATCACAAGAACAGCATGGGGAAATCATCCCCATGATCCAATCACCTCCACCAGGTCCCTCCCATGACATGTGGGTATTACAATTTGAGATAAGATTTGGGTGGGGACACAGAGAAAAACCGTATCAATCAGTAATCTGTAATCTCTGGCTAGTGGGTAAGAATCTGGGGCATTTACCCAATCTGCTTGGAAGAGAAATAGTCTACCAGTCCACCACTACATACTATCCTATCCACCAGTGGAGCAAAATCCAAGGAATTCCACTTTCATTTCCAATGCTGAAACAAAACTAGGTGTTTCCAGAATGTTAATAATCTTTGTTCAATAACACTGTTTACTTTCCTCACCATTACTCAGTTAAATACTTATGCATGATATAGTGCAGGAACTTTTGGGGGATGTGAGGAAGGCAAATCACTGTCCCCTACCCTCAAGGAGCTTTCTAATTACATAGGTAAAACCTAAGCATGCAATCTTTATTTTTATTTTTATTTTTATATTTTTTTGAGATGGAGTCTCGCTCTGTCGCCCAGGCTGGAGTGCAGTGGCGCGATCTCAGCTCACTGCAAGCTCCACCTCCTGGGTTCACGCCATTCTCCTGCCTCAGCCTCCCAAGCAGCTGGGACTACAGGCGCCCGCCACCACGCCTGGCTAATTTTTTGTATTTTTAGTAGAGATGGGGTTTCACTGTGTTAGCCAGGATGGTCTCAATCTCCTGACCTTGTGATCCATCCACCTCGGCCTCCCAAAGTCCTAAGCATACAATCTTACTGATTTTTACAAAAGCATGCAAAATTCACTTCATACTGGAAAAGGTACAAATAAGGTGGTAAGCGGAGAGACTTGGTCATTCCCAAGTCAAACAGAACACCAAATATCAGAGAGACCCACACGTAGACAACCATCCTTCCATACACCCTTATATCCAACATCCACCCATCCACCCACCCATTCAACCATCTGTCATCCACTCATCCACCCATCCATTCAGTCATCCATATTTTCACCCCTCAATCCAGTCTAGTCATCTGCCTATTTATTCATCCAGCCATATATTCACTCATACACCAACCCATCCTGTCATCCATCCATCCACATCCATCCATCCAGTCATCCATCCATCCATCCATCCATCCACTCATCCATCCATCCAGTCGTCCATTCACCCATCCATTTGTCCACCCACCCATCAAGTCATCTACCAATCTACTTATCCACCCACCTACTCATCCAATCACCCTTCCTTCCTTCCTTCCTTCCTTCCTTCCTTCCTTCCTTCCTTCTTTCCTTCCTTCCTTCCTTTCCTTCCTTCCTTCCTTCATCCCATCCATCCATCCAGTCATCCATGCATCTGTTCAACCATCCATCCATCCATTCACCCAGCCATCCAACACTAACTGCAGGGGACGCCTCCATCCCCACTAAACCACAAACATCCAGCTATGATCCATAATTTAAAAGACTGCATTGTGATCAGAAACGGGCCACAAGTCAAAAATTTGCATTCTGGCAACTCTTTCAGAGACAACTCAAGTCTCTAAACATTTCTGACAATTCCAATTTGTGTAAGACCCAAACACTCCAAGTCTTTGTAACACCCTCACAGAAGCTAACCTATATTTGCTGCTCTTAAGTATTTGATGTCTTCAAAGATGGTGCCCTTAGGGAGAAGGCAAGGCTAGAGACAGTATGGTTAGAGGAAGGGGAAGCTGTGGGGAGACTGGAGAGTCTGGCATTGGGGCATAGCAAATGAGAGAAAAAGGAGATTAGAAACATGGAAGAAGGATTGCTGAGAGGTGGGGAAAATCCTGCTTGGGCCTAGGAATCTTGGAATTCTAGTATGGACAATCAATGAGACCTTGTGATTGTGTTCTCCTTGGCTTATATATTGGAGCAACCGTGATTGAGCTGATCTTTCAGAAGAATGGGTTAACAATGTAGACACCAAAAATAACAGAGATCAAGGGAGCTGAGAGACTTGGCAAGGAAGAGCAGAATATTAACACTTAGGCAGCACCTACTGTGTGCCACACGCTATTCTCAGCACTGGGTCAGAGAAGCCCAAATATGGCCACCCACATAAGTCCATCCATCTATCCACTCTTCCATATGTAAACACATGTAGTGATTACTAAGTGTCAGGCACCATTCTAAACATTAGATATATTAAATCATCTAATCCTCCCAGATAGGAGCTATTAGGATCCCCATCGGGACAGACTGCGAAACTGAAGCACAGAACATTTAAGTGACTTGCCCAATGTCATGCAGTCAGTGACTAGCAAAGCTGGGATTTGAACCCTAGCCACCTAGCTTCAGAATCCATGCTCTCAACTCAACCATGCTGCTTCTCTACAACCATATCAATTGCCAGTGTCTAAACCACAGGTTCTAACTTTCAGAATACAAGAAGGACCAAGAGCTAACTGGTTGACCCAGCCTCTTAGAGAAAATGATAAGTAAACTGCGAAATGGCTTAGCTCCTGCCATAAACGTTGATGAATCTCAGCTGATTCTAAGTGAAGCTAGATTTCCAAGTACACAGACTAAAATTAACACCTTGAATTCATTCTTTCAAAATAATTGATTCCTTACAGCAGCATTGTTCATAACAGCAAACAAATGAACAATCCCCCACCCCAAATTGGAAACATCCCAAATGCCCATCACCCAGGAAAATGAATGAATAAATTATTTGTATTATCACAGAATGAAATATTATATAGCAGAGAAAAGCAAAAGACCAACACTTAACGCTCAACAACAGAGACGAATCTTAAAAATATACAGTTGGGGGTCGGGCACAGTGGCTCATGCCTGTAATCCCAGCACTTTGGGAAGCCAAGGCAGGCAGATCACGTGAGGTCAGGAGTTCAAGACCAGTCTGGCCAATATGGCGAAACCCTGTCTCTACTAAAAATACAAAAATTAGCTGGGCATGGTGGCAGGCGCCTGTAATCCCAGCTACTGGGGAGGCTGAGGCAGGAGAATCACTTGAACCCAGGAGGCAGAGGTAGCAGCAAGCCAAGATCGTGCCATTGCACTCCAGCCTGGGCAACAAGAACAAAACTCCGTCTCAAGAAATATATATACATATACAGTTGAGTGGGGGGAAAAGAGTGCAAGTCCCAAAAGATGAAAGAGCTCAGAAGCAAGGAAGGTTAAATTTATATTGTTAAAGCTGGGTACGGTGATGCATACCTATAGTTCCAGCTTCTTGGGATGCTAAGGCAGGAGGATTGCTTGAGCCTAGGAGGTTGAGACTGTAGTGAGCCATGATCATGCCACTGCAGTCCAGCCTGGGTGACAGAGTGAGACTCTGACTCTAAATAAATAAATAAATAAATAAATAAATAAATAAATAAAATTCATTGAGTTGGCTACTTTACAGGATGATTATACATGGCATGTGCTTTCTGGGTACAGAATCTTTTAATCTGCTTACAATTCCTTGGACATAGGACTACTATCCCCATTTTACAGAGGAAAAGACTGAGGCTCCACAACTGTGAGCTGGAGCTGAGATTTGCAGCCAGGGTGGCCTGTTCCCAAGCTCTATATGCTTCCCCCTCCATCCAATATCACCTTCCCTCCTCTTTTCCTCCTTACAGCCTCCACTCCTTGTGTATTAATCAAACAGACACATTCCTATGCAGACGCCACAGCACGCCACAAACACATTTCATTGCAGTGATGGCCAGCATAGCCCTCCCACCCACACACACCATGCCCATCATTCTCAATAAAGAAGATCATAAAGATCATGGAGATAAAAGAACATGACAGACTCTGGAAGATCAGAATCCATGTAACCCCACTGCAGGCCAAGTTTTAAGTCTGCCCCAGAGTCTCACTGAAGACAAATCCATCCACTTTTACAAAAAGGTAACAACATCCAGACTTCGCCCTCCTGCAAATGCTGCCTGTATGAAAATACTTTAAAAATCAGTTTAAAATTACATATATTTTTTTACACATAGGCCTAAAATGAGAACAGAACTTAACAGCGTGAATATTATTTACTGGCAAGTGGGTGACTAAGTTGGGTTTCCCTCATGACTCCAGACAGCGGACTCTTGAATACTGTTATTTGGGGGCTGGGGGTGGGAAGCTGCTCATTTCTAACTGCAGGTGCAGCCCGAGCAACAGGCACCTTCAAGGAAGCCTCACGGCTGCTCCCAGTCTGAACGGCAGATAAAGCCATGTCTGACCGAAGCGAGATGTCAAAACTTGATCCGGACTTAACTCAGGCATTTCCCTTCATAGCTGGAATCTCTCTTGTATTAGCTGCCTTAAAGACGGCTTCTAAAAGCTGCATTCATTCCAATAAAGAGTCTTGGCTTTCCAGAGGGAATAAGTAACTGACTCTCTCCCTTTCTTGGTCAATGGCACCATCTCTTGCACTACTCTTCTCTCTCAGGTGTTAAGAACTCACCATTAGGGGGATCAGCGTCCCAGTTCGCCCAGGACTGTGAGTTTCCGGAGATGCTAAACCCAGGATAGTCCCAGGCAACCCTGGCTGAAGGGTCACCCCACTCAGCTAAGAACTGAGGCCCAGTGGTTTTTGAAACCCAAGTTGCTGTGCCCTCCCTCGCCAGGAATGTTCCTTGTTTTTCCTATTTTTTTAGGGAGTAAGGAGAAGGAAGACCAAAGTTTGGAAGGGGAGGGGAGGTACCTAAATTCTAACCCAAAAGTTGAGCGAAGTTCTTCTGTCGAGTTTGCAGTGGACACCTGGGGTGGCCATGCTGGGCTGGACTCTCGACCGGCCCCAAAGGAAGAGACAGGGTGTGGAAGAGGTGAAAAGGGAAGCTAATTATATACTTTAAAACTCCCTCACCTTGTCACCCACAGAGGGAGGGAGGGACCAAAGGAGGAAAGAGAATTAATTTTATCTTAGACCCAAGGGAATAGAAAAATGGGTCAAGTGGCCATGAATTTTTTTTTCCTCTGAAAGCTTCCAGAGAGAACGGAGAATGCAAAATGTCCAAAGGTGGCTTTAAAGAGTGCCACACTCAGGTTAATCAATGCACACTGGCCAGTTGGTGGTGGTGGTGGGGGGAGGGGTGGCGCTTCCCTCGCATTCCTACCCAGAAAGCCTCATTTCTAGCCAAAGTTTCCAAAAAAAAGAACACTGGAAACAAAATGACTCCCTGGTATTACGGCTCTTGCATTTTGGGGTTTTTCTCTATGCTGGAGACTGTGCTGGCCATTTTTCACGCACGACCCCATTTAATCTCCTGAGAGCCCTCCAAGGGAGATGCTACTAGAAGGAATATCCTCATCATGCATGTCAAGAAACTGAGGCTCTGGTGCCCAAGATAACATGGCTGGTGAATAATATGAACCTAGGCCAGTCTGACCCAGAGTCTGGAGTGTTTTCCCTCTCCTCTCTGCCCTCTTTCAGGGCAGGCACCATCCGGCCCTTTTCTCAGGAGCTGAGCTGGCATTCTCGGAAATGCGTTACTGCACGGCTCTTAGGCTCTGATCATCTCTGGATGGCGTCCACCTTCCCAGCGGTGCTTTTTATTGCTGAGAAAGTGTATGTGTGTGCTTGCTACTGGGGGGAAACAGGGAGGGGGTAACACAAACCCTACGCACCCAACAGATACCTCCCACTCCAAGTCCCCGAAAAAAGACTTCATTCTCAAGGGGCCACTGCATCCAATCTACTCAAGCACTAACATTTCAGAAACCTCCACTGGTCTGACCATCTCATGGACAGTCTCTCAAACCCCTGCACCTAAAACCCACCAAAATCCTAAAACGTTGGCACAAGGGTAGATCAGATGTTGTACGATTTAGTTAATGGATGAAGACAGGCACTTTTTCTCATTCACTCAGCAAACGTTTATGGGGTGCCTGCTTTGTCCCGCACACTGGGGTTGCAGTGGTGAAGAACAGGGTAAAGATCACGGGTCTCACAGCCTCAGAGCTTGACTTTTTCCTGGGAAATGGTAGAACTACCAGGGAGGGGTGGAACCCCATCCAAGAGACCCCCTTCTCTCTCTCTCTCTAGTGCAGGCACATAGCTTTGAATGACATCCTTAATCTTTCTTATTTCTCTGACTGGGATTTAACACTACTACTTCCACTCCTTTCCATAGATCCCCATCCCTAATCCTAAGCCATCGAGGCCAGATATGCTTTGGAGTTCAGAACCCAGGGCTTTTAGAGGCATCGCAAAGTCGGGAATGTAAAATGGTACAACCACTTAGGAAAACAGTTTGAGAGCCTTTTATAAAATTAAACATACACCTACCACACAACTCAGCAATCTCACTCCTGGGTTAATTTACCCAAGAGAAATGAAATGTATGAAATGAAATGTTCCCACTAAAACCCGTACGCCAATGTTTATAGCAGCTCTATTCATAATCATCGAAACTGGAAGCATCCCAATGTCCTTCGGCTGGGAAGCAAACTCTGGTCCATCCATATCATGGAATCCTGCTCAACACCAAAAAGGAAGGCGCTACTGTCACAGGCAACAGCATGAATGAATCTCAAAGTCTGAGTAAAAGAAGCCACACTCAAAAGGCTACATACTGTGAGATTCTATTTCTACGACCTTCGGTAAAAGGCAAAGCTGTAGGGATGGAGAACAGATCAGAGCTTGAAGGGGCTGGGGAAGTGGGGTGCTGACTCAAGCGGGACACTGTGGAGGTTGACAAAACTGTTCCATATCTTGATTTGGGTGGTGGCTACAACTACATCCATTTGTCAAAACTTGCAGACCAGTATGTCAAAAGGGTGAATTTTGCTACAAATAAATTATACCTCAATAAACTTTTTTTTTTTTTTTTTTTTTGAGACAGAGTCTCACTCTATTGACCAGGCTGGAGTGCAATGGTGCGATCTTGGCTCACTGCAACCTCTGTCTCCCAGGTTCAAGCGATTCTCCTGCCTCAGCCTCCTGAGTAGCTGGGATTATAGACGCACACCACCACGCCTGGCTAATTTTTATATTTTTAGTAGAGACAGGGTTTCACCATGTTGGCCAGGCTGGTCTCAAACTCCTGACCTCCTGATCCACTGGCCTCAGCCTCCCAAAGGGCTGGGATTATAGGCGTGAACCATCAGACCTGGCCCCTATAAACCTGATTTTTAAGGAAAAGAAAAATGATAACAAAATGTCTCTATGATCTAACCTGGATACTCCAATCCTAGCCCATGAACTTGCTGCATGGGGAATCCTAGAAGCTAAGTTAGAAAAGTGGAATCCCAGACCCCACCCAAACCCTGCTGGACCAGAAACATCCTGTTAACAAGACGATCTCCATGCATCTGAAAGTTTGACAGGACTACAATGCAGACCTAACAGTCAGGAGCTGAAGCAGCACCTCATCATCAAGCACATCTAACATTTCTCCTGCAAAACATACTCAAATGCACACCAAGTGGAATGAATGAAAACTGTAAATTAAGACTTCAAACTGAAGTCAGTTCAGGTTAGGTTTTATCTCTATATGAGTTTGTCTTTTGGTGTTTGGAGCTTTTTGGATTGGAGAATTGTGGATGAGAAATTGTACCCTTTTTGAAAATCTCCCAGTGGAAAAACCATGCTAAATTTTACTTTGCAGAATTTTGCTCCTCTGGAAATACCAGCCAAGCCGGTCTAGTGCAAAGATCATGCAAGTGACACCATCCTGCCCCCTACAACAGTACCTTCTAGAACATTCTATCTCTCAGGACAGACCAAGAGTCTGATAACCTGCTCCCATGTATCCCAGCACTTCTCATGCAGAAAGTTTCTCTTTAGAGAGCTTTTCTTTAAAAAAAAAGAGAGAGAGAGAGGAGTGCCAATCAGCCAATGTCCACAGATGTCAAAGTGATGTCACCTGATGTCAATGTGACTTTAGGTGTCTTGTTAAGATTTCTGCAAACCGGATGAAAAGCTGGAATTCTACGTGTAATTCAGGAGACTGTGCGTGATAAAACACAGACCTGCTTCCAGTGTTCCTGCAATGGCCTGAGTTTCTACATCATATTCAGTGGCAGATTTGGTGGCACACGGAGGGCTGGAAAGATGACACTCACCTTGGCACCTGGTAGAAGGAGTGAGTGGCATTAAGTGCAGAGGGAACTCTAAGAAGGTTGACAAATGCTCCTTTTTGAGTTGACAGATCTGAGCTCTTCAGCAATCATCAGAGACCCTCATGGCCCTATTTGAATCACAATTCCAATCAATGAAAACATGAAACCAAGGTATGTGGTCAAGACGGCTTGCTGCCTGGCATGAGAAAAACACAGTAACGTAAATCTGAACATCAAAGACTTCCATTTGAGTTTTCTCACTTAGGAAAAGGGGAAAAATGAAATAAATGAGGATTCTTAATTCTCATTGATGGCTTCAAGTTTGACCCACTGAGGGATGAAAGAGGAAGCAATCATAGTGACAAATTGCCCTGAGTGTGGAGAAAGCAAGATTGCATCCTTCACCAGTGTACCATGCCGGAATTTGCATTCGGAAGTACCACTCTTAGGCCCTGTGAGCATATAGCCAAGTTCGTGGATCATTCACTCACTTCTCTTCCACAAGACAGGGAGGAACCTGCTTTCCATATCGACCTGCAACCCTTAGTCAACACCATTTCCAAATACGCATCTCACGACACACGCATCAAAAAGTAGCTGGGATGATTTCACTCCTATCCAAGAGAACTGTGGAAAAAAAATAATAAAAGACACAAGAATGCTCCCAATGACACAAACAGAAAAGACACAAATGCCCATCAACAGTAGAATGGATAGACTGTGGCAGAGTCACACACACG
Organism: Macaca fascicularis; assembly: GCF_037993035.2. Lineage (NCBI taxonomy): Eukaryota > Metazoa > Chordata > Mammalia > Primates > Cercopithecidae > Macaca > Macaca fascicularis. The sequence continues at coordinate 13,916,414 of NC_088393.1, forward strand.
GATGTGAGCGAAAGAAGACAGCGGCAAAAGAACGTACTGTGTGACTCCATTTACATGATGTTTCAAACACGCAAAATGAATCTTAGAAGTCAGGTGAGCAGTACCCTTGTTGGGGAAGCGACTAGGAGGCGGTATGGGGAAGGGGACTTCCATGGCACTGATCAGGACCTGGCTGCTGGATGCGTGGGTGTGTTCATTTTGTAAAAATCTACGAATCTGAATATATGTACTTGCCTGTACGTATATTACTTTATTCTGGAAGTTCAGAATAAGTACCTACACACATTTTTTTTTTTTTCACTCTCAGGATATGCTTAAACGTCTTTTTTCACGGTAGAAATATTTGGATAAAAAAGTAAAATGTTCTGCCCTGGTATCGTGACTCTGACATTCCACATGGTGTTTCTCTTTACACTGGCCTGAATTCTTTTATTCACTACTTCCCCCTCCAGGTCTCTGTCCATCCCCTCTCATCTCCAGTCCTCCCACCCACCCCCGCCACCGCCCTCCGCTCCATCCAGGACAGAGAAAGCTCAGTCCTGGACGCCCCAGCTCGATGACAGATTGTGGGGTGGGCAGTTTTCCCTTCCAGAGTAGGGCTGTATAATGTGTTTGTTACCTCGGGCCAAAGAGAACAAAAACAATGTGCAGAGAACAAAATGCACAAACTCATCATAAGAGCAAGAAAGCCCTGGGCGAGCTGGCCAAAGAACAGATGAAGCGGCAAGCAAAACTCGCAATTCACCTGCCTCCCTCTCCCACGATTCCCCCTTCCGGGGGCCGCTGCAATCCCCTGCTCCCCCTACAGCCCTCCAATCTGCAGGATTCAGGCTGGACAGAGGTAAGCTGAGGACACAGCAGAAGGGCTCCCCACCTCCTTCCTTTCCTCTTAGAAGTCTCCAAATCCAGGCTCCAGAAGGCGATCTAAAGCCATTTTCAGTGAGGAAACCTGTGAGCCGAGCAAAGCCCTCTCACTCGTGCAGCTAACTGGGTGTGCATGCATGAATACCCTGCCCTCCTGCAAGGCACTCCCACCCCTCACTCTGTTGATGGCCAGAGCAATCACACCACTCCTGAGCACTTCAGTGGGCCTGGGATGGGGAGGAATTGCCAATCTTAAGAACCAGGCTCTTCAACCAGGCTGAAACTTAGGAAGCAAAGACCTGGCCCCTGCCTTGGGCACCAACGGAGATGGCATCGTAGTTAGAGGTATGCTTCCCTCAAAAGCGCCTCTGCTGAACTTCTTAATTTTCCCCACCCTCAAAGTAGACCATTCACACACTCCAAAACCTCAGTGCCCTCTGTTGCAATCCCAGCACCCAGGGTCCAAGAGCCAGGCTCAAATTTGAACTCCCCTGAAGTGAGTCCCCCTACCACCCGCCATGCTCCTCAAACAGCAACCCCCCGGGGACCACACAGGGCCCAGCCCCGTTGAGTCCGTAACTGCAAAAACACACACAAAAGGGATGGGGGACTCATCCCTGAGCCCCAGGGATCCATTCAGCCCGTTCATTTTTACACGGAGGGCAGTGGGTTGGAACCAAACGGAGAAGCGGCACATCTGGGCATGGCATGGTGGCCAGCGAGCCTGGGCAGCAGGGTGTGTCCCCCCTCCTGGAATCTGGGTCATGTTTAGATAACTGCTAGAAAGCCCGACTAATTACCCACCCTTGCCTGCCTACATCTCAATAGATGTTAAGCCCTCCTCAAGGTTTATTTCAAGCAGGCAGGGATTTAAAGAAACACAGAAGATCTGCATTTTGATAGCATCTCCACAGACGAAAATGTGGACTTCACCTTTTTCCTCTGGATCTTTGATTTAAAAAAAAAAAAAAATTTAAAGGCATTTACCTACCTAAGATGTCCACATGGGTGTTGATTCTCCTGGTGTTCCCTCTCGGCTACTTGGGGTAGGAAAAGCTGGACATGGTGGTCTAGAATGGACCCACCACCTCATTTGCTCTTGCTCTGTCTTTCTTATTGAAAGTGTCCAGACCAGGTCTCCCCAAGCCAGGGGCCCAGATAAAGCAAATGGGCTCTCTTTCTCTACACCCCCAAAGATGATGAGCTTCCCCAATCAGCTGTTAAAGGCAATGGGACCTACACACATGAGGGAGACATAAGCGGCCCCCAGCCCATCACTACCCGCTCCAGATCGGACCAGCGGCCCACCCTGGGGTATTCACTCCGGCCAGCGCTGGCTTCTCAGTGTGAAGGCCACATGGACTCCCTCTTGCTCTTAGCCCTGGGAGCCCCCAAGCGCCCTGCCCTAAAAGTGCGGCGGCCCCCACCTTGGGGAAAGCAGGAGCGGAGAGGCTGTCCAGCTTCCCCTGCGTGGACTCCAGTGAGGGACGGCCAAGAAAACCCAACCAAGGCCCCCATAGTTTCCCTGCCCTGGCCAGAAGCGCCCAGGCCCGAGCCCGCTCCAAGCTCATTCCGTAGAACTCCGAACCCTCCGGACCTGGCTCGAAAGGCCCCTGCACGACCCCAGGCCCCAGATCTCATTTCAGAGTCGGTCCACTCTCCGCTGCCCCCCGCGAGTCCCCCACAAACCCATTCCCAAGCCTCCAGGATAGCTCAACCCAGCTCGAGGTGGAGAGATTCTTTCACACTCCTCCCGGGGCCCCCTCTCCCAGCCCCTGGAAGACCCCCTCCTCCTCCCCACCTCCCATCAACCCCCGGGTCTCTCTCAGCCTGGAAGAGGGGAGGCGGAGGGAGGAGGGGGAGGCGCAGCCGCTGCCGGGGTTCGGGCAAAAGGATATGGCCATTCGGTGATCTTTTTGGCGTATTTTCTCACCACGTTGTCTTCGCTGAAGAGGAAGAGAGACCGGTTAACCGTGAGGCAGTTCTGTCGGACGGGGATGGGGTTGTAGAGTGCCATGGTCCGCGCTCTCTGCGCCATTGACTGCTTGTACATCCTTTGCGCCCCGGGCTGCCCGCCCTGCCGGCTGCCCCCGGCTCCTCGCCCGCCTCCGGCGCCCACGACCACCCCGGCGGCTGCCCCGGAGCCTCCTCCCCCGTAGCGGGCCGGCATCTCGTCTCCGAAGCGGGCCATTCTGCAAAGAGCAAAGGGCTCCGGGTTACGCTGCGGCGAACGATGCGGAAGACGCCGCCGCCGCCGCCGCCGCTGATGCTGAGGCTGCCGGGGCTGGGAGCGCGGCGGCTGGAGCTACGACTGCGGAGACGCTCCACGGCCCAGCCCATCGGGCGGCGGCGGCTCGGCGCCTCGGGTCGGGGGCTCAGAAGGCGGCTGCCCGGGCCGAGCCGGGGATAGCAGCTCGGGACATCTTCCTGGCTGACCCCGGAGAAGGAGGGGCGGGAGGAGGGTGCGGGGGCGGGGCGCGGGGGCCCGGGGAGGAGGGGGGAGGGGAGAGAGAAGCGAGGCAAAAAATAACCGAGGAAGGAATCCAGGCAATCCCCAGTCCACCCACTCCGGAAAAAAAAAAAAAAAAAAAAAAGACAGTTAAAAAAAAAAAAAACACCCAACGCACACCCCCTTTAAGAAGCGAACGGTTTGCAAAGGACGCCCCCCCGGGACGCAGTGGAAGCTTCAAATTCCTCCGAGGTCCAGGTCAGGCTGGCATCTTGCAAAAGGAGTGCGCTCGGCCCATTAAAAAAAAAAAATATATATATATATATATATATTTAAAAATAAAGAAAGAAAAAACCCAGGTCTTTGCTGGGTGGGGAGGGCAGCAAAAAAAAAAAAAAAAAAATTAACTCCCCTTCTGTTTTGCTGGAGTTCCTAGACCTTAAAAATGCTGAAAGATCGGTAGCTCCAAAAATAAAATAAAATAAAAATAAAGAAGATGAAAGGGAAGGGTAAGAGGGGGGAGGGGGAGTAAGACGCTCCAGAGGATTCCTAAGGAGTCTTCACACCGCAGGGTCCAGGTTTAAGAAAAAAAAAAAAATTCTTCCTGAATCACCAGCGGCTGCCTCTTCTGCTCCCGGAGGAAGTGTGTGTGTGTGTGTGTGTGCGCACAGCGTTTCGCTCAATGGTGCCTCATCTTGGGGTTAAATTGCAGCAGTGAAATCCTGAAAATTCCCAACAGGGGGAAAAGAGAGAGAGAGGTATGCGCCCTCCGCTTAGCCACTCAATCGCTGCCCCTGGATGCTGCAATGCCCCTCCACCCTCCAAATCCCTCCACCTCCTCCTTCTCTAGGTTTTGCTAAAATAAGACTGGTGTGGAGGGTTGCGGGTAGAAGAAGGTAAAGAGGGAAGAAAAAAAAATGGGCGCAAAGGTCTGAACCACTGGCCAGCAAGCGGAAAAGGGGAGCAGTTGATGAGTTTAACAGCAGAAGGACCCACCCAGAGTGTCGACACATGAGGGCCCGCGACCAATCGTGGAGGCGCGGGGGGACCGGGCTCAGCGGAGTTTGTGGGGGAGAGAGGGGAGCGCCGCATGCTTGGGAGGCAGGAAGGGGGAATTGGGGTGCTTCCTCCTCCCCTGGGAGGAAAGCCTGTTTTCCACCCGGTTCCATTTCGGTTGCAGACAACCGGACGCTCCCCAGCATCTTGCAAGGAGAAGGCAGGATGGAGGCAGGAGAAAAAAACTTAAAAGACAGAAAAGAGAAGGGGATTTGTGTCTAGAGGTGCGATTCGTCAGTCTCTAAACAAATTTGCTCTGGTTAGCAAAAGACCATTTTTGAAAGCGGAGAGAGTGGTTTGGGGTTACTTCTGTGAACGTTTCAAATCACAGAGACTCCTGCAAGTTGGAATTAAGGGTTTATTCTACCTTGGAGACCCCAGAGGTGACAAGTCTGAACTCCTGGGAGGAAATAATTAACCAGGTCCTAGTTGGCTGGATAGGGGTTCTGGGTAGTATAGTTTGCTTGGTACCTCACGTGTCTCCAGAACCACTGTGATTAGTTCCCATTCTGCTTTTTCATGTGGTGAAATTCAATAAGCACACAGAAAAATGCATAAAACATAAAGGTAACGGGGTTAAGAAATTAAACTGAAATGAACACTCATGAAACCAAGTCTAGGGGTAGAAATGGAACATCACCACCTCTGCAGAACCCCCTTCTCCAACACGCTTACACAGCCGCTTATTCCAGCAATAATTTCTACCTGACTTTATGGTATTCATATCTTCCTTTAAAAATAAAAAAAGTTTGACTACCTTATTATGCATTCCTAACCAATACAATTTTACTTTGCTTCTTTTGGGCTTTTATATAAATGGAATAATCATATAGTATGTATTCTACAGTTTCTTGTTTCTTTGCTTCAACATTATGTCTTTAAGATTCATCTGGCAGGGCACGGTGTCTACATCTGTAATCCCAGCACTTTGGGAGGCAGAGGCATATGAGGATTGCTTGATGCCAGGGGTTTGAAACAAGCCTGGGCAATATAACAAGACCCTGTCTCTCCAAAAGCCTTTTTAAAAATAAAAATTAACCATCCATGGTGATGGGAACCTGTAGACCCAGCTACTTAGGAGGCTGAGATGGGAAGATCCCTTGAGTCCAGGAGATCTGAGGTTGCAGTGAACCAAGATCAAACCGCTGCCCTCCAGGCTGGGCAACAAAGTGAGACTCTGTCAAACACACACACACACACACACACACACACACACACACACACAAAAGATTCATACATCCTAATCTGTTAGAAAAATTCACCTGTTTGTTGTCACACGTGGCTGTGAGTTATTCACTTTCACTGCTGTATAGTATTTCATCGAGAGAATATGCCACTATTTGTTTATCCATCATCTTGTTGATGGGAATCTGTTTTGGTTTTTTTTTTTTCCAGTTGGGGCTATTAAACATTACTGCCTCAAATACCTTTGGTGCAGATAAGAATGCATGTCTCTAGGAATAGCCTTAGGTGTGGAATTTCTGGATCCACAGGGTATTCATGTCTTCGAGCTTATAAGATGTCACCAAACTGTCTTCCAAATTGAACGTACCAAGAAACATTGAATTTTCATGGAGCTTGTATAGGCAGAAAGGCGAAACAGAGAGGAAGGGGGAAAGGATGAAAAAGGCAAATATTCTTTCAAGCCTTAGCTAGTTGAATCCTAGTTAATTCCCTTCCCCCCTCGCCCCCACACGCACACATATCAGTATTCAGGTTCTTTTGGAACACTCTGGAAAGATGATATGTCTTTATATAAAGTCCCTGTTCTGTGCCAATGCACCAAGTTTTACACATTGCCCCATAACACTTACAAGATTTTCTAACTTGTCAAGATATGGATGAAATGATTAAACCAAGAGTGACTGGAATTGCAAGGAGATAGAATTGTGTGGGATTCAGGGAGAAGGAGGGGCTGTGAAGGTGCTCACCAAATATCAGTGGTTTTTGTACTTCACATTGCTTCAGATATCAAAGGTGAACAGCAACTAATATGAAACAAGAGGCAAGCCCACGTGCTCAGATGTTAAGAGCCAGTCAAACGAGAGGGCTGCACTGTCCGAGTTGAACTTACAACTTGTTTTGATGGACCTCTCTGAGAAGATTATTCAGTTTTAGAGCAGGAGCATTACCTGCATAGATCTGTGAAGACCCCAGAGTTTTTCAGGAAAGAGTGACAGCTCCCTGATGGAGTTCCTGCCCGGGTAAAGTTTCCACTGAGTCTTCGCAGCAGCCCCATGGAAGAGATGCAAACACTGAGGGTGAGAGAGACTTAAAAACTTTCCCAAGGTCACTAATGTGGATCTGAAACCATTTCGGACTCTTGCATTCTGTTGGACAGAGGGGAATTTGGTACAACCATTTTGGAAAACTGTTGGCCGGGTGCGGTGGCTCACATCTGTAATCCTAGTATTTTGGGGGGCAGAGGAAGGAGGATCACTGGAGCCCAGGAGTTTGACAGCAGTCTGGGCAACATAGTGAGACCCTGCCTCTACAGAAGGAAGGAAGGAAGGAAGGAAGGAAGGAAGGAAGGAAGGAAGGAAGGAAGGAAGGAAGGAAGGAAGGAAGGAGGGAGGGAGGGAGGGAGGGAGGGAGGGAGGGAGGGAAGGGGAGGGAGGGGGGAAGGAGGGGGGGAAAGAGGGAGGGGGGAGGGAGGGGGAGGAAGGGGGGAAGGAGGGAGGGGGAAAGAGGGAGGGGGAAGGGAGAGGGGAGGGAGAAAGAAAGAAAGAAAGAAAGAAAGAAAGAAAGAAAGAAAGAAAGAAAGAAAGAAAGAAAAAGAAAGAGAAAGAAAGAAAGGAAAGAAATATATTAGTTGAGCATGGTGGTGCATGCCTGTAGTCCCAGCTACTGAGGAGGCCAAAGTGGGAGGATTGTGTGAGGTCAGGAGGTTAGGCTGCAATGAGCCAAGATCATACACACCAGTCTGGGAGACAGCCAAGTCTCAAAAAACAAACAACAACAACAACAACAACAACAAAACCCACATAAAAAGAAAACCTTTTTGGTCATTTCCATCAACATGGCCATTTGAACATCCTATGACCCAACAATGTCACTCCTGGGTATATTTCCAGGAGGAATGAGGATATATGGATATATGCACTAGAATGTGCGGCACTATTCATACTTGCTAAAAGTTGGAAATTTCCCAAATACCATAATGGATAAATACACTGTAGAACATGGAGCTTTATGCAGCAATAAGAAAGGACAATATGGAGCTACACACGGGTGCATGGACGAATTTTATAAACTCCATACTGAACCAAAGAAGCCAGACACAGAGTAGAACATGGTGTATAATTCCTGTTATATAAAGTTTTTTTAAAAAATGGTGCGCACCTGCAGTCCCAGCTATCCTGATTCCCAGCTACTCTGGAGGCCAAGGCAAGGAGGATGGCTTGAGCCCAGGAATTCGAGGCTTGCAGTGAGCTACGTGATCTGTGCTCCAGCCTGGGTGACAGAGCGAGACCCAATCTCTTCTTTTTAAAAAATTAAATAAATAAATAAATAATAACATTCAAAAATGGGCAACACTGATCGCCTTTAGAAGTCAAAGGAGTAGTCACTTTGAGGGTAAAGGGATACCTTCTGGAAGCATCTCCGTCTGGGTGACAGTGGCATGGGTGTGCTCACTTTGTAAGTTTTGTTCATTTTGTACCTTTTCACTGAGCTACACGCGATTGATGTGTGCAGTTTTGTGTGTGCTGCAAACTTTCATAAAAAATATTTGTAGGCTGGGCATGGTGGCTGAAGCCTATAATCCCAGCACTTTGGGAGGCCAAGGTGAGCGGATCACCTGAGACCAGGAGTTCGAGACCAGCCTGGCCAACATGGTAAAACCCTGACTCAACTAAAAATACAAAAATTAGCCGAGCGTGGTGGTGCATGCCTGTAATCCCAGCTACTCGGGAGACTGAGGCAAGAGAATCGCTGGAATCTGGGAGGCGGAGGTTGCAGTGAGCTGAGATCATACCACTGCACTCCAGCCTGGGAGACAGAGCGAGACTCCATCTCAAAAACAAACAAACAAACAAATTCATGATGCTCCTGAAATACAGCCCACGCAGCACCACTTGTCATGGTGATTTGTGATCATTCTCTCTGCACACTTTGACCATGAAGCCCCTATACAACAAAATCAGGCATCTTTACTGGAGGACAAAGAACAGTCCTCCAGCATGCCCCCAAACCATGCCTAGACAGCAGAGAAGCCGGCTGCGTGCAGAACCGCCTGCAAAGTGTTGTAAACATTCATATTCCTGAGCCATCCCCCACTCTTTCTTATTTATTCAGCATTTCCCTGGGGTATAGCCAGTGTTGGCAACCACGGCTCTGGAAGGGGGCAAACTCACCATCTCTTTCTTGGCATTCTCTAGGGTTATCAATGGAGGTGCTGTTGGCATTTTCGGTGCAACATTTGTTGCTCTTTAGGGCTGTTCTGTGAATTGCGGATTGTTTAGCCTTCTTGGCAAATGCCCATTAAATGTCAGTAGCATCCCTAGTCATGTGATAACCAGACATACCCATATACATTTCCAAATGCCTCCTCTCACCTGCCATCAAGGTGACAGAAGAGTCTACACTTTCCTCTCACCAAATGGCACTTCCAAAGTTTGCCTGACTACAAAGTTTGGAATGCTGGGGTTCCCCTCTCCTTCCTAGGAATCTTCTCAAGTCCTTCAACCCCCAATTGCTCAATAACTCTTTTCCAGAAAGAACTCAACTCATTTACTATAAAGTGTGGCAGGGCTCCATGTGCATTATCTTTATAGATTCACTTTGCAGAGATAACATTTCTGTAGCCAAAGGAATGAATCTCTAATACCGGAATCTTACCTATCACCTAGCAAATGGGAATGGATGGGCAAGAAATCATCACAGCCCCCTCAAATGACTACAGTAGGTAGTTCCCAGACCCCCACTAATACAAATTACTAATGTTGACCAGGTAGAGAGATTTAGAATGTTATTAGCATTGCGGACAGAAGCAGTTTAACAGCAGGCAGCCAGAAACCAGCCCCAACCATTGGTTCTAATCTTTAACACCTCTACCAGCTGGAGGTTTAATTTATCAATCAGCAGCAGCATTACCATACCGGCTTTGAGAATGTTATTCAATTGAACAGGGCTAGCATCTTTGAAATAAATGCCCCAAATAAATAACGGCAAATCGCATTCATCTGACTGCTAAAACAATTATCAGCAAATCTAGTCACGTTGAGTTGCAAAAATGGATCGGCCAAAAGACATTTGGTCTCTGCCTTCTGGTCCGGATACCCGTGGGGAATGAGTATCAAGATCTTTGGGAGGTGGAGGATAAAAATGACAAAGCCAAATTTGATCATCCAGATGTCTGCAGGTCATGATGTAGGCACCCAAGAGTGAATTCAGAGATGGAATGTGGCTGTCACTTTGGGCATGACATTGCACAGTAGCATGTGCCCTGCAAGCTTCCAAAAGCGAATGAGGCAAAGACTAATTCTGGACATAGACCTGGGTTCAAATCCTAGCTCTTGAAATTCTTAGTAGTGTGCATTTGGAAAGGTGCTTCCCCTCTCTCGACTTCAGCTTCCTCAATAACATGAAGACAAGACTCCTTCCCCTACAGATTCCTGTAGGGATGAATTAAGATCAAGCAGAGGCCAGGTGTGGTGGCTCATGACCATAATCCCGGCACTTTGGGAGGCTGAGGTGGGTGCATCGCTTGAGCCTAGGAGTTTGAGACCAGCCTGGGCAGCATGGTGAAACCCCATATCTACTAAAAAATACAAAAATTATCCGGGCATGGTAGCACATGCCTGTAGTCCCAGCTACTCAGCTACTCAGGAGGCTGAGGTGGGAGGATCACCTGAGCCTGGAAGGTTGAGGCTGCAGTGAGCTGTGATCATGTCACTGCATTCTAGCCTAGGTGATGGGGTGAGACCCTGTCTCAAAAAGAAAATAAACAAACAAAAATCAAGCAGATAAGCTCTCAGCATAATGACTAGCATACATATTATTTCTTTATTTTTTTTTTGAGACGGAGTCTTGCTCTGTCGCCCAGGCTAGAGTGCAGTGGCGGGATCTCGGCTCACTGCAAGCTCCGCCTCCCGGGTTTACGCCATTCCCTGCCTCAGCCTTCTGAGTAGCTGGGACTACAGGCACCCGCCACCACGCCCAGCTAATTTTTTTTGTATTTTTAGTAGAGACGGGGTTTCACCGTGTTAGCCAGGATGGTCTCGATCTCCTGACCTCATGATCCGCCCGCCTCAGCCTCCCAAAGTGCTGGGATTACAGGCGTGAGCCACCGCGCCCGGCCTGCATACATATTATATAAGCAGTCAAGAATTAGTGGTAAGTAGATTTTTTAAAAATCACCAGAGTCAATCTTCCAGACCTGAAATCTGTGAATATCACTGACCAAGACTGATTAAATATTACATTATTTTTCATTTCTTAAATAAACATTTTATTTTGGCATAATTTTAGATTTACAGAAAGTTTGAAAACATAGTGCCAGAGAGTTAACATTATACCCTTCACCCAGCTTCCTCTAATATTAACTTTTTTTTTTTTTTGAGACAGGCTCTCACTCTGTTGTAGAGGCTGGAGTGCAGTGGCACAATCACGGCTCACTGCAGTCTCGACCTTCTGGGTTCAAGCGATCTTCCCACTTCAGCCTCCTGAGTAGCTGAGTAGCTGAGACTACAGGCATGTGCTACCATGCCCCGATAATTTTTGTATTTTTAGTGGATATGGGGTTTCACTATATTGCCCAGGCTGGTCTAGAACTTCTGGGCTCAAGCAATGCACCCACCTCGCCCTCCCAAAGTGCCGGGATTATGGTCATGAACCATCATACCTGGCCTCTGCTTGATCTTAATTCATGCCTACAGCAATCTGTAGGGTAAGAAGGCTTGTATTCATCCCTAGTAGCTGAGACCACAGGCACAAAACACCACATCAAACTAATTTTTAAATTTTTTGTAGAGACAGGGTCTCACTCTGTTGTCCAGGCTGGTCTCAAACTCCTGGGCTCAAGCAGTCGTTCCACCTTGGCCTCTCAAAGTGTTGGGATTACAGGTGGGAGCCGCTGTGCCCAGCCTCATTCTGTCTCCTGAGTCTCCTCTGATCTGTTTCTTTGTTCCTCACAACCTTAATAATGTCTAGGAGCACTGATCAAGTACTTTGTAGAATGTCCCTCACCTTGGGTTTGTCCGTTTTCATGGTTAGACTGGAATAATGGATTTGAGAGAAGACCATTGCACAGGGGTGCAATGCCGTTCTCTTTGCTTCAGATCAGGGTATACGCTAGTTACATGACTTCTCATTAGTGATGTTAACTTCGATCCCTTGGTTAAGGTGGTGTCTGCCAGGTTTCTCCACCATCAAGCTACTATTTTTCCCATTCCCTACTCTACCCTCTGGAACAGTCACTAAGACCTACCCACATGAAGTTAAGGAAGAGGGATAACTACCCCCTTCTGGATTGGGGAGTATTTATAAGTATTCTTTAGAATTATTTCATAAGGAGGCCGGGCACAGTAGCTCATGCCTGTAAATCCAGAACTTTGGGAGGCTGAAGCGGGCGGATCACTTGAGCTGAGGAGTTCGAGACCAGCCAGAGCAACATAGTAAAACCCCATCTCTACAAAAAATAACAAAAATGAGCCGGGCATGGTGGCACTCGCCTGTAGTCCCAGCTACTCTGGAGGCTGAGATAGGAGGATTCCTTGAGCCCGGGAGTTCAAGGCTGTAGTGGGCTATGATCTTGCCACTGTACTCCAGCTACAGTGACAGAATAAGACCTTATTTCTCAAAAAGAAAAAAAAAAGTTATATATGTAGGCAATTTGGCAACTACCATAAAAACATACAGGAACTATCAAGGGATAATTAAATTCACAGGTGAAAGTTTGGGGGATAACAGATCATTTACATAGTGTCAGAGTATCTTCCCAAAGACAATTGTTAGTTTGTTTGTGTTTTTTTTTTTTTTTTTTGCTATTTATTTATTTATTTTTTTATTATACTTTAAGTTCTAGGGTACATGTGCACAACGTGCAGGTTTGTTACATATGTATACATGAGCCATGTTGGTGTGCTGCACCCATTAACTCGTCATTTACATTAGGTATATCTCCTAATGCTATCTCTCCCCTTCCCCACAATAGGACCCGGTGTGTGATGTTCCCCTTCCTGTGTCCAAGTGATCTCATTGTTCAGTTCCCACCTATGAGTGAGAACACGCGGTATTTGGTTTTCTTTTCTTGCGGTAGTTTGCTGAGAATGATGGTTTCCAGCTGCATCCATGTCCCTACAAAGGACACGAACTCATCCTTTTTTATGGCTGCATAGTATTCCATAGTGTATATGTGCCACATTTTCTTAATCCAGTCTGTCACTGATGGACTTCTGGGTTGATTCCAAGTCTTTGCTATTGTGAATAGTGCCGCAATAAACATACATGTGCACGTGTCTTTATAGCAGCATGACTTATAATCCTTTGGGTATATCCCCAGTAATGGGATGGCTGGGTCGAATGGTATTTCTAATTCGAGACAATTGTTAGTTTTAAGGGTCAAAACAGTAACTTGATAGTGGAGGACGCTGGCAGACAAGCAAGTGACTGGCAAATCACGTGCCTCTTAGAATGACGTACCAAGAAGGCGGCAACGTCGCTTCTAGGAACTTCTGCCAAAAATGCGTGATTTGAATAACTGGTAAACAACCATGTTCAGATTAAGGGGCACTTTATAAAATAAGTATTCTTTGGAAGTGTTAATGTCACGAAGCTCAAATAAAGACAGAACAACTTGTCCAGATTAAAGGAAATGTGACTGACCAAATTCAACAAGTGAGCCAGGACCTCCTTTTGCTACAAAGAATGCTATTGGAACAATTGGTGACATCTGAATAAGATCTGTGGATTACATAATAACAGTGTGTCCATGCTAATTTCCTAATTTTGATCATTGTGCTGTGCTTATGTAAGAGAATGCCCTGTTTTGGGAAACACACTGAATTAGATAGCGTTAAAGGGCCATCATATCTACAAATTACTCTCAGTGGTCAACGGTTGGGGTGGAGAGAGAGAGAGAGAGCAAGAGAAAGGATAGAGTGTAAGTGGTAAAATGTTAGCATTTGAGAAACCTGGATAAGTGATACAGGCGACTTCTTTGTACCAGTCTTACAACTTTTTGGTAAATCTGAAATTTCAACAAAATAAAAAGTTAAAATAAATGAGCGGCTACAAACATTGCAGAGGCGCAAGGTTCATTCATTCTCCTGACTGTATGGAACATCTGCCATGTGCCCAGTAATTTTGCAAACACAGAACAAGGCAGACAGAATTTCCTGTGGTCGTGGAGTTGAATTGAGATGAGGAATAAATAGAGTAAATAATAAGGAAAATACATAGTATGTTAGATGGGGCTAAGTGCTAAGGAGAAAAACAAAGCAGGAAAGGGAATAGAGGGTGCTGCCATTGGGAATTAGAGTCAAATGCGTCTCTGAAACAGCTTTTGTTATGCAAAATAGCAGTCCCCTGCCTCCCTCCATGCTTCATATCCTCCTCCTGAAAGATACCCACTATCATCCCTTTTTGCTGATTTTTTTTTTCTTTTTTGAGACAGAGTCTTGCTCTGTCACCCAGGCTGCAGTGCAGTGGCACGATCTCGGCTCACTGCAACCTCCGCTTTCCGGGTTCAAGTGATTCTCCTGCCTCAGCCTCCCGAGTAGCTGAGATTATAGGCACCCACCACCACACCCGGCTAATTTTTTATATTTTTGGTAGAGATGGGGTTTCGCCATGTTGGCCAGACTGGTCTCAAATTCCTGACCTCAAGTGATCTGCCCTCCTTGGCCTCCCAAAGTGCTGGGGTTACAGGCATGAGCCACTGCACCTGGCCATCTTTTGGCTGATTTAAAAAATCATTATGGATATATAATAGTTGTGCCTATCTATGGGGTATATGTGACATTTTGATACAAGCATACAACGTGTAATGACCAAATATGGGTGACTGGGATATCTACCACCTCAAGCATTTACCATTTCTTGGCCGTAACTAAAAAGTCAAAAAATAACAAATGCTGATGAGCTTGCGGAGAAAAAGGAATGCTTATACACTGTTGTTGGGAGTGTAAATTAGTTCAACCATTGTGGAAGACAGTGTGGTGATTCCTCCCTCAAAGACCTAAAAACAAAAATACCATCGCACTCAGCAATCCCATTACTGGGTATATACCCAAAGGAGTATAAATTGTTCTACTACAAAGACACATGCACGCATATTCATTGCAGCACTGTTCACAATAGCAATGACATGGAATCAACCAAAATGCCCATCAGTGGTAGACTGAATAATAATCTGTACAACAAATCCTATGACACAAGGTAACCTATGTAACAATCTTACACATATACCCCCTGAACTTAAAAGTATTTTTTAAGAAAGGATTTACCATTTCTTTGTGATGGGAACATAAATTATTGTTAACTGTAGTCACCCTATTGTGCTACCAAGCACTAGATTTTATTCTTTCTATCTAACTCTATTTTTGTACCCATTAATCATTTCCTCTTTATTCCACCCTCCCCACTACCCTTCCCATCTTTTGGTAACTATCGCTCTACTCTGTACCTCTGTGAGTTTTGTTTTTTTGTTTTGTTTTGTTTAGCTCCCACATATAAATGGGAGCATGCGATATTTGTCTTTCTGTGCCTGGTTCCCTTTAGCTGATTATTTTGCTATTTACTACCCTATTATTCATATTGGGTTTTTGTTTGTTTGTTTGTTTCGGAGATGAAGGTCTCACTCTGCTACCCAGGCTGGGGTGCAGTGGTACAATGTCAGCTCACTGCAGCCTCAAACTCCTGGGCTCAAGTAATCCTCCCACCTCATCTTCCTGAGTAGCTAGGACTACTGATGCGCACCTCCACACCTGGCTAAATATATATATATTTTGTAGAGATAGTGTCTTGCTGTGTTGCCCAGGCTGGTCTCAAACTCCTAGCCTCAAGCGATCCTCCTACCTCAGCCTCCCAAAGCACTGGGATTACAAGTATGAGCCACCACACCAAGCGCTATATCGTTCATTCACTTACTTCTTTCTACTTTAATAATTTTCAGTTTTAGGTATTATTTATTTGTTCCAACATTATTATTTTATTCAACTAATATTTCTCAAACTGACCACGTACTATGTGTAGCACACTAGGTCAGCCACTACAGATAATATAGAGAAGCATTAACTATCAAAGAGCTTATAGTTAGGTTGGGAAAACAAGATGTACACTTGTGAATATTTAATTAGTATTCAGAAATAGCCAACAGCAATACCCAAGGATATTATAATGAAAGCAACAAAGAAGTATCCTGTATGGGTGTTGTAGCACTTTATAGGTATTAGCTATAGAAAAGGAGGATTTTGCTAATTTCTCCCTCCATCCCCCTACATATGGAACCTTCCAAGACCTGCGCATTTGTCCAATATTGTTCTTTCAGAAAGTCAGGAAGATTCGGTGTTTATATTGTCATGTACAAGGCAAGTTACAGTTATGGCATGAACAAACTATAGCTACTTTTTCTTTACAACATATTGTTTCCCTTGGGACTCGTCATGTTTTAAATTCTTCTTTGCTTGGTACTTATTGCAAATTTGACCCCCAAGTCTTTAACAGCTATTCAGTTCATTTTATCATCCAGAAGCAGTCATTCCTGAAGACTTGTCACATGGTCTAATCAGGACTTTCCCTGGCATACAGCTTTCATCCTGGGCTCTCTCTTTATCATCATCCAGGAGATTCCCTTTGCTTCTCGTTGTTGGATTTCTTAAGTCCAGTGTTCTATGTTTCCCTCTTTCTTGGTTTACTCCCTTGTTTGGAGAAGCACATCCTCTAGTAGCTTCTTGAGAAAGGATGCATGACAAGTTTTCCAGTTACCTTATTGCTGCATAAAAAGCAGCCCAAACTTAGTAGCATAAAACAGCAACATTCATTTATATTATTACATTTTGTGATTTGGGTGGTCAACTGGGATCGTCCGGGTGGTTTTCACTTAGGGTCTTTCATGCAAATACAGTCAGATGGTGAGAGGGACTAGAGTCATCTCCAAGGCTTCCTCAGTCACAGGGCTGGCACTTAGGCTGGAAAGACTCAAACAACTGAGGCTTCTCAAGCATCTCTCTCCATCTCTATGTGGTATCTCCACATGGTGTCTCCAGTATGGCAACTTCAGGGTAGCTGAACTTCTCTTATGCCAGCTCAGGACTCCAAAGGCACATGTCTCAAGGGAGAGAGCCAGGCAGAAGCTGCATCTCCTTTTATGACCTAACCTTGGAAGTCACAAAGCATCACTCCCTCCCTACTCTATTAGTTGAATCAGTCACAAAGATTCACCCAGGTTCAAGGGGAGAGAATATAGATTCCAATCCTTTATGGGGAAGTGGTAAAATTCTAAGCAAATGTAAAATGGGAGCCATGGTGTAGCCATTTTTAAACAGTCTAATCGGTCTCAGGAAGTAAATATTGGAGCCTTCTATGTATGAAATGCCATTGTTTTAGCTTTATACCTCATTGGTAGTTTGGCTGGGTATAGAATTCTGGTTTGGAGATCATTTTACTTCAAAAATGTGAAGTATTGCTCCAATGTATTCTAATTCCAGCATTGCCGTTGGGAAGCTTGAAGCATTCTTACTCCTAATTTCTTGTATAAGACCTCGTTTTTTTTTCCCTCTAGTAGCTTTTAGAATCTTTTTCCATTGTGTTCCAAAATTTTCTTATGATGTAAGTTTAGGTCTATTTTCAGTCATTATACTGGGCACTTAGTATGATTCTTACCCCCCTCCCCTTTTTTTAGAGACAAGGTCTTGCTTTGTCACATAGGCTGGAGTGCAGTGATGTGATCCTAGCTCATTACAGCCTCGCACTCCTGGGCTCAAAGCAATCCTCCTACCTCAGCCTCCTGAGGACTATAGGAGTGTGCCACCACACCCAGCTAAGATTCCCACCCTTTTTTCTTGATTCTCTTTTAAACTTATTATTCAGATGTTGGACTTTCTGGACTGATTCTCTTCTTATCTGTTCCCTTTCTTCTATTTTGTATTTCCATTATGTCTTAATCTTCTTTTTGAGAGATTTCTCTAATTTTATCTTTCCACCTTTTATTCAGTTTTTATTTATGCTTTTATATTTTTTAATTTCAAGAGCCTTTTGGTATCGCTATAATTGTTCTCTGAGTGTTCCTTTTCCATAGCATTCTGCCAACAGCCACGTGTTTAAGCTTGAAAGCACATCTTTCCCCAGTTAAGCCTTAAGATGAGAATGAAGCCCCAATTGATACCTTGATTGCAGCCTCATGAGAGACTCTGAAACCGCTGCACCTGGTTCCTGACTCACATAAGTTGTGAAATAAATGTTGTTTAAAGCAGCCAAGGCTTTGGTAAATTGTTACACAACAATAGATAAATAATACATTAAGTCTCCACGTTTCTTATCTTCTCTTCCTGAAATAAAATAGCCAATTTTTCTCCTTTCTGGATCTCAAAAAGACTTATTCTCTGAGACAGGCATTAGAGCTGTTCACCAAATATTTCCAGTTCTCCATATACAGGCATGTGTAAGATGTAAGATGTAAGACCACCCCCGTGGTCTGGTGGGGTCATGTGACTAATTCTGACCAATGAGTTCTCAGTGGAAATGAAACGTGTCACTCCCAGGTTGAAGCATTTAATAACCAATACAAATCTCTCTAATGTTGCAGTGTCCAAACCAGTAGCCACATGTGGCTTTCAAAATTAAACAACATTTAAAATCCTGTTGCTCAGTCTTACAAGCCATATTTTTAGTCCTCAAAAGCTACATGTATCTAGTAGCTACTTTATTAAACATTGGAGATAGGGAACATTTTTTGGAAAGTTCTATTGAACTTTTGAAAGTGGTCCACAGCAGTGCTCTGGACCACTTTTTTCTTCTGCACAGGAACTGGCAGAGCTCCAGGTGGCAAATGCTCCTTAAGACTAGCTCCAGAGTGAGGACAACATGCAACATAAGTGACTCCTTAGCTTTTCCTTTTTTGAGGAATCACCATACCATTTTCCACAGTGGCTGCAGAGTCCTTAACTTTGAGAAGTACATATTAAAATATTTACAGATGAAATCATACAACGTCTGAGATTTGCTTTAAGAGGGTTAAACACAACCCCGGGTTATATGTTAAGGCAAATTAAAGGTTTGCTTCAATTTGCAAATTAAGGTTATGTTTAAGTTTGGGCTAGAGAAACACAAGATGTGTTATGAGTTAATAATTATTGAAGATGGGTCATAGGAATTGGGTGGGATACCATTCTATTTTCTCTTCTTTCATATATTTTTGAACTTTTCCAAAAGAAAATAAATTTACTTTTCATATTCAGTGCTTGAAGTATTCTTAATTCACATTGAGACAAGGGCCTCACACTTAATTATGGAAACAAAAGTACTCAAGCTTACTATATTCTTAGGCAATTACAAATTATATTCAGCATCTAACCCCTCTGGTAAGTCAGGAGTTTGATTACATGCTTAGTTATATATTCATGTGTATCCTAAGAAGTTAGCAAGGGAAATTTAATCAAATGAGCTACACCTGCTTATGGAAATGCAGACCTTGGTTTTTCTTTTTTCTTTTCTTTTCTTTCTTTTTTTTTGAGACAGAGTCTTGCTCTGTCACCCAGGCAGGAGTGCAATGGCACGGTTTCAGCTCACTGCAACCTCCACCTCCTGGGTTCAAGCGATTCTCCTGCCTCAGCCTCCTGAGTAGCTGGGATTACAGACGCCCACCACCACGCCCGGCTAGTTTCTGTGGTTTTTTTTTGTTTTTTTGTTTTTTTGTTTTTTTGATGGAGTCTTGCTCTGTCGCCCAGGCTGGAATGCAGTGGCCGGATCTAAGCTCACTGCAAGCTCCGCCTCCCGGGTTCACGCCATTCTCCTGCCTCAGCCTCCCAAGTAGCTGGGACTACAGGCGCCCGCCACCTCGTCCGGCTAGTTTTTTTGTATTTTTTAGTAGAGACGGGGTTTCACCGTGTTAGCCAGGATGGTCTCGATCTCCTGACCTCGTGATCCGCCCATCTCGGCCTCCTAAAGTGCTGGGATTACAGGCTTGAGCCACCGCGCCCGGCCAGTTTCTGTGTTTTTAGTAGAGACGGGGTTTCTCCACGTTGCTCAGGCTGGTCTCAAACTCCTGACCTTGTGATCCTCCTGCTTCAGCCTCCCAAAGTGCTGGGATTACAGGCGTGAGCCACCGCGCCCAGCTGGTTTTTCTTAAGAACTGAGCAAGGTCTTCCTAAGTTGCAAAATAACAGGTTTTACCAGAGCTTTACCAACGATAAGATCAAGTGCACTATTTCACCTAGAAAGCTTGAGAAAAATTATCAGGTTCATTTGTTCATTCATTCATTTGACATATGTTGATTATGCATTTATTCTATACTAGATCCTATCCCAGGCACAGCCATTAATAGAGCAAATAATTTCCTGTTCTTAGGAAACTCACTGTTTAGGGCAGAGAAATCAGACAAATAAACTCAGGCAGATTTATCATCTGTCAGGTAAAGATAGTTTTTATAAGAAAAATGGAGGCCGGGCGTGGTGGTTCACGCCTGTAATCCCAGCACTTTGGGAGGCCACGGCGGGTGGATCACTTGAGGCCAGGAGTTAGAAATCAGCCTGGCCAACATGCAGAAACTCGGTCTTTACTAAAAATACAAAAATTAGCTGGGGATAGTGGTGTATGCCTGTAATCCCAGCGACTTGGGTGGCTGAGGCATGAGAATTGCTTGAACCCAGGAGGCGGGGGTTGTAGTGACCCGAGATCACACCATTGCACTCCAGCCTGGGCAAGAGAGCAAGACCCTGTTGAAAGAAGGAAGGAAGGAAGGGAGGGAGGGAGGGAGGGAGGAGAGAGGGAAGGAAGGGAGGGAGGGAGGGAAGGGAAGGGAGAGACAGAGAGAGAGAGAGAGACAGAAAGAAAGAAAGGAAGAAAGAAAGAAAGAAAGAAAGAAAGAAAGAAAGAAAGAAAGAAAGAAAGAAGGAAAGAAAGAAAGAAAAAGAAAGGAAGGAAGGAAAGAAAGAAAAGAGAAAAGAGAAATGAAGGAAGGAAGGAAGGAAGGGGAGAGGGAGGGAGGGAAGGAAGGAAAGAGAGAGAGAAGGAAGGAAGGAAGGGGAGAGAGAGAAGGAAGGAAGGAGAGAGAGAGAAGGAAGGAAAGAAGGAAGGAAGGAAGGGAAGGAGGGGGGAGAGAGAGAGAAAGAAAAGAAAGAAAGAAAGAAAGAAAGAAAAAGAAAGAAAGAGAAAGAAAGAAAGAAAGGAGAAATAAGGAAGGAAGGAAAGAAGGAAGGAAGGAAAGAGAAAGAAAAAGAAGCAGCAGGTAAAGGTCAGATGGAGTGGGAGCTATTTTGCAAAAGACTGCTCTAAGAAGGTGATATTTGAGCAGAGACATGAAGGCAGGAAAAGACGTACTGATATCTGGAGGAATGGCATCGCAAGCACAGGGAACAGCACAGACAGAGGCCTACATGCAAGATGCCTGGCATGCTTGAGGAACATTAAGGAGGCTTGTGTGGCTGGAGTGGAGAGAATAGAAGGACATGAGAGCAGGGAGGTGATGAGGATGACGGGGCTGGCATCCCATGTTGGGCCTTCATTGTTTTAAAATGTAGGTTTTATTATTATTGTTATCTTTTTGACACAGGTTTTTGCTCTATTGCCCAGGTTGGATGCCATGACATGATCATGGGGAGATTCGCTGCAGCCTCAACCCCCTGGGCTCAAGCAAACCTCGCACCCCAGCCTCCTGAGTTGCCGGGACTACAGGCGTGTGCCACCATGCCTGGCTAATTTTTCTGGGTTTCTTTTGTAGAAATAGGGGTCTTGTTATGTTGCCAGGGCTGGTCTTGAACTCCTGGTCTCAAGCAATCTTCCCACTTCAGTCTCCCAAATTGCTGGGATTACAGACATGAGCCACTGCACCCAGCCCAGTTTTATTATTATTCAGGTATGGCAAGGCCACTAGATCAGGTGACGACTGCCATTGAAAATATAGTTTGTTACTCACAGGTCCCAAGAAGAAAGGGCACACCATGCTATGCAGGGCCACACAGGGCTGGGCTGGGGGGCAAAGGGAGTGAAGAAAACATGTGGGCAAGAGCCTTTATTGTGATTTCCATGGGAAGGAATGAGCCAGGCAGGGTAAGGGCTTCGGGGCATAGGAGCTGCCCCTCATTGTTTGGTACTTGGCTCCGAGATGATTAGAGCAGGGGGATAGTGTCCCAGCGGGTGAGAGCCCAAGAAAGGAGATGGTTAGGGGTGTAGATCTGGATTGGTTGGTTTGCATATAAAAGGCCCTTTACTATCTAGAAATTGGCTAGCTCTGGGAGGGGCCATTCTTGTAGGGTCAGCAAAGCCCCACATATCAGAGAATCAGAAATACATGGTTAAGACCAGGTGCAGTGGCTCATGCCTGTAATTCCAGCACATTGGGAGGCTGAGGGGAGTGGATCACTCAAGGTCAGGAGTTCAAGACCAGCCTGGCCAACATGGTGAAACTCTGTCTCTACAAAAAATACAAAAATTAGCCAGGCATGGTGGCGGGTGCCTGTGGTCCCAGCTACTCGGGAGTCTGAGGTAGGAGAATCTCTTGAACCTGGGAGGCAGAGGTTGCAGTGAGCTGAGATCATGCCACTGCCCTCCAGCCTGGGTGAGAGCAAGACTCCATCTCAAAAACCAAACAAACGAGCAAAAAAACATGGTTAATACATTGATTTTATGAAACATGCCTCAAAGATGTTTCCTCTTGTTAAGTCACATTGGGGCTCTTAAAATGTTTTGAGTTACAGAACCTCAAAACTCCTGTCTGTCCTGTTCACTGCCTCAGCCTCAGCCATGAAGAGAGGTCAAAATAGCAACCCAACACCTCCAGAAGTGAAAAGTACAAGTTGCAGAGAAGTGCAGGTGTTGAGCTATCTTTATGAAAGAAAGAGACAGAAATACATGAAAAAAGAAAAAGCATTTTGCTCATATTCTCAAGAAGAAACAAAAGATTAGCCAGAAACCAATACAAATTATTTTCCAATGGGGGAGAGAGAGAGAGAGAATGAAGCTGGAGACACAGGTAGGGGACATTTGATTCTGATGCCTCCTTAGAAGGAGAACAGCATCATTTCCCCAGAAAATGGAGACTTGGTCCTTTTATTTTCTTCTGTTTTGCCCAATGACTAAAAAAGAGCTTGTATGTATATGGGGAAGACAGCAGAGAATGTGGTAAGAGAATTAGGCTTGGTGACAACAAGAATGGGAGCGCACGCACATGTTTGCAAGGTTACACATAAATATATGCATACATCTGCGATCTCCTTCCATAGCTGTTCTGCCTTTTCTGTCACTGAGATGACAACAACTAAATCATCTCATGTCCCATATGGCAGCCAGACTGTCACAAAGTTAATGGACATAAAGTTCACAAGGGCTTATGGTACAAAAAGTAAACTTTTTTAATTATAAGGAAGTAGGTACGTCACCAGTGTGGCAAACACTGTCCAGCAATGTCCTAACCACTTGAGTGTATGCAGGTCTGACTTCCCCCTGCCAGCCCCCAGGGCATTTTCTCTGGCTATCAAAGTGTCCACTCAGCAGTCTGTGGTGTTAGAGAATTAATACTACCAAGGAGCATCCTTTAATTTGTGATGGATGGGAGCTGATGGATCAATACCCCAGCTCCCTCACCACTAGCATGCAATAACGCGGAGGAATGTGCTCTCTGCTGCCTCCCAGAGGTCTCCACTGGTAATTGAGACCCAGTTGCTCATGGTGGTAACTTGCCTGATGGCTCACTTATTACTGGGTCTTCCCTTTCCTACTTTTCTGCCAGTGTGCTTTGGAATCTCCTCCAGAAGCATTCAAATCTCTGCTTCTGGATCTGCTTCTTGGGGGTTGGGGGCAGGGATTCAAATTAAGATAATGAAGTTGGACAGATTCTGTTAGCTACTTCAAAATATTTAGGCAGAAGGGAGGAACTTCAGGGCATTCAGGGCAGTTTTCCTGGATCCTCCACTGAACTAACTTCCTTTCTTTCTTTCTTCCTTCCTTCCTTCCTTCCTTCCTCCTTTCCTTCATTTCTTCCTCCTGTTTCTTCCTCTTATTCTCCTTTCTTTCTCCCTTTCTTTCCTTCCTTCAAGCTCAAGACATGGGGCTGCTTCTGCTGGGGCAATGCTTAACGGTGTTACATAAAAAGGGTTTTGTTTTGTTTTTTTCCATATTGGGGGAAATATTTTTAGGAAGGACTTCCTTTTTTCCTTCCTTCCTTCCTTCTTTCCTCCCTTCCTTCATTTCTCCTTCCTTCATCAAAAAAGAGTATGAAAGGTGTCTTAGTCCATTAGTGTTGCTGTAAAGGAATACCTGAGGCTGGGCAATTTATACACAAAAGAGGTTTGTTTGGCTGACAGTCCTGCAGACTGTCTGATACAGCACGGTACAGGCATCTGCATCTGGTGAGGGCCTCAAGCTGCTTCCAGTCATGGTGGAAGGTGAAAGGGAGCTGTAATGTGCAGAGACCACAGAGGAAGCAAGAGAGAGCAGAGGGAAGTGCCAGGGTTTTTTTAACAACCAGCTCTTGAGGAAATTAATAGAGCAAGAACTTACGCATTACTGAGAGGACAATACCAAGCCCTTCCTGAGTGATCTGCCCCCATGACCCAAACACCTCCCACTAGACCCCATCTCCAACACTGAGAATCAAATTTCAACATGAGATTTGGAGGGGTCAAATATCCAGACCAAAAGCAAAGGGTCTGGTATGACAAAACAAGTATATATCGGGTACCCCCGATATGTTTACTACCTGAGCCTTATTGTGTCACAAAAAATACCAGAAATACTTATCAAAGATTTAGACCCACACACGCTATCAAAAATGTAGCCATAAGCCACATGTGGCCACTGAGTGCTTAAAATGGGACTCATCGGAATTGAGATCAAGTAAAGCATAAAATACACACCAGATATTGAAGACTTTTGTTTCTGTTTGTTTTAGTTTGTTGAGACAGGGTCTCACTCTGTTGCCCAGGCTGGAGTGCAGTGGCGTGATCATGGCTCACCGCAGCCTTGATCTCCTGGATTTAGAGGATCCTCCTGCCTCAGCCTCCCTAGTAGCTGGGACTACAGGTACATGCCACTATGCCCAACTAACTTTTTGTAGAGATGGGGTTTTGTCATGTTGCCCAGGCTGGTCTGGAACTCCTGAAATCAAGCAATCTGCCTGTCTTGGCCTTCCAAAGTGCTAGGATTACAGACACAAGCCACTGTGCCCAGCCTGAAGACTCAATATTTTTAGAAGTGTGAAATATCTCAGTAATTTCTATGTTCATCCCATGTGGAAGTAACATTTTCAATATATTGGGTTAAAAATACATTATTAAAACTAACTTCACCTGTTTCTTATTACCATTTCTAATGAGGCTACTTGAAAATTTAAAATTACATATGAGATCTTTGTATTTCTTTTCTTTGTCTTTTTTTTTTTTAAATACAGGGTCTCACTCTGTTGCCCAGGCTGGAACACAATGGCACAATCATAGCTCACTGCAGCCTTGAATTCCCGGCCTGAAGCAATCCTCCTACCTCAGCCTCCCAAAGAGTTGGGATTACAGGGATGAACCACAGCACCCTGACCCCTTGTTGTATTTCTGTTGGACAGTGCTTATCGGGATGACTACCAAGCCCTGCACTTATTTTTGTTTGTTTGTTTGAGATGGAGTCTTGCTCTGTCACCCAGAGCAAGACTACAGAGCACAGCAGTATGCTCTCGGCTCACTGCAACCCCTGCCTCCTGGGTTCAAGCAATTCTCCTGCCTCAGCCTCCCGAGTAGCTGGGATTACAGGCACCTGCCACCACACTGGGCTAATTTTTGTATTTTTAGTAGAGTTGGGGTTTCACCATGTTGGCCAGGCTGATCTCGAACTCCTGGCCTCAAGTGATCCGCCCCCCCTCGGCCTACCAAAGTGCTGAGATTACAGGCACGAGCCACCGCACCTGGCCTCTTTTTTCTTTTTTCTTTAGAGACAGGGTCTCACTCTGTTGCTCAGGCTGGAATACAGTGGTGCAATCATAGCTCACTGCAGCCTCGAATTCCTGGCCTCAAGCAATCCTCCCGTCTCAGCCTCCCAAAGAGCTGGGATTATAGGCATGAGCCACAGCACCCCGATCCCTTGTTGTATTTCTGTTGGACAGTGCTTGTCTGGATGACTACCCCAGCCCTGCTCTTCTGAGCCCCATGACCCCTCAGAAATGGTTTCCTCATCTAGGAACAACGCAACAGCAACAAAGAATAATAATAGCATGCTAACATCCAAGCTGGGCCCTACTTATGTGAGTCTGAACTATCATTTCAACTCTTTAAGTCTCAGTTTCCTCATCTGCAAAATAAGGATGAGGGCAGGACACACCCCATGGGATCACAAAAGGATGGAAAAATGCCCTCCCTCTATATGTGACAGGCCAAGCACAGGGTAGTGGAAAATAAGCACTGACTGCATTGGCGATCCTCTTTACTGAGTGCAGTTGAAATTGCCTCTTACAATGCAAATCAAAACCACAATGAGATACCATCTCATACCAGTCAGAATGGCGATTATTAAAAAGTCAGGAAACAGTAGATGCTGGCAAGGCTGTGGAGAAACAGGAACGCTTTTACACAGTTGATGGGGGTGTAAATTACCTTAACCATTGTGGAAGACAGTGTGACGATTCCTCAGGGATCTAGAACCAGAACTATCATTTGACACAGCAATCCCACTACTGGCTATATACCCAAAGGATTATAAATCATTCTACTATAAAGACACATGCACACGTATGTTTATTGCAGTACTATTTACAATAGCAAAGACTTGGAACCTATGTAATACAAGGATCACAAATGCCCACCAGTGATAGACTAGATAAAGAAAATGTCGCACATAGATACCATGGAATACTATACAGCCATAAAAAAGGAATGATAGGCCAGGCGCGGTGGCTCAAGCCTGTAGTCCCAGCACTTTGGGAGGCCGAGATGGGCGGATCACGAGGTCAGGAGATCGAGACCATCCTGGCTAACACAGTGAAACCCCGTCTCTACTAAAAAATACAAAAAACTAGCCGGGCGAGGTGGCGGGCGCCTGTAGTCCCAGCTACTCGGGAGGCTGAGGCAGGAGAATGGCGTAAACCCGGGAGGCAGAGCTTGCAGTGAGCTGAGATCCGGCCACTGCACTCCAGCCTGGGTGACGGAGCGAGACTCTGTCTCAAAAAAAAAAAAAAAAAAAAAAAGGAATGATATCATGTCCTTTGCAGGGACATGGATGAAGATGGAAGCCATCATTCTCAGCAAACTAACACAGGAACAGAAAACCAAACATTGCATGTTCTCACTCATAAGTGGGAGTTGAACAATGAGAACACATGGACACAGGGAAGGGAACATCACACACCGTGGCCTGTCGGGCAGTGGTAGGGAAGG
This sequence comes from Macaca fascicularis, assembly GCF_037993035.2. Classification (NCBI taxonomy): domain Eukaryota; kingdom Metazoa; phylum Chordata; class Mammalia; order Primates; family Cercopithecidae; genus Macaca; species Macaca fascicularis. The sequence continues at coordinate 13,943,295 of NC_088393.1, forward strand.
GGAGGGAGGTAGGACAAATACCTAATGCATGCAGGGCTTAAAACCTAGATGGCGGGTTGATAGGTGCAGCAAACCACCACGGCACAAGTACACCTATGTAACAAACCTGCACGTTCTGCACATGTATCCTGGGACTTATAGTAAAATAAAAAATAATAATAATACAATTAAAAATAAAAAAAAAAAAGAAAGAAATTGCCTCTCATGTCCAGGGAAGCACCTGGTACTCCAGAAACAGAGAAGGCAGAAACAGAAAAAGACCCACTGGAGGCCAGGCGCGGTGGCTCACGCCTGTAATCCCAGCACTTTGGGAGGCCAAGGCAGGTGGATCATGAGGTCAGGAGTTCGAGACCAGCCTGGCCAACATAGTGAAACCCCGTCTACACTAAAAATACAAAAATTACAGCTAGTCATAGTGGCATGCACCTGTAGTCCCAGATACTCAGGAGGCTGAGGCAGGAGAATCATTTGAACCTAGGAGGCGAAGATTGCAGTGAGCCGAGACCTTGCCATTGCACTCCAGCCTGAACGACAGAGCAAGACTCTGTCTCAAAAAAAAAAAAAAAAAAAAAAAAGACCCACTGGAGACACAATCAAATAAAGGTAATGGAAAAAGAGACCCCAGCATCACTTATTGGTGGGAGTAAAAATTTCACCTAAGAATTACATGTGGAGAGAAACATGAACCCATTCGTGTTCAGACTGTTCAAATGCATGTTGTCCCACAGAGATCGCTTAATGGGTTGACTTGACAGACCATTAAACCTCGCTTCTGTGTCTCTTGCCTTCCCTTCCTTGGCGGCGGCTGTGTCTTTTGTTGTGGAAAGGGTTTTCATCCCATGCCGACAGAAATCACTCAACTCTCACCTGAGGCACTCATTTAAGAGCACGCCTCAGAGGATTATGTGTTCCTTGGACGCATGTGTCAAAATATCATGTGCATCACATGAATATGCACATTATGTATCCATAGGAAAAAGGAAACTAAGAGGAACAAGTATAGAGATTAATACTATTTGCAGATTAAATGACGATCTAATTATAAAACATAGGATGTTAAATAAAAATATTAGAAACAATAAGATAATTCCATAAGGTGGCTAGTTGTACAAATTAATATAAAAATTGGATCGGGCTCAGTGGCTCATCTTTGTAATCCCAGTGCTTTGGGAGGCCAAGGTGGGAGAATTGCTTGAGACCAGGAGTTCAAGACCAGCCTGGACAACATAGCAGAGACCCTGTTTCTGGAAAAAAAAAAAAAAAAAGAAAATTGTATTACAACGGCATGGTGGTGCAAACCTGTAGTCCCAGCTACGCAGGAGGATGAGGCAGGAGGATGAGGCAGGAGGATGAGGCAGGAGGATGAGGCTGCAGTGAGCTATGATCACGACTCTGCATTCCAGCCTGGCCAACAGGGCAAGACCTTGTCTCAAAAGCAAACAAACAAAAAATTATTATAAAAATCAATGCTGCCTGGGCGCAGTGGCTCACGCCTGTAATCCCAGCACTTTGGGAGGCCGAGGTGAGTGGATCACCTGAGGTCAGGAGTTCGACACAGGCCTGACCAACATGGCAAAACCCTGTCTCTACTAAAAATACAAAAATTAGCCGGGTGTGGTGGTGCCTGCCTATAATCCCAGCTACTTGGGAGGCTGAGTCAGGAGAAAGCTTGAACCCAGGAGGTGGAGGTTGCAGTGAGCCGAGATGGCACCTTTGTACTCCAGCCTGGGCGACAGAGTGAGACTCTATCTCAAAAAAAAAAAAAATAATAATAATAATAATACTAACTATGCATGATGACTACTTCCTGAATAAAACGGGGAAAAAAGTCTCATTTTAAAAAGCAAAACAAGATAAAGTATGGTATTGAAAATAAACTTGGCCACGCTCAGTGGCTCACACCTGTAATCCCAGCACTTTGGGAGGCCGAGGCAGGTAGATCACCTGAGGTCAGGAGTTCAGGACCAGCCTGGTCAACATGGTGAAACCCCGTCTCTACTAAAAATACAAAAAATCAGCCAGTAGGCCGGGCGCGGTGGCTCAAGCCTGTAATCCCAGCACTTTGGGAGGCCGAGGCGGGCGGATCACGAGGTCAGGAGATCGAGACCATCCTGGCTAACACAATGAAACCCCGTCTCCACTAAAAATACAAAAAAATTAGCCGGGCGTGCTGGCGGCGCCTGTAGTCCCAGCTACTCGGGAGGCTGAGGCAGGAGAATGGCGGGAACCCGGGAGGCGGAGCTTGCAGTGAGCCGAGATCGCGCCACTGCACTCCAGCCTGGGCGACAGAGCGAGACTCCGCCTCAAAAAAAAAAAAAAAAAAAAAAAAATCAGCCAGTAGTGGTGGTGCGTGCCTGTAGTTCCAGTTGCTCTGGAGGCAGAGGCTGGAGAATCTCTTGAACCCGGGAGGCGGAGGTTGCAGTGAGCCGAGATTGTGCCACTGCACTCCAGCCTGGGCCACAGAGCGAGACTCCATCTCAAAAATAATAAAATAATAATAATGCTAACTATATATAATGATCGCTTAGTGAATAAAATGGGGGGAAAATCTCATTTACAAAAGCAAACCAGGATAAAGTACTGTATTGAAAATAAACTTATGAAATGGGAAGAACTCTTGTGAAAAGAACTTTAAAATTCTACTGAAGAGTGTGGTATAATCCTCCAATACATGAAAATAAACGCAGTTATTGAGAGCAAAACAATACTGCGTAAAAATAAATTCTGTCCAAGTTACTCTACGAATAAAAGTGTGATTTGGCCGTGCGCGGTGGCTCAAGCCTGTAATCCCAGCACTTTGGGAGGCCGAGACGGGCGGATCACTAGGTCAGGAGATCGAGACCATCCTGGCTAACACGGTGAAACCCCGTCTCTACTAAAAAATACAAAAAACTAGCCGGGTGAAGTGGCAGGTGCCTGTAGTCCCAGCTACTCGGGAGGCTGAGGCAGGAGAATGGTGTGAACCCGAGAGGAGGAGCTTGCAATGAGCTGTGATCCGGCCACTGCACTCCAGCCTGGGTGACAGAGCAAGACTCTGTCTCAAAAAAAAAAAAAAAAAAGTGTGATTTGTTCCCAAATCAACAAAAAACCAAGTCACCTTGGGGGACCAGAATCAGGGGAAAGAGATTTAACTGGACTCAAAGATGTGTCACAAGGCGGCACGGCATATGTTGGAATTGTATGACCTTAGGCAAGCTGTTCAACCTCTCTGGCCTCAGCACGCTCCTTAGTAAAACAGGGAAATTGCAGTGTTCGTATGATTGGTGATTGCGTGGGTTAAAGACATGTTAGATAGGCTCAGAGCCTGGGCGGCAGTGTTGGTAATTTTCACTGCCTCCGACTTACAGTCATTCGTTATCACCAAAGTGACTCCCCTCCTCCCACAGTCTGAGAGGGCTCCTGGTATATCAAAAGCATGTGAAAAGCAATCGTGTCCTTTGGACATTTTAGTACATTAGCTCCCACTGAATGTAACAGTGGTGGCCAGTGTGGTGGCTGTCACTGGTAAACTCAGAGATCTGGGAGGCCAAGGCAGGAGGATTGCTTGTGTCCAGGAGTTCAAAACCAGACTGAGCAACATAGCAAGGCCCCACCTGAAAAAAAAAAAAATAGCCAGGCATGGTGGCACATGCCTGTGGCCTCAGCTACTTTGGAGACTGAGGTGGGAGGACTGCTTGAGGCCAGGAGGTTGAGGCTGCAGTGAGTCATGATTGTACCGCTGTACTTCAGCCTGGGTGACACAGCAAGACTCCATCTCAAACAAACAAACAAACGAACAAACAAAGTGAGTCTGAAAGTTTTCTTTAAATTTCTTTCTTTCTTTTTATTTTTTTAAGAGACAGGGTCTCACTTTGTCACCCAGGCTAGAGTGCAGTGGTACAATCATAGCTCACTGCAGCCTTGAATTCCTGGGTTCAAGCCTTAGTGTCCCAAAGCACTGGGACTAAGGTGTGAGCCACTGCATCCAGCCATAAACCAAATTTCTTTCACTTGTTTTAAAAATTTTTGCAAAAGTAAAGTAATTTTTATTTTAAAACATTTTAGGCTGGGCACGGTGGCTCACGCTCATAATCCCAGTACTTTGGGAGGCTGAGGCAGGCAGATCACCTGAGTCAGGAGTTCAAGACCAGCCTGGCCAACATAGCGAAACCCCATCTCTACTAAAAACACAACAATTAGCCGGCATGGTGGCGCACACCCATAATCCCAGCTACTCGGGAGACTGAGACATGAGAATCACTTGAACTCGGGAGGCGGAGGTTGCAGTGAGCCGAGATCGCACCACTCCAGCCGGGACGACAGAGTGAGACAGTCTCAAAAGAAGAAAAAAACACATTTTAAAGACACTCTCCCATTACTTCTCCAATACAAACACTGGGTATTTTATCATATTTCTGTCTGATTCTCCCCGCTAAGGTTTTTATTTCTCACACAAATGTAATTATAGTTTAAAGATTTTATACACAATAGTTTTTCATCATCTGAGTATTCACTATATGGCTCATTATCCAAGTATTTACACCGTTATGTGTTTAGGGAAGCAAAAGTCATCCTAACATAAAAATTGTCACTAATGAACTGACAACTTCACAATTATCCCCCTCCACCATCCATTTTGGAGTAACACAAACATTGCTTTAGAAGCCATCAGATCAGTGTGTTTGTCAATGTTTATCTCTGATTGTTGATGGTTGTTTGAAATTCAATGACACAATTCAAAACTATGTGAAATAACTGCAGAGTGAACATTGAAAATCTTTGCAAGGGGCAGCAGGATTTCATGAAGTCAATGAAAGTGATGGAGAGCTACTTGCAATGCAGAGAATGCCATTGTTAAGTGAGGAACTTGCAATGAGACTGGTAAACAATCAAGAAGAAGAGGACAAGTGGATGATAGTGATGAATGCTTTGAAATAAAATGAATGGGCTGGGAGCAGTGGCTCACGCCTGTAATCCTAGCACTTTGGGAGGCTGAGGCAGGCAGATCCCCTGAGGTCAGGAGTTCGAGACCAGCCTGGCCAACATGGTGAAACCCCATCTCTACTAAAAATACAAGAAAAGTGGCCAGTCATGGTGGCAGGTGCCTGTAATCCCAGCTACTCGGGAGGCTGAGGCAGGAGAATTGCTGGAACCTGGGAGACAGAGGTTGCAGTAAGCCGAGATCATGCCACTGCACTCCAGCCTGGGCGGCAGAGCAAGACTCCCGTCTCAAATAAATAAAAAAATAAATTGAATGAACGGATGATCAAATGGTTTAATAGGCCCTCTGAGGCACCTTGTTTCAGCCCACAAAATGATTCCCACCAAAGTCGAAGATTACATAACTGCCTCTAGGTTTTTGAGGAATCATCACACTGTCTTCCACAATAGTTGAACTAATTTACATTCCCACCAAAAGTGTAAAAGCATTCCTTTTTCTCCCACTACCAGGTCCATGCCCAAAGGAAAATAAATTGTTCTGTTATAAAGACACATGCATGTGTATGTTTATTGCAGTACTATTCACAATAGCAAAGACAGGGAACCAACCCAAATGCCCATCAATGATAGACTGGATAAAGAAAATGTGGTACATATACACCACGGAATACTATGCAACCATAAAAGGGAACGAGATCATGTCCTTTGCAGGGACGTGGATGGAGCTGGAAGCCATTATCCTCAGCAAACTAACGCAGGAACAGGAAACCAAATACCACATGTTCTCACTTATAAGCGGGAGCTGAATGATGAGAACGCATGGACACATGGAGGGAAACAAGACACAATGAGGCCTTTTTGAAGGTAGGGGGTGGAAGGGAGAGCATCAGGAAGAAGAGCTAATGGATGGTGGGCTTAATATCTAGGTGATGCGATGGTATGATCTGTGCAGCAAATCACCATGGCACATGTTTACCTGTGTAACAAACCTGCACATGTACCCTGGAACTTAAAATTTTTTCCCTGGGGGAAAAAATTACACCACTGAAGTCAAAGATGAAACGAAAGGTGTTCTGTTGTTCTGCCATACAATTTTGTTGGGAAATAAGACACACTTGAATACAGTCATCCCTACGTATCCATGAGGTGTTGGTTCTAGGAATCCCAGATGGATACCAAAATCTACAGATGCCCAAGTCCCTGATATAAGATGGTGCTGTGTTTACAAATAGCCTATGCACGTCCTCCAGCACACTTTAATTAATTAATTATTCATTTATTTTTTGAGACAAGGTCTCACTCTGTTGCCCAGGCTGGAGTGCAGTGGCACCATCTCGGCTCTCTGCAGCCTCGACTTTCCAGGCTCAAGTGATCCTCCCACCTCAGCCTCCCCAGTAGCTGGGACTAAAAGTGTACACCACCACTCTCAGCTAATTAAAAAAAAAAATTATACACACACACACACACACACACACACACACATATTTTGTAGAGACAATCTTGCTATATTGCCCAGGCAGGTCTTAAACTCCAGGCCTCAAGCAATCCTCCTGTCTCAGCCTCCCAAAGTGCTAGGGTTAAAGGCATGAGCCACTGCGCCTAGCCCAGTATGCTTTAAGTCATCTCTAGATTAATTATAATACCCAAGATCATGTAAATGTTATGTAAACAGTTATTGTATTGCTTAGGGAATAACGACAAGAGAAAAGTCTGTACATGTTCAGTACAGACGCAACCACTGCAGGCCTAATTACATTTTACATCTGCAACTTGTTGAACCCACGGTTGGTTGAATCTGTGGATTCAGTGTGTAGGGCTGACTGTATCAACTTTTGATTCTTTGTTAATTCTAAGAAGCTGATCATGTTTGGAATTACTATTTAAACTTTGTTGAACACAATTAAAAAATTAACTGAGGCTTAGAAAGTGTGGCTTCATTTTACAGGACAAAGTCCCAATTGCATCTCTCTCATCACCCCCAAACTGCTGCTCCCTGTGAAATTCGGATTCCTGTATTCAGTGGATTCAGTTTAAGCAGCTTTTTCCAGTACTTAGTACTCTGAAATGAATAGGTTTCCTCTAGCACTTTCTTACTTAAAATCATATTATAACCACCATTATCTTTGATGGCTACATTCATTTAATTTATTTACTTATTCCTTTTTTATGAACTTTTAATAATGTTTCTGATGAGATGCTTTTAAAAGCAATAAGGAAATGAGTAATGATATGTCTTTGTGCGTTTAGCTATGAGGATTTTATCCCACATGTGGAATTACTGGATTAGATGCGAAATTGCAACATTTGTATGACTCTTGATACATATTTCTCAGTGTCTTTCCAAATTGTCTGTACAAATGTACCCTGCCATCAGAAACATTTGGGGAGATATTTCTACTCCTCACAGATTACATATATTTGTTGAACACCACTGTAGGCCAGGCGCTATTCTAGGCACCTGGGGATACAGCCCAGAATGAGATGACTTCCAATAGCTGCCCTCATGGAGCTGACAGTCAAATTCAGAAAAATAGACAACAAATAATTGTTCAATGTGGTAGACATGATGTATTATAGAAACGTAGGGTGGTGATATAGGAGCTAAGAAGAAATTATTTAGGCAGATAGTGAGGATATGCGAGTCCTCAATAAGGTTTTCCTTTTCATGAAAAGCAGCCCCCAAATCATTTCTTTTCTAACAAAGAGCAGCCTGTAAAATCCAGCTGCAGACATAGTCAAGCAAACTGGAAACTTGCCAGGTGAATGCCGGCAGCTGCGCCAATAGGAAAAGGCTACCTGGGACTAGCCATGTTCAAAATGGCGGCCTCATCTTCCCTTCCCTTTGTCAGCCACGTGTACGGTAAGGAGCAGGTAACATGGCACCAGTGAGGCAAAGACCCTATTTGCATAAGATTAGGGCGAGGCAGCCAGCTTCCCCACGTGCTATGTCAACGTCACACCTGGTCCAACCAATCTTTGGGCCCTATGCAAATCAGACACCGCCCCCTCGAGCCTGTCTATAAAATCTGGTGCACTCTGCCATGGGTGGGAAGTCCCATTCAGAAGCCCGTTTCACACAAGAGAAAGAGCTATTCTCCTTTCTCTTTCTTTTGCCTATTACACCTCTGCTGCTAAACCCACTTCTTGTGTCTCTGTCCTTGATTCCCTTGGTATGCGAGGACAGACTTCGTGTATTTACTCCAGACAACAATGCTGCTTCAGTGGGATCCAGAGAGGATGATCAGGGAAGCCTCCTTGGTAAGATAAAAATCAAGCAGACATTTGAAGGCGCAAGGAAGGATACCATCAGAAATCCGTGGGAAGAGCATTCTAGGATGAGGGAACAGCCTATGCAAAGGCCCTGGGGCAGGAACGTGCTTAGTGTGTACCGAAAAGTAGATGGGGGCAGATCATGCAGGGTCTTGTGGACCACATGTGGGACTTTGGCTCCTATGGTGAGTGAGGTAGGAGCTGTGGAGGATTCTGAGCAGAGGAGGGGCGTTAGCCTGGCTCAGGTGTTCACAGGTGCCCTCTGGTGAAGAGAGCAGATGGCAAAGAAAGCAGAAGCAGGAGGGGAGGAAGAGGAAACCACACTGGGTTGGGGGCGGGGGGGCGTGACCAGGTGGATACCACGGTGAATTAATTCTGGATATATTGACATGGTAAAGCAGAAAGGTATTGCTTATGGATTGGAAGTGGAGGATGCCTGGAGAAGAGAAGTCAAGAATGCCTCAGGGATTTTGACATGAGCAGCCTGAGGACACAGCTCTGCCATCAGCTGAGGGGAAGAAAACTGGGGCGGGGAGGTGGGAGGGAGAGGGTAGTGTTGGGGGAAGATAACAATTCACTCACCACTTCTCCCTTGAATTATAGAATCACCCCACAGCAGTATTCATAAAGAATGAAAATGCAAACATCTATTAATAATTATTCGCAAATGCTGCATATTAGCCAGTTTAGATAAACCCTGCTCTCTGGGAACTTTGCCAGAAAAAAATCCCCAAATAAGCTTCTACAGCTATTAAAGCCAATAAAATGCCATCAGGGAGTAGACGGAGAATGGCAAAGTCCCTTCCTCATGTGAGAATCTGTTTAATCTAACATTACTATGCCTTCATCTACCCTTCCGTAAGACCCAGGATTGTCTGAACACAAAGATAAACATAACGGAGCTAAAGAAAGACGTGAAGTGAGAAAACAAAATAATCGTGGGGGATAGGATATTTGGCAAGACTAGATGAGGACTTCTCAAGCTAGAAGGAGACGATTACACCTAACTAGCTCCCACTACGGGCAGTTCCACTCTTCTTTCTCTCTTTGCTGCCTACCCCTCACCAATGCCAGATGGATTAGAGTCTGTGTCTCTGCTTCCATTGTTGTTTGCGGCCACCTTGATCATACAAACTGCTCTGCTGTAGTCTATTGTTTATTTACTCATGCAACAAACAATTATTAAGCTGCTACTATGTTGCAGGCACTGTACTAGATGCCTGAGATAGAGTGTTTCAGAGACCACTGGTTACCCAGCCATCCATTATCCCCTCATAACTTCCCTAGCTTTCAGGACCCAGCAATAAAACAGAACTACATTTCCCAGGCACCTTTGCAGAGATAGGCAGCCACGTGAACAATTCTGACCAATCAAACATAAGGATGCTGATCTCAGCTGACCTTTGTCCTTTGATCTTCTTCCTTCTTTGTGTCTGAAGCACTGATGTGATGGTTGGGGCAGCAGCAGCCATCCTGAGACTGACCATGAGGAAAAGACCAAGCCAACCTTGGTCCTGGCTGAACATCCTTGGGCCACTGCAGTATTTTTGTTTTATATACCACCAAATAAAAATTTTGACTGATACACACGTATGTTCTGAAAAAGTCTTTTTACCAGCCTGTTTCTCCACATAAGACTTCTTGAGGCTGGGTGCAGTGGCTCACACCTGGAATCCCAGCACTTTGGGAGGCCAAGGCAGGAGGAACATTGGAGCCCAGGAATTCGAGACCAGCCTGGACAACACAGTGAGACCCTGCCTCTACTAAAAATACAAAAATGATCTGGGTGTGGTGGTGCACACCTGTAGTCCTAGCTTCTCAGGAGGCTGAGATGGGAGGATCAGTTGAGCCCAGGAGGTTGAAGTTGCAGTGAGCTATGATCATGTCACGGCATTTTATCCTGGGCAACAACACGAGACCCTGTCTCAAGCGATAAATAAATAATAAAAGTAATGTTAAAAAGGAAGACTTCATGAGGGCAGAAACCAATTTTATTTAGCTTCATAAGCCCTCAAGAACTGTCGAATGAATTCACGAGTGAGTAAGGTAGCACGACTTTTATAATTTCAAATGCAGCGGGCCCAGGAAGGGCACTTCTTCCCCTATTCACTCCCTGCTTTGGTGCCACATCCCTGGCAGTGGCTGATCCCTTCCACGATGACAGCTCCTGCCAGCAGCTCCTCCCTCATCATTCCAGCTCCCACTGGCTCCAACATTGCAATTTCATCAGTCCAAGGATGGTAGGGGCTTCCTGCTATTGCTAGCCTCTGGGTGGCCAATGTCCCACGTGAGTTAACTCTGTCCACACTTCTGTAAGGAAGCCCTTCCTTTTCTTTTCTTTGTTTGTTTGTTTCTTTTTTTCTTTTCGCATTTTTTTTTTTTTTGACAGGGTCTCTCTCTGTTGCCCTGGCTGGAGTGCATTGACATGATCACAGCACACTACAGCCTCAGCCTCCCAGGCTCAGGTGATCCTCCTGCCTCAGCCCCCTGAGTAGCTGGGACCACAGGCATGTGCCACCACGCCTGGCTAATTTTTGAATTTTTTGTAGAGATGGGGGTCTCACTATGTTGCCCAGGTCGGTCTCAAACTCTTGGGCTCAAGTGATCTGCCCACCTCAGCCTCCCAAAGTGCTGGGATCACAGGCTTGAGCCATCACGCCAGCAAAGCTCCTCCTTAATGCCTCTTCCTTTCAAATATCTGGGGGCTGGAGAGTGAACTCTGTTTCCTCTGTGGACTCGGAGAGACACTCCCCACCAGGTGGTAAGTTCAAGGGCACAGAACACATATCTGCTTTACTCACTAGTACCCCGGACCCAGCACAAGTTCTGCCATGGAGAAGTTGCTCAATGAATATTTATAGAATAACTAGCCTCACTTCCTATTAAATAAACCAGAATAAAAATAATAAGGTGATGCTATTTTTGTCTATTAAATTAACAACAAAACATGTTTTTTTGAGACAGGATCTTGCTCTATTGCACAGGCTGGAGTACAGTGGTGCACTCATGGCTAACTGCAGCCTCGACTTCCCAGGCTCAAGCAATCATCCCATCTCAGCCTCCATAGAAGCTGGGACTACAGGTGCGTGCCACCACGTCTGGCTAATTTTTGTATTTTTAGTAGAGATGGAGTTTCCCCACATGACCCAGGCTGGTCTCCAACTCCTGGGGTCAGGCAATTTTCCCACCTTGGCCTCCCAAAGTGTGGGATTACAGGCATCAGCCACTGTGCCTAGCCCAGAAAATGTTTTTAAAACAATGAAACCCAATGCTGGTCTGTGTGCATTGAAATGAGTAGAGTCAAGCATTGCTGTTAGATGTGTAAATTGATACAACCCTTTGGAAAAACCATACGTATAAGACACCATTAAAATAGTACTCATTTTTGACTCAGTAAAACTACTCCTGGAAATCTAATACAAAGAAACGAATCTCAATGAAGGGAAAACGTACGTAAAGATTTGATTATAGCATTATGTATAATGTCAAAATATACCCAACAGTAGGTTATAAGGAAAAGACCCTTCTATAGTCATTAAAATTACAGTATGAAAATGTGGTGGTCTCCCAAATGTGGGTGATTTTCCCCCTCTGGTTTCTGTGCTTTCACAAAATATATATATATATATTTTTTTTTCTAATAAATAATTTTAAAAGATGTTATCAGGGAAATAAATTAAATGCTTTAATTTAAAAACCTGCTACTCCTGGAGTCCTTTTTCTCAATCTCAGATTTTCTTTGCACTCCATAGACTGGTAACCCATAGGACAGAGAAAGCTTCTCCAAGCATTATCTGACCTATTTTGTGGGGATGATGGAACAGAGTCTCACCCTGTCACCCAGGTTGGAGTGCAGTAGCACCGTCATAGCTCACTGCAGCCTCAACCTCCTCGGCTCAAGCAATTCGCCTGCCTCAGCCTCCCAAGGAGCTGGGACCACAGGTGTGCACCACCATGCCCGGCTATTTTTTTTTTTTTTTTTAAGAGATGGGATCTTGCTTTGTTGCCAAGGCTGGTCTCAAACCCCTGGCCTCAAGCGATCCTCTCATCTCAGCCTCCCAAAGTGTTGGGATTATAAGCGTGAGCCACTGCAGTTGGCCAATCTGACCTATTTTACTGGAAGTTTCTTAACTGGAAGTTCCTTAATTTGATAAGAATCAATTGCTACTTGCAGGGAATATGGGCATGAACACGATTAACAGGAATCCTGCCCTCAGAGCATTGACATTCTAAAGGGAAAACAGGTACAAACAAGATAAGTAAAATTTATAGCGTGTTACATGGTGATGATTGCTTAGGATAAAGATGAAACATTTATATAAAGTTCAGAACAAGCACAATTACCTATGGCTATGAATAAATTGCAGAGTATTCATCCAATGGAATACTACACAGCAACAAAAAAGAACAAACTACTGGTCGGGCACAATGGCCCATGCCTGTAATCCCAGCACTTTGGGAAGCCGAAGTGGGTGGATCACTTGAGGTCAGGAGTTTGAGACCAGCCTGGCCAACATGGTGAAACCTCATCTCTACTAAAAATACAAAAATTAGCCGGTGTGGTGTTGGGTACCTGTAATCCCAGCTGAGACAGGAGAAGCACTTGAATTCGGGAGGCGGAGAGGTTGCAGTGAGCCAAGATCACACCATTGCACTCCAGCCTGGGTGACAGAGGGAGACTCCATCAAAAAAAAAAAAAAAAAAAAAGCAAAGAACAAACTATTATTTCACCCAATGACTAGGACAGATCTCAGAAACATTCTATTGAGCAAAAGAAGTCAGACACAAAAGGGTGCCTACGGTATGATTCCATTTATAAGAAGTTCAAAATCAGGCGAAACCAATCCACAGTGACAGATAATCAGAGTGGCAGTTGTCTCGGGTGGGGTAGTGGCCTGGGAAGGGATGTTAAAGATGATGGAAAAATTCGTTCTCTTGAACTAATGGTGGTTATGCAGGTGTCTACACACGTAAAAATGTATTGCGCCATACACTTAAAATTTGTAAACTTTGCTGTGTGATAGTCCCATCACAGAAAGAAAAAAAAAAAAGGAAAGGAAGGAAAGTCAGAAAGGGAAGGGAGGGAGTTGAAAAGGAAGGAAAGGGCCGGGCGCGGTGGCTCAAGCCTGTAATCCCAGCACTTTGGGAGGCCGAGGCGGGTGGATCACGAGGTCAGGAGATCGAGACTATCCTGGCTAACATGGTGAAACCCCGTCTCTACTAAAAATACAAAAAACTAGCCGGGCGTGGTGGCGGGCGCCTGTAGTCTCAGCTACTTGGGAGGCTGAGGCGGGAGAATGGCGTGAACCCGGGAGGCGGAGCTTGCAGTGAGCCGAGATCACGCCACTGCACTCCAGCCTGGGAGACACAGCGAGACTCCGTCTCAAAAAAAAAAAAAAAAAAAAAAAAAAAAAAGAAAAGGAAGGAAGGAAGGGAGGGAGGGAGGGAGGGAGGGAAGGAAAAGAAAAAAGAAAGACAGAAAAGGAAGGAAGAGAAGGAAAAAAAGAAAAAGTAAGGGAGGAGGGTGGGAGGGAGAAAAGGAGGGGAGAAAGGGAAGAAAAAGAAACAAAGAGAAAAAAGAAAGAAACAAGGAAGGAAGGAAACAGGTGAAAGGAGGGAAGGAAGGGAGAAAGAAAGAAAAAAATGAACAAAGGAAGGAAAGAAGGAACAGAGGCAGGAAAAAGTTAATGGTGGTGCAGTAGTTTCAATTTTACATAGTTGAGGTCGAGAAGGTAACTGTGATTAGAGACCTGAAGGAGGTGAGGCAGAAATTAGTCACAATAATAAGAAAAAAAAAAAGTAAGAAGGAGATGTTAACAGTTAGGTATTAACAACTGTGTGTGGACTCATTAATAAATATCTTTGAGCCCCTGATCCTTGCTAAGGATGCATTAGAGATTAGAGGCAAAACTGGACATAGTCTTTATCTTTTTTTTTTTTTTTTTTTTTTGAGACAGCGTCTTGCTCTGTTGCCCAGACTGGAGTGCAGTGGCACTATCTCAGCTCAGTGCAACCTCCGCCTCCTGGGTTCAAGCGATCCTCATGCCTCAGCCTCCCAAGTAGCTGGGACTACAGCCGTGTACCGTCATGCCTGGATAATTTTTGTATTTTTTGTAGAGACGGGGTTTCACCATGTTGGCCAGGCTGGTCTCGAATGCCTAAACTCAGGTGATCCACCTGCCTCGGCCTCCCAAAGTTCTGGGACTACAGGCATGCACCACCACGCCTGGCTAATTTTTGTAGAGACAGGGGTCTCACTATGTTGCCCAAGTGGGTCTCGAACTCCTGAGCTCAAGCGCTCTGCCGGCCTCGGCCTCCCAAAGTGCTGGGATTACAGGCATGAGCCACCATAAGCGGCCAGTCCTTATCTTTATACTAACTAAATGAGAAAATCAATAAAAGCGAATTAGAATGTTGATGTGGGTAATGAAAGCAAGCCATATGACGCTAGAAAAATATATACTTAGAGGTACTGGGGAGAGAGACAGCTACATAAAGAGAGGTAGAGGGATATAGAGAAAGAAAAAGAAACAAAGAGATGGAGAGAGAGGGAAAGAGAGAATGTGGGCAGGAGGGGACAGAAACAAGGAGAGACAGAGACAGAGAGAGATGTCAATGAGGTGGATTATATTTGGGTCTCTCTGAATTCTCTTTTCCACAGCTGAATAATAACAGTAATAGTCTAGTAATTAGTACACAACTGCTCAACCTCTCTCTCTTGCCTGGGGCTGGCAAGAAAAATAACCAATCGTACTGAAGACAGGACCAAGGACTCAGGGAGACATTGAAAGAAAAACCAACCTAGAAATCACGCATTGGAGAAAAACAGAGTCTAAAGGTTGTGGCAAAGCAAAGGGACCCTGAGGTTAGGAGGGAAAGTGGATATGCTTTTTCTTAAAAAAAAAAAAAAAAAAAAAAGATATTTCTAAAGGAGGTTCCGATGTTAAATGGGATCTTGGCAGAATGAAATAACAAAGCTCTTAACGCTAAAGCCCTATCCATCTTCCCAGAGAATGTTCCTGACCCTTCAGCACCAAAAGGAAACCCTTTGCACCTGTGCTTTTCCCTCCAGTTTTGGTAAATCATGGAGATAGGTGTTTGTTTATCCAATCACCCTCTCTGACTGGTCCCATTTGTAGCAGAGATGATGTTACAGATCTGGCAAATCCCATTTTCTTTTCCTCCCAGGGATACGTACAGCAAAGGGACATGTTCCAGCTCTCACTGAAGTTAGTTGGGCCCTGGGACTACATTCTGGCTAATGGTATTTAGGTAGAAGTGATGTGAACCACTTCTAAGCCTAACCCATACAAAATGTGCAGCATAATTATCTGTGTACAAATTCAGAAGCAATTGGGGGAACGCAGAGGCCCTTCCTAGACAATGGCAAAGCCACAAAATGGAATGATCCTGGATCCCTGCGTCACTGCCTGGAGAAAAGTCTCCCAGGAAGTACAACCACTATGGAGAACAGTTTGGAGTTACCCCAAAAACTAAAAATAGAGCCACCATATGATCCAGCAATCCCACCACTGAGTATATACCCAAAAGAAAGGAAATAGTATATCGAAGAGATATCTGCACTCCCGTGTTTATTGCAGCGCTATTCACAATAGCCAAAATTTGGAAACAACCCAAGTATCCATCAACAGATGAATGGATAAAGAAAATGTGGTACATATACACAGTGGAGTACTGCTCAGCTGTAAAAAAGAATGAGATCCTGTCATTTGCAACAATGTGAATGGAACTGGAACTCATTATGTTAAGGAAAATAAGCCAGGGACAGAAAGACAAACTTAGCATGTTCTCACTTATTTGTGGGAGTTAAAAATTAAAACAATTGCACTCATGGAGATAGAGAGTAGAATGATGGTTACCAGAAGCTAAGAAGGGTAGTGGAGGCGGGTGGAGGGGAGGGGGAATGGTTAATAAGTACACAAAAATAGAAAGAATGAATAAGATGTAGTATTTGATAGTACAACAGGGTGACCATAGTCAATGATAATTTAATTGTATATTTAAAAATAAGTAAAAGAGCATAATTGGATTGTTTGTAACACAAAGGATAAATGCTTGAGGTGATAGATACCTCATTTTTCCATATGTAATTGTTACACATTGCATGCCTGTATCAAAATATCCCATATACCGTATATACCCTATTCCATATATCATATTTACACACACACACACACACACACACACACACACACACACACAATGTACCTATAAAACTTTTTAAAAAAGAGAAAAGCCTACTAGGAAAAAACATCCATTTTGGACAGCTGAGTGAACAAAAAGGACACTTTCACCATGTTCAACCTCTGAGAATTCAGGGTTTATTTGTTATAGCAGCTAATATTTCTTATCCTATCTAATACACCATCCATCTTGGACAGCTGAGTAAGCAAGAAGGAAGTGCCCACTGTGTTCAGTCACTGAGAGTTCAGGGCTTAGCTGTCACAGCAGCTAACATTCCTTATCCTGTATAATACACCCTTTTCATAACAGTGTGTGTGGATTCAGGTTTTGAGAAGAGTTCACATTCCTTCCAATTCTGCTTCTAAACATTTATTTTCCTGCCTTTGAGAAAAAACTCATACTCCTTCAAGGCTCAGACCACCCATCTAGCATCTTCACCACCTCCCAGGCATCCCCATCTCTGCCATTGTCCTCTCTAAGCTGTTTCTTGCCTCTGTCTCTTTGCCCTTGTACTCATCTCCACCTGGAATGCCAAAGCGGCACTGCAGACAATGTGTGTTTCAACCAGAATGGACAGAGATGCTGTTTGCTACTGCAGGACAGATTTAAAACTCTTTGGAAGCCTCATACCCATGACTTTGGCCTTGGAGATACTGCTCTCCAGCCACTAGGCAAACCAAGCACACAAGCTGTTAAAACAACCCAGTTATTGAGGCAGAGAGCTGAGAATTATTTTTGACTCCTCCCTCATCCCACTATTCTATCAGTCACGAAGATGTATTGATTCTACATCCAGATACCTCTCAAATCCATCCATTTTCATCACCATTGCTTCCATCAAATTCCAGGCCACTATCATCTCTTAGGATACATTCCAATTCTGTTAATGTGGCCCACAGGTCCTGCGTGATCTGGCCCCTGCCTCAACCCCAGCCTCTTCCCTCTCAGACTCTACATTCTAACTGACTTGGACTTCTTTCAATTCTTTAAATGCACCATATTCTTTTCCTGCCTTTGGACCTTTGAGATACCGCTCCCATAGCCAAAAGCACTCCTCTTCTTCTTCCCCAGCTAAACTTCTACTCATTTTCTAGGTTTCAGCTTAAATGCTCCTTTATTCAAGAAGCCTTCTTTGAGTTTGTTAAATGGCATTTGACTCTGCAATTATAAACCATGTCCTACATTTACAGCACTCCATTTACCAGCTAGACTGGTAAGCTGGCCAGTAAGGACAACATCTGCATTGTCCATTATTGTGATTTCAGGGTCAAGCATGGGGCATGACATATAGTAGGTGCTTACTAAAATATTGTTGAATAAATTTTAAAAATGGATGGATGGACAGATGATTTGATGGATGGATGATTTGATAGATGGGTGGGTGAATGAGTGAATGGATGATTTAATGGATGAATGAATGGATGATTGGGATAGATAATTTGATGAATGGATGGATGGGTTAATGAGTGAATGGATGAATGAATGGATGGGTAAATGAGTGAATGATTGATGGAAGGATGAATGGAAGAACAGATGGCTGAATAAATTTCTCCTTCAAGATGCTGAGTGTGAATCTGTGACTCCAAAGGAAAACCAAAGATAACTGTCATCTGGACGACCCTAAAACCAGAAGTTCCATGAGATCACATTCTTGCTCATCCTTGCTTTTGTAGACCTTGAATTCTCTATGAGAGTGAGTAGATAATGGCAAGGAAGCAAAGACAACAGAAAACATACAAATAAACCAGGTGGCACCAGAAGATGACACACACCACATGCTCTAAAGGGGTGGCATTTGATCCCAGACCCCAGGCA
Organism: Macaca fascicularis; assembly: GCF_037993035.2. Taxonomy (NCBI): domain Eukaryota; kingdom Metazoa; phylum Chordata; class Mammalia; order Primates; family Cercopithecidae; genus Macaca; species Macaca fascicularis. Next base: position 13,961,505 of record NC_088393.1, read on the forward strand.
CTTAAAATTAAAATTAAACAAGTGAGAATGCCAATTCCATGCCAAAAATCAAGCCAAACGATCCTCAGAATGTGTTAACTGGCAATGATAGCTGGGATTTAAAAATACACCCGTCAACCTATTTTGCATGTCCTGCCTTTTGCTTCAGTAATCACTTTCCCCAGGTCCCAAGGAAATACAAGTGGTCCTTAAACAGATGACAAGGGGCACATTTTCACTCATAATAAGAGAAGACCAATTAAAACTGTATTGAGATGCCATTTTTCACCTACCTTATGGGCAAAAGCATGATAACACACGCTGTTGGCGGGGCTGAGGGGCACCAATCACATCTATTGCTGATGGGAGTGGAAACCGGTACAATCTCCATGGAGAGTCATTTGGCAAAATTCATCAAGATTACCCATGTCTTTACCCTTTGACCCAGCAATCCAGTCTCTCCAAATTTATCCCATTGTCTATGATACGTGGATATGTTTTTATCTATTTTTTTAAATTCATTTTTGAGGCAGTCTTGCTTTGTCGCCCAGGCTGGAGTGCAGTGGCACGATCACAGCTCACTGCAGCCTTGAACCCCTGGGCTCAAGGTGATCTGCCCACCTTAGCCTCCTGAGGAGCTAGGACTACAGGTGCCCAAAGGCACCTAAAGGCGCCTGCCAGCTAATTGAAAAAGAATTTTTTTTTTTAGAGACGGAGTCTTGCTATTACTCAGCCTCCTGAGTAGCTGGGATTGTGAGCATGAGCCACCACACCCAGCAACTGACATGTTTTTAAAAAGTGCGTGGCCCATACCTGTGATTTCAGCACTTTGGGAGGCTGAGGCGGGAGGATTGCTTGAGACCCAGAGTTTGAGACCAGCTTGGGCAACATAGCAAGACCCCATCTCTGCAAAAACAAATTTTGCATTGGTAGCCCCGGCTACTTGGGAGGCTGAGGCAGGAGGATCACCTGAGCCCAGGTGGCCACAGTTTTAGAAGCTCTGATTGCATCATTGCACTCCTGCCTAGGTGACAGAGTGAGATCCTGTCTCAAAAGGAAAGGAGAGGAGAGGAGAGGAGAGGAGGACATATGTATAATGTTACTCATTATTAGACTGTATGTAATGGCAGGATATTGCAAACAACCCGTGAATCTATCAATAGAGGCTGGTTTAATAAATTATGGACCGCTACATAAAAAATAATAATCATAGCCTAGACACATCACTTGCTTCATTCATGCGTAGCATGATTCTAAATGTGTTATATGTAATAATTCATAATAACCATAGCAGGTGCACTCTAACCACTTTTCTATATTAAAGGTGAAGAAACTGAAGCCCAGAGAGGATCAGTGACTTGCCCAAGATCACATAGCCTGAAAGCAGCAAATCAGGTCAGTGAGGGGAGCTGGTCACTTGAGGGGCTGGAAGGAGGCACAATGATGTAGCTATAAAAGGAAGAAGCCCAAGAGAGCTGTTTGGGCCAGGCATGGTGACTCATACCTGTAATCTCAGCACTTTGGGAGGCCAAGGCGGGCAAATTGCTTGAGGTCAGGAGTTCGAGAACAGCCTGACCAACATGGTGAAAGCTTGTCTCTACCAAAAATGCAAAAATTAGCTGGGGTATGGCTGGTGGTGTGCACCTGTAGTCCCAGCTACTCGGGAGGCTGAGGCAAGAGGATCTCTTGAACTCAGGAGGTGGAGGTTGCAGTGAGCCAAGATGGCACCACTGCATTCCAGCCTGGGCGACAGAAGGAGACTCTGTCTCCAAAAAAGAAAAAAAAATAGCTGTTTGATGCACAGGGATGATAAATGACAGTGGGCAGGGCCACGGGATGCTGTAGGGTCACCTTCTGCTCACACCCAGGTTCCCAGGAAGATATTGGTGGGTGGGATGGAAGAGGGAGCCTCAGTTTCTCTGCCTCCCTCAGCTGTCTCTGCACTCTCAACCACACAGTTGTAATACTGCCTCTCTGAAAATAAGGAAGCTTCTGCCAAACTAATCTGGAAAGATCTCCAAGAACATATTGTTAGGTGAAAAAAAGCAAGACGCTGAACTGCATGTAGAGTATAGGCTCCCTTATGTAAGAAGAGAGGGGAAAGTAAAATAAATATTTTACATTTGCACACATTTCATGTGTTTGCATGAAGTAACTCTGGGAAGACATACAAGAAAGCAATAAATGTTTCAGGGGAAGGAGATGAAAGTGGGGAGGGGGATGGGGCAGACTGGGGAACGGCAGGAAATGTAAACCGATTAACTATTGAAACATTAGCATTTAATTTTGAAATTGCCAGAGAAGCTTATGGGTACTTGAGAAAAGCATCACTCATCTTTTTTTTTTTTTTTTTTTTTTTTTTTTTGTTTCCTCACTCTCGTCACCTTGGCTGGAGTGCAGGGCACGATCTTGGCTCACTGCAACCTTCATCTCCCAGGTTCAAGCAATTCTCCTCCTGCCTCAGCCTCCCAAGTAGCTGGAACTACAGGTGCGTGCCACCACGCCCAGCTACTTTGTGTACTTTCGGTAGAGATGGGGTTTCACCATGTTGGCCAGGCTGGTCTCAAACTCCTAACTTCAAATTATCCGCTTGCCTTGGCCTCCCAAAGTGCTGGGATTACAGGTGTGAGCCACCACACCCAGCCTCTCATCTAATTATTGACATGGCACGTGCCTTGCAATTTTCTTGAGTCCCCACCACTTCCTATTGTCTGCCTGATGTTGAATTCTCATCTCATCTAAAGCTGAGTTACTCTCAGCTCCAGCTCTTTATGGCTACCCCTAAATGTGGGTCCAAAGTGGCTAGCTTCTCTTATTTTTCAAGAGGAGTGGAAAACCATATTTTTATAAGAAACCTTCCAGATTTTAAATGTTGGCAAGGAATCAATTTTTTAGAAAATGAGAATTTATGTGGCCTGTATACAACCTCTGATCCAGATGAATCCAGAATCTCTGTGTCCTCAGGAAATCCCCTGGAGGTTGTTTTGCTTGACTGAGTGGCAGAGTTTGTAGCACTCTAAGGACCTGTAGGGCAACTGTTCCATATACCGTTTGAAAACAGAGAAGTCAAGAACCAATAAAAAAGGCTGGGGAGGGGCCTCCATGTATGGTTGCTCAAGGCGTGCGCTGCGCAAGTGCCACAGGAGAGAGAGGAGTGCTGAAATACAACCCACTGATGGAGACCTTCACGATGATGGATCAAGCTGGTGACATCTGAACCCTTGTCAAATTCAACATCACTAAAGGAGAGGCAGCCAGACGTGATGTGCCATCCAATGAGGCAAGATGTATCGGTCATCATCAAAGAATGATCCTTGCAAAAACAACCAAGCATAAAACAAAAACATTGAAACTGAATCGGATTCATCCTCTAGATCAGGGATCATCAAACCATGGCCCCCTGGTCAAATCCAGCCTACTGCCTGATCTTATAAATAAAGTTTCACTGGGACTACAGCCACACTCATTTATTTAAGTATTGTCTGTGGCTTGCTTTCACACTGCAAAGGCAGAGTTGAAACCACATGAACTGCAATACCTAGAAGATGTATTATCCAGATTTTTACAGAGAAGTTCGCCAACCCCAGGTCTAGATCTAGCCCCCCGTTCACAGGAAATACAGGGGAGAGAGGAGCACGCTAAACCAACACCATAAGGCACGCAATCAGCAGAATCCCAAGTGTGGAACAGCCTCCAGGACAAATGTTCCACTTTCTTCCATAAATAAGTGGCAAGCAAACAAACGCAGGAGGCAAAACTGTTCAAGATTCTAAGAGTCTTGTAAGATACATCAGTCAATCAGGGAAACGGGGATAATGACTGGCTATTCAGTGAGTCTTAAAGAAATACAGCCATTTTGGGTAGATGTGAAAATGACACAGTGCTAAATGCAATATAATATTTGGGTTTGGATCATAGAACAGCAAAAACGGCATTAATGAAAAAAGGGTAAAATCTGAATAGAGTCTGTGATGTAGTAAATGGTGACAAATCGTAGTAAGGTAAGATGGTAACAATAGGAGGGGCTAGATGAGTTGAATGTAGAAACTCTCTATTATCTTGGCAATTTTTCCTTTTTTTTTTTTTTTTTTTTTTTTTTTGAGACGGAGTCTCGCTCTGTTGCCCAGGCTGGAGTGCAGTGGCCGGATCTCAGCTCACTGCAAGCTCCGCCTCCCGGGTTCATGCCATTCTCCTGCCTCAGCCTCCCGAGTAGCTGGGACTACAGGCGCTCGCCACCTCGCCCGGCTAGTTTTTTGTATTTTTTAGTAGAGACGGGGTTTCACCATGTTAGCCAGGATGATCTCGATCTCCTGACCTCGTGATCCGCCCGTCTCAGCCTCCCAAAGTGCTGGGATTACAGGCTTGAACCACCGCGCCCGGCTATCTTGGCAATTTTTCTATAAATCTAAAATTATTCCAAAATGTAAAGTTTGTTTTAAGACAATGGTATTGTGATTGTAGTTTTGTTTTGTCTTTGTTGTTTGAGACAGGATCTTGCTCTGTCACCAGGTTGGAGTGCAGTGGCACGATCATAGCTTACTGCAGCCTCCAACTACTGGCCTCAAGCAATCATCTTGCTTCAGCTTCCTGAGTAGCTAGGACTACAAGTGCACACCACCACTCCTGGTAAATTTAAAAAATAATAATGACTGTGGAGGTGGGATCTTCCTGTTGCCTAGGCTGGTTTCAAACTCCTGGCCTCAAGTGATCCACCCACCTCAGCTTCCCAAAGCATCAAGATTACAGGATAATCCACTGTACCTGGCTAGACTGTACTTTATGATAGACAGTGTCTCTTACAGTCTATTAGATTAGGCTCTAATCATCTGTAACCTTAACAGATACAATGATGCAATGACTAGACTTAGCTTTAAAATAATCCAACAAAGTGCAGATAATAGGTGAGAGCATAAGGAAACCAGATTTGCCAAATAACGATATTTTTTGAAGTCAGGAAATAGATTTCCGGAAGGTTGTCTTTATGTTTCTCTCCATTTTCGGGTGAGTTTGAAAATGTTCGTAATAAAAAGTGGCTTTGAAAATTGTTTTAAGTTAGGCTTACGTGCATTTAAACATGCTCCCTAGGATGGGCTGTGGCTGCCCTGGAAGAAGAGTCACCTTTATCTCACCAGAAGGCAATTTCCACCAACCAGGCAATGTCCACCACGGTGCCGGGTGCTGGCACCCCTCTTCGTGGAATGATGGGATGACGGGGGTACCTCACCCTTGGATCTCCTATGTTTACCCCCAACCTAACTCAACCAGCTTCATGTGACATTGTAGAATCTGCCTCAAGTCCTGTTGCATGGCTGGCTGTGACCACAAAGGGACCCAACTTTCCAACACAATTTAATTTGGGTAATAAACAGCCTGCAAAAAAATTACTGGAGACATCTGCAAAGAATTCTTATCTTTCACAAAGGTCACGGGAAACTACCCTTTTCAACCATTCCACTGGGTATAAACAGGAAAACAGGGAGTTTCAACTGCAGTGGCAGCTATCTTAAGATTTTGGCTCCTTGAGAGGTGAAAATAGTGCTGGATCAACCCCATCCTGAAGCCCACACCACCACTGGACTTACAGTCATGAAAACCAGTACCTTCCCTTGCTGTTCAGTCTGCTTCAGTTTGCTGTGACTTGTAGGCCAACACTCTTTCCTGGTGGGACCACATGAAACTGTATCAGTTCTAGCAAATCTGTATAGATTTGCCAAGTGGCCCATGAGCCCAACGATGCATTTGAGATGGTCAAACCGAGAGTCCCAGTTTAGGTCCTGCTGGGAGCCCTAGTCCAAATACAGGTTTTGAAAAGCATTAATAACCAGGTCTAAACAGATTCAAAGCCCTTTTCACAACCCCTATTCAATTAAGCAGCCAGTCACTTGTCAAATACTTCCATAACCCTGTCCCTCCTTTCTGCCCCTGTGACCACTCAATTCCAGCCTCCATCATCATTTGCTTGGACTGTAGCAGTATCTTTCCTCCTGGTTCTCCTCCTCTAGCATCATTTTTCTCCAACCATCCCTTACACTGGTCCCAGATGGCCTTTTCTAACTTACACATCTGATCAAGGAGATGGTAAAACCTTTTTTGTTTTTTTAAAGAGATGGGGTCTTTATTTTTTGCCCAGGCTGAGTACAGTGGCATAATCATAGCTCACTATAGCCTCTAACTCCTGGTCTCAAGTGATCCTCCTGTCACAGTCTCCTGAGTAATAGGATTACAGGTGAGTGTCATCTCAGGCACCTAATTTTTATTTAAAAAAATTTTTTTTGTAGAGACGAGGTCTTGCTATGTTGCCTAGGCTGGTCTCGAATTCCTGGCCTCAAGCGATTCTCCTGCCTTGGCCTCCCAAAGTGCTGGGATCACGGAGGTGAGCCACCACGCTGGCAAAACTCTTTTGAAGTGCACAGTTTAGTAGATTAAGTGAAGTCATGTGGTTGTAGAACCATCAGCATCATCAATCTGCAAAACTTTCTCATCTTCCCAAACTGCGACTCCGTCACCATTAAACTGTAACTCCCCATTCCCTCTTCCCTACCTGCTGGCTCCCCCATTCTACTTTCTGTCTCTATGAATTTGACCACTCTAGGGACCTTATATAAGTGGAATCATATAGTATTTGTCCTTTTGGGTCAGGTTTATTTCACTGAGCATAATGTCCTCTGGGTTCATCTATGTTATGTCATGTATCAGAGTTCCCTCATTGAGAATCTCACTGTTTACGAATTTTTACGGAAGCTTCATTTTGTAGGCATGATTCATTAAATCACTGACCATTGGTGATCAAAGAGATGAAAGAGCTCAATCTCCAGCTTCTCTCCAGTCCCTGGAGGCTGAAGGGTAAGATTGAAAATCTCAACCCTGGCCGGGCACGGTGGCTCATGCCCGTAATCCCAGCATTTTGGGAGGCCAAGGCGGGTGGATCACTTGCGGTCAGGAGTTCGAGACCAGCCTGATCAACATGGTGAAACCCCCGTCTCTACTAAAAATACAAAATTAGCCGAGCATGATGGTGCATGACTGTCATCTCAGCTACTTGGAAGGCTGAGGGAGGAGAATTGCTTGAACCTGGGAGGCGGAAGTTGCAGTGAGCCAAGATTGCACCATTGCATTCCAGTCTGGGCAACAAGAGCGAAACTCCATCTCAAAAAAAAAAAAAAAGAAAGAAAGAAAATCTCAACCCTTTAATCATATCTTGTTTTTTCTGGTGACCAGGCCCCATCCTAAAACCATCTAGGCACCCCTGAACCAATCATTAGCATACCCAAGACACTCTTATCATTCAGGAGATTCTAAGGGTCTTAGAAGCTTTTGTATTAGGAACCCTAGACTAAGACTGAACATAATAAAAGATGCTCCTATCATCTTTATTACTCAGGAAATTACAAGAGTTTTAAGAGCGCTGTACCAGGAATCAGGGATGAAGATCAAATATGTATTTCTTATTATATCATAATAACACCAGAGGACACTATTTAACCTACTGAAGTAATACAAGCAGTAAAGTAGCTGTGGAAAAACTGAAATGGTGCCTGGAATCAACAAAGTGTGGGACACAACCAGACAAGAAATCATTTGACCCCTAACTCTGTAACCTACTGTGTGTCCTACAAGAGCTGGCTTCACCCTGAGCATATCACAGGAACTGGGGACAGAGACCAAATATTTTTTATTATACCGCAGGTTGATGATCTCATTCCAGCCCCTGAATAGGCCATTTCTGAAACTGGACATTACTTCAGCCCCTGGATACAGCCATTCCTGAAACCTAACAGTAGTTCACCCCCTGGATACAACCATTCCTGAAAGCTGACCTTATTTCAGCCCCCAATTACAGCCATTCCTGAAAACTGACATTATTTCAGCCCCTGGATATAATCATTTCTGAAAGTTGACATTTATCCAGCCCCTGGATACAACCATTTCTGAAAGCTGAAATAAGATCAGGTACCTTATTTCAGCCCCTGGATATAGCCATTCCTGAAACCTGACATTATTTTAGCACCTGGATACAGCTGTTTCTGAAAAATGATCTTATTTCAGCCACTAGATACAGCCATTCCTGAAGCCTACATTTAAATGACTTGAGTCAATAAATTCCCCTTACCTCAGTTTTTAATCTAAGTCTGTTTGCATTGTATTTCTGTCTCTTGCAATTTAAAGAATTCTAATGGATACCCCTGGGCTATCCCATCCATCTGGAATGGCCTCCCCAGCCCACCACATTCATCAGCCTGACACACTCTGGCTCACCTCCCACCTTGGCCCAATGCTTCCTCCTCTGGGAAGGTTTCCGTGATTCCATGGAGCAAACCTAAGGGTGCCTACTTCACTCCGAACCTTCCTCCCTGCAGCATTCATCTGGCACCGTGACGATTGTTGATTTGTGTGTTGGCTGCCCTAGATTGTTCGTTCCTGAGGGGTGAGCACTGTGGTCTCTTCGTGTTTGCGTTCCCAGCCCTGACCCCAGCAGCACCCAGTAAATAGCTGTTGTGTTGAATGAACCAGTAAGTGAATGATTAAATAGTAAAAAGTGTTGCTTTCCTCTGACAATGGATTTATTTTTTAAAAGGGTAAGAAAAACAAAAGGCTGTGCCACTGATGGTGGCTGCAGGGCGCATGCATGCGTTCTCTCCTCTGATTAAATAGCAGGCAAGGTGTGTGGGAAGGGAACAGAGGGACCTCAGAGACAGGCAGATAAACGAGTGGGTGGCTCTTGCCAGCAGTAAGCCTTTCTTTCATCTACTGTGTGGCCAACCCCTGCCCCCAGTGCCCACTTGCCAGGCTAATCTCCTCTGGATCCCCAGAAACAATAAGAAATAATTTGTCTGAGGGGGGAATTGGATGGGAAAGGGGGAGGAAGATATGTCCATTCCATTCCAGCTGGCTCTGGCTCTCCCCCACTGCTCCCTGAGCTAGCCAAATGCATCTTCTAATTTAGTTCATTCTTCTCTTCCTAGCCATTGGTAATAGACCCACACAGAACACTTGGAATTTAACCATCCTTCCTCCCCATAAGAGAAAAGGAGAGTGAGAAGATATGCAAAAGAGAAATAGAAGGGGAAAGAAAAGAAGGGAAAAGATAAAAGAAGAATGATCACAGTAATGGCTAAGAAATATCATTCTTACTATGTGCCAAGCACTTAGCTGACAATCTGACATGTATTAACTCAATTCATTCTCCTTGAAACTGTATGGGATAGGTTCCAATATTATCCTTATTTTACAAACAAGAAAGAGGAGCAAAAATAAAGTAGAGGACAAGGTAGGGAATTTTTTTTTTTTTTTTTCAGAGACAGGGTCTTCCTCTGTCGCTCAGGCAGGAGTGCAATGGCACGATTGTAGCTTGCTGCAATCTCCAACTCCTGGCAAGTGATCCTTCTGCTTCAGCCTCCCCAGTAGCTGGGACTGCAGTCATGCACCACCACGCCAGTCTGAGTTTTGTTTGTTTGTTTGTTTGTTTGTTTGGTAGAGATAGGGTCTGCCTTTGTTGCCCAGGCTGGTCTCGAACTCCTGGCTTCAAGAAATCATCCCATCTCAGCATCCCAAAGTGCTGGGGTTATAGGTAGGAGCCACTGAGCCCAGCCAACAAGGCAGGAATTTTTTAAAAATCTTTCTAAATGAAAGTACTGGTGGATCCCCAGCTCTGGAGCGCAACACAGAGTAGGTGCTCACTGAACAACACTGAAAGAAGATTTGAAAGAAATCCCAGCCCATGCCGTGAAGACATTATCATCAACATCATCAACATCATCATTATTAAGTGGAAAAGAACATGTTGTAAAGCAACAGATAGGTAGGACATGAATTTTGCTTATCTTTGTACATGGATGAGAAAAACTCTGCAGGACCATTCACCATTAGTGGGGGTCATCTTACGGGGGAAATCAGAGATCAACTCAAACACGTCAAAAACATTGATTGAGGCCTGGCGTGGTGGCTCACACCTGCAATCCCAGCACTTTGGGAAGCCGACGTTTTTATCCACACTTAAAACTAGGAAAATGTCAATGGTCCATGGCCAAGAATTGTACGGGGAGTGGGGAGGCAGGAGAGTTTCATTCATTGGAAGTTCAAAAATAAGAATAAGTTAGACATCAGAATAATGGGGTATAGACTCAGAAGGGGCGCCAAGGCACCTTGTTGGGGGTCAGGGTTGTTCTCCGTCCAGATGTGGGTGATGTTCACTAGTGGTATACATCTGTAAAAATTTGTGGTGCTCTGAACTTAAAGTATATGCATTTTTATACATTTCATCAAGTGCATCGTGACATCCCAATTTTTAAAAACTTTTAAAATGCAAAAAATTTGTGAATTATTGACGAGCACAGTGGCTTGGCTGGTAGAAGGCTGCCGCCAGAGACTGCAAGAGGCTAACGCCCCTGGTTGTACCGTGGGCCTAGGTTGCTGCTCGCCCCTGAGGACGAAGGAGTTACCTCATCTGCGCCAACTCCCTTCCCATGACAACAGGAGAGCACAGCACTTAGAGACACTGGTCTCAGCACTTTTTAATCTGAGAGCTTTGGAAAAGCCTCGGAGTCGGGGGAGGAAGAGGAGAGCTCTCAGAAGAACTGGCTGGCAAGATGCTGGGGTGGTGGAAAAAAAAATGCTTCCAAGGCAAAAAAAAAAAAAAAGAAGAAGAAGAAGAAAAAAAGCATTAAGAACCAGCTCTGATGGGATCTGAATACACTGCCTTGGAGGCTGGAGAGAAAAGGCAAAAAAAAAACTCCAGAAATGCAACATTTAAGCTTCACTCACAAACCCCCCCCCACCACCACCACCCAAATGAAAATAGAGCTCACTTAAAAAAATTACTTTTTGGCTGGGGGCGGTGGCTCACTCCTGTAATCCTAGCACTTTGGGAGGCCGAGGTGGGCGGATCGCTTGAGGCCAGGAGTTTGAGACCAGGTTGGGCAACAATGTGAGACCCCGTCTCTACTAAAAATACAAAAATCAGCCGGGCGTGGTGGCGCACGCCTGTAATCCCCACTCCTCGGGGGTGCTGAGGCGGGAGAATCACTTGAACCTGGAAGGAAGAGATTGCAGTGAGCCGAGATCGTACCACTGCACTCCAGCCTGGGTAACAGAGTGAGGCTGTCTCAAAAAAAAAAAGAAAAAAAAAATTAACCCTCTAAAGAATATTTATGCAGAAAGTGTTCCCAAGAAAACTGGGTGCAAATACGAGGTCAGCCTAACAAAGGAAACACATATATTTTTGTATTCCATGACTGTCTAGTTGGCTGGCTTGGGTGCAGGCAGGTATCCCAGGGTCCAGACACTACACCTATAGAAGTGTCATCTAACCAGAAACACAAAAATAGAGGCAAATTTCTCTGTTCTTCAGCGCTCAAGTGCTATACCACTAAGATTTTAAGACTAGGAACTGACTTTGCTCCTGGAAATGCACAGAAAAGGAACTTTTAGGTTAACCCAGGGAGAAAGACAGTTATGATTGTGAGCGTGAAGTTATCTCTAAGTGAATTACGCACTTTATGAGTAAAGGTTTTTAAGTGTTTGTCCTTGATCAGTCACCTTTACTACTCCTGGATGAGAAGAGAAAGCTGGTGTCTACCGGCGTCCTGGGCACAGCATGGACTACATTTCCCAGATGCCCTTGCAATTCTATGTGGTCATATGACCAGGGAAATGGGAGAGGTTGCAGTTGCCTGTTCCAGGACTGGATCAGGTAGATACTTACCACATTGGAAAGTATTTGTATATCTAAACATATCTAACCATAGAAAAAATATAGTAAAGACACGATATAAAAGATAAGAAATGGTACATCGATATAGGACATTCATCAGAAATGGAGCTTACAGGACAACAAGTTAATTCAGTGAAGGGTGAGTGAATGTGAAGGTATAGGACATTACCATACACTACTATAGAATTTACACACACTCCACATTTAGGCCACATTACATTTATAAAAAACAACATTTTCTTTCTTCGATAATAAATTACCCTAGTTTATTATAACTTTTTTACTTTATGAACTTTTTAATTAAAAATTTTTGTTTGTTTGTTTGTTTTTTGTTTATGGAGTTTCACTCTTGTCACCCAGGCTGGAGTGCAGTGACGCAATCTCGGCTCACTGCAACTTCCGATTTCCAGGTTCAAGTGATTCTCCTGCCTCAGCCCTCCGAGTAGCTGGGATTACAGGCATGCGCCACCATGCCCTGCTAATTTTTATATTTTTAGTAGAAACGGGGTTTCACCATGTTGGCCAGGCTGATCTTGAGCTCCTGACCTCAGGTGATCCACCCACCTCAGCCTCCCAAAGTTCTGGGATTACAGGCGTGAGCTACCGTGCCAGCCTTAAAAACTTTTTGTAGTAACACTTCAGTAATTGAAGATTACTGAATCTAGATGCCACTGCTGTTTGTAGTAACACTGGAGTAACACTGATAAACTTTATAATAACACAGCATAAAACACAAACACATTACACATCTGTAAAAAATATTTTCTTTGTTTATATCCTTATTCTATATACTTTTTTCTATATTTAATTTTAAAATAGTTTTATTTTTAAAACATTTTTGTTAAAGTTTAATACACAAACACACACATTAGCCTAGTACTACACAGGGTCAGGATCATTAAGATGTCACTAGACAATATAAATGTTTTAGCTCCATTAGATTTTTTTTTTTTTAATGAGACAGAGTCTCACTCTGTTGCCCAGGCTGGAGTGCAGTGGTGTGATCTCGGCTCACTACAACCTCTGCCTCCTGGGTTCAAGCAATTCTTCTGCCTAAGCCTTCTGAGTAGCTGGGATTACAGGCACGCACCACCACACCTGGCTAATTTTTTTGTATTTTTAGTAGAGACAGGGTTTCACCATGTTGGCCAGGCTGGTCTCAAACTCCTGACCTCAAGTGATCGCCCCCCTCAGCCTACCAAAGTGCTGGGAATACAGGCATGAGCCACTGTGCCCGGCCTTCCATTATAATCTTATGGGGCCACTTTCACACATGTGGTCTGTCATTGACCAAGACATCATTATGTGGCATACAGCTGCATTTATTTATGAAGTGACCCAAGAAAACACCAGTAGGGCAGAAAGGAAGTGAGACAGGGAATGGAAGGCAGCCAGTGAGTGGTGTGTTGTTGAACCAGGTACCACTGTGGGCACCTGGGACTGAATAGCACTGGGGAGTTCTGGGAAGCAGAGTGGAACACAGACCTTGGAGGGATCCACCCAAGCAGGAGGGAACTGGGGTATTTATACACCAATCCTCAGTAGTCATTGTTGGGCCTGCTCCCCAACACTTCAGGCTTGCCTTGGTTGCACACATAGAGAACTTTGGCTTCCAGGACATAAAGATGCAGTTGCTGTCAGCTGACCATTGGATCGGAAGGTATAGATATGGGAAGTGCCAGAAGGATGGCACTTGGAACATCTATAGTATCAGCAATGGCAGAACCACACAACGGAAAGAACCTGGGCTCCTGAACGACTGCCTGGAGGAGAGCCACTCTCATCAACCTAGACTGTAACAACTTGAACTGTAACAATTGAGAGGAAAATACTCCCACCCTCTTTAAGGCATTGAAATATTAATAATATTGGGCTTCTTTGTTAACGGCAGCCTAGCCTTAGCCTAACAGATATATCAGCCTTTTTTCTACTGAGCCTGAAAGCTGCAATTTCAGAGAGAACAGCACCCAACATTGAGTATCTGCAGTTTTGATGCATTATTTCACTGAATATTCCTGAGAAGCCTACGCCAACTGATTTGGTAGCCCACCAGTAATAACCCCTCAGTAAATTTTGAGGGAGGGAGTACACCCAGAAATGCTGGGAGTTAACACCCCTGGAAACAATTAATGTCCTCAACCCATGAATAATGAGAATTGGTGGATAAATACCCCAGCTCCCTCACCTCTAAAGTAGGATGCTTGAGGTCTATGCTATCCTCCAGTGCTTCCTGATGGGGCTGAGCCCCGATTGCCCACAGTGATGACTTAATAACATACCATTCACTAGCTACCTTCCCTACCCTCTTTCACTTCCCCTCTCACCTATGGGTGTTTCCTGGAATAACCTCCCAAATGACTATTTGCACTTGAATTGTTTTCTCAGAGTCTGCCTCAGGAGACCCCAGACGAAGTCTGGGGATAAATTATTATCACCTTTAATGCACAGACCAGGACACATAGAAAGTCCAGAGTCATCCCAGGTTATGCGGCAAGGAGGTAACATAGCTGAGACCCAAATTCCCATCTTGACTCCAGGATTCAACCTCTTAACTCCATTGCTGTCCAGTAAGCTGGACTTCTCCACAAGGGAATCCTCTCCTCTCAAGCACATTTATGGGTAAAGCCACCCTCATCATCTCTTTCCCACAGGCTTGTGACTGTCTAGGCTTTAAATATAAATTTGGCAAACATTTATTAAGCACCCACAGTATACCAAGTACTAACACCACATTGATTCATTGACCCTGATCTCAAATAGCTGAAGGTCAAATTAGGGAGAACATATTTAAAGGGAGAAACACCAAACCAACTGGGAGGTTGTAATCATGGCTGCTGCTCACTGTGCAGGCTGTTAAAATGGTGACATATTCCATATAAGTTCATAGATAGCCACTGTCCTGAGTTATGATGGTTAATTTTGTATGTGAACGTGACTGGGCTATGGGATGCCCAGATATTTGCTTACACATTATTTCTGGGTGTGTCTGTGAGGTTGTGTCTTAGCCCGTTTTCATGTTGCTGATAAAGACATACCAGAGACCGGGTAATTTATAAAGAAAAAGAGGTTTAATGGACTCACAGTTCCACATGGCTGGAGAGGCCTCACAATCATGGCAGAAGGCAAAAGGCACATCTTACTTTACAGCAGACAAGAGAGAAGAACCAAGTGAAAGAGGTTTCCCCTTATAAAACTATCAGATCTCATGAGACTTATTCACTACCACAAGAACAGTATACGGGAAACCACCTCCATGATTCAATTATCTGCCGCCGGGTTCCTCCCACAGCACGTGGGAATTATGGGAGCTACAATTCAAGGTGAGATTTGGGTGGGGACACAGCTAAACCGTATCAGGGTGTTTCTGAAAGAGATTAGCATTTGCACTGGGGGGCTCAGTAAAGCAGATGGCCCTCCCCAATGTAGGTGGGCATTGTCCCATCTGTTGAGGGCCTGAATGGAACAAAAAAGTGGAGGAAGGTTGAATTAACTCTGCTGGACTGCAGAGCTGGGATATCAGTTTTCTCCTGCCCTTGGTGCTCCTCGTTCTTAGCCCTTCAGACCTGGACTGGAATCAGCCCTCTGGTTCTCAGGCCTTCAAACTACACCACCAGCTTTCTTGGGTCTCCAGCTTGCAGATGGCAAATCAGGGGACTTCTTAGTCTCTATAATTACATGAACCAATACCTTATAGTAAACCCTCTCCTACATATACACATGTAGAGCCAACGGGATAAATATAGACATAGACGTAGATATACATGTGGATATGAATCGACATACATGAAGATGGACATAGGCATAGATGGAGATGGAGCTAGAGATATAGGCTTCATCCTATTGTTTCTGCTTCTCTGGAGAACTTTGATTAATACATGAGTTGCCCTGAGAGCCCCCCACCTGCTCTCTGGGTCTTTCCTCTAAGCCAGACCTCCTTTTGACCCATCAAATAAAGGGATAGGTCCAGTCGTGGTGGCCCTATCACACCTGTAATCCCAGCACTTTGGGAGGCTGAGGCGGGCACATCACATGAGGTTGGGAGTTCGAGACCAGGCTGGCCAACATAGAGAAACCCCGTCTCTACTAGAAATACAAAAATCAGCCTGGCATGGTGGCTCATGCCTGTAATCCTAGCTAGTAGGGAGGTTGAGGCAGGAGAATCACTTGAACCTGGGAGGTGGGGGTTGCAGTGAGCTGAGAATTCTGGAATTCTAGAATTCAGTTCTGGAATATGGAATTCCTAGATCAAGGTTTCAGCACGCCACTGCACTCCAGCCTGGGCTACAGAGCAAGACTCCATCTCAAAAATAATAATAATGATAATAAAATAAAAATAAATAAATAAAGGGATAGTTCGGGCACTCAGGGAAACCCTAGGCTACCAGTCCTGAGCTATGGGCCAACTGCACGCTGATTGGCTGATGCCTGTGCCGGGTCTCTCACTATCGTAGAGATGCGTCCTCAGTGGGGAGGACAAGGAAGGTGTCATCCGCTTTACCTGAGCTGGTCAGGTAAGGCCCAGAATAGGGTTTTTTTTATTAACCCAGAAAACAGCAGCCTATGGTGGGTATAAGGTTCCTTGGAGGGTGATAAAAATGTTACGAAATTAGATGGTGTTGTTGATTATACAACCTATGAACGTGCTAAAAAACACTGGATAGTACACTTTAAAGGGGTGAATTTTATGGCATGTGAGTTATAGCCCAATAGTTATTTATTTATTTATTTATTTATTTATTTATTTATTTATTTTTTGATGCAGGGCCTCACTCTGTTGCTCAGGCTGGGATGCAGTGGCACAATCACAGCATTCTGTAGCCTGGAACTCCTGGGCTCAAGCCATCCTCCTCCTGCCTCAGCTCCCTGAGTAGCTGGGACTACAGGTGCACCATCATGCCTGGATAACTTTTAATTTTTTTTTTTTTTCTGGTAGAAACAAGGTCTTGCTATGATGCCCGGGCTGGTCTCGAAGTCCTGGCTTCAAGAGATCCTCCCACCTCAGCCTCTCAAAGCGCTAGAATTACAGGCGTGAGCCACTGTGCCTTGCCAAAGTTCTGTTTTATTTAAAGGAGAGAAAACAACAGCCTAAACCCCATTTCCTGACACCTCTGGGCATCGAGATTGGGACCAGAGTGAGGAGAATGAGCACCGGCTTTGAACACAAAATTAAACACTTACATGCTGGGCTCTTTGAGTGTGCTACGGCTGCCGTGACAAGACACCACACTGAGTGGCTTCAACAACAAAAACAGACTGTCTTTCAGTTCTGGAATCTAGAATTCATAGATCAAGGTGTCAACGGGGCTGAGGGAGGATTTGTTCCAGGCCTCTCTCCTGGCTTCTGGTAGTCTCTCAGTGTATGGCAGCACAACTCTAATTTTTTTTTAATTTAATTTTATTTTATTTTATTTATTTATTTGAGACATAGTCTCACTCTGTCACCAGGCTGGAGTGCAGTGGCGCGATCTTGGCACACTGCAACCTCCACTTCCCGGATTCAAGCAATTCTCCTGCCTCAGCCTCCCGAGTAACTGGTACTATAGGCGCATGCCACCACACCCAGCTAATTTTTGTATTTTTAGTAGAGATGGGGTTTCACCATGTTGGTGAGGATGGTCTCCATCTCTTGACCTTGTGATCCACCCCCCTTGGCCTCTCAAAATGCTGGGATTACAGGCATGAGCCACCGCCCCCAGACCCACAACTCCAATCGTTACACAACATTCTTCCTAGTGCACATGGCTGTGTTCAGTTTTCCCCCTTTCTATATGGACGACCCAGTCACATTGGATTAGGGGCCCACCTCATCTTAGCTAATTATGTCTGCAACTATGTCTGCAATTTCCAAAAAAGGTCACATTCTAGGGTACTCAAGATGCTATAGTCTTAATGTTGGGTTCCTGTATTTTGTTTGTTTGTTTTTGTTTTACATGAAGTCTTGCTCTGTAGTCCAGGCTGGAGTGCAGTGGTGCAATCTCAGCTCACTGCAACCTCCACCTCCTGTGTTCAAGTGATTCTCCCACCTCAGCCTCCCGAGTTGTTGGGATTATAGGCACCCGCCACCACGCCCAGCTAATTTTTGTATTTTTAGTAGAGACAAGGTTTCACCATGTTGGCCAGGCTGGTCTTGAACTCCTGACCTCAAGTGATCCGCCCACCTCAGCCTCCCAAAGTGCTGGGATTACAGGCATGAGCCGCCACGCCAGCCCACTATTTGTATGTTGATATTTAGTCCACGGTGCAATAGTATTAAGAGGGAGGACTTTGAGAGGTGATTAGGTCACGGGTTCTGCACCTTCACGAACGGGAATGGTGCCTTTATCAAAGAGGCTCAAGGGTGGTTCATGCCTGTAATCTCAGCACATTGCAAAGTCAAGACAAAAGGATTGCTTGAGCCCAGGAGTTTGAGACCAGTCTGAGCAACATAGGAAGATCCCGTCTCTACAAAAAAAACATTTTTTTAACTTAGCCAGGTGTGGTTGGTGTGCCCTTGTGGTCTCAGCTACTTGGGAGGCTGAGTTGGGAGGATTGCTTGAGTCTGGGAGGTCAAGGCTGCAGTGAGCCATGATTGCACCACTGCACTCCAGCCTGGGCAACCTATCTCAAAAATAAATAAACAAAAACAAACAAACAAACAAAAAACCACTTCCACTATTTGAAGACACATAGAATGTGCCGTCTATGAGAAAGGGCCCTCACCAGACACCAAATCTACTGGTGCCTCGATCTTGGACTTCCCAGCCTCCAGAACTGTGAGCAATACATTTCTATTGTTTGTAAATTACACAGTCTAGGACATTTTGTTATAGCAGCCCAAACAGATTAAGGCAGGACATTAGGACCTTAACATATGAGTGTGAGGGGTAGGAGAGGGAAACACTTCACACATGCCAAGCCATATTGCATCCCGAGGCCAAAGGAAAAATCTGAAATACTGATCTCGTTTTTATTGAGAAAGTTGATATTTTTACTCATCGTGGATTTTTGCATTGATTTTTATTTTTAAAATTACTGTACTAAAATGTTATTTATCTTGATCCCTGAATTTGTTGGTACTCTTAGAGTTTGTGCCTAAAATAAGCACCTCCCCTACCTCACCCTGGTCCTGGTCCAGTCTGGCTTGCTTCAAACTTTTCAGTCTGCAACCAGTGGCTCCCCGACCAGACGTGTAAATTCTCTCTCAACCCTTGGATGGGATTTGTTTAGGCCCAGGAAGTTTAAAGGAGGTGGGGTGCTTTTTTATCTGCCTCTGCCTGCATCACTGGCTTCATTTCCTCCTTCGTCGAGGCTGTTCTTCCTGCCCTCTTTGAAGGCTTTTGCTTTTTTCTCCAGCTTTGTTGAGATATAATTGACAAATAAAAAATGGTGTACATTTGCTATAGTTTGGATATTTGTGTCCCCAAACCTCATGTTAAAAATTTTATTATTATCATTATTAGTTTACAGACAGGGTTTTGCTCTGTTCGCAGGCTAGAGTGCAGTGATGCAGTCATAGCTCACTACAGCCTCAAACTCCTGGTCATAAGTGATGCTCCTGCTTCAGCCTCCTGAATAGCTGGGACTACTGACATGCACTACCATACCTGGCTAGTTGTCTGTGTGTGTGTGTGTGTGTTTTGTTTGTTTGTTTTTGTATAAACGAGGTCTCGCTCTGTTGCCCAGGCTGGTCTTGAACTCCTGGCCCCAAGTGATCTTCCCACCTCACTTTCCAAAGTGCGGGGATTACAGGCATAAGCCACCGCACCTGGCCTCATGTTGCAATTTTATCCCCAGTATTGGAGGTGGGGTCTGACGGGAGGTGTTTTGGTCATGGGAGCAGAGTGGAACCCTTGTGAATGGCTTGGTGGCTTTCTTGCAGTAACGAGTGAGTGAGTTCTCACTCTATTAGCTCCAGCAAGAGCTGGTTATTAAAAAGAGCTCTGGCTGGGTGTGGTGGCTCCCAGCACTTTGGGAGGCCAAGTCAGGTGGATCACCTGAGATCAGGAGTTCGAGACCAGCCTGATCAATATGATGTAACCCTGTCTCTACTAAAAATACAAAAATTAGCCAGGCATGGTGGTGGGTGCTTGTAATCCCAGAGGCGCTGAGGCAGGAGAATCGCTTCAACCCAGGAGGCGGAGGTTGCAGTGAGCTGAGATCGCACCACTGCACTCCAGCCTGGGAGACACAGCAAGACTCCGTCTCAAAAAAAAAAAAAAAAAAAAAAGAGCTGGGCGTGGTGGTGGGCGCTTGTAATCCCAGCTACTCAGGAGGCTGAGGCAGGAGAATTGTTTGAACACAGGAGGTGGAGGTTGCAGTAAGCCAAGGTCATACCACTGCACTCCAGCCTAGGTGACAGAGCAAGACTCCATCTCAAAACAAAACAAAACAAAACAAAATCAAGTAGACAATACGGTATTGTTAGCTATAGTCATCATGCTGTACATTAACTGCCCAGAAGTTACTCATCTTGCCTAACTCAAAGCTTGCACTGCTTGACTGACATTTCTGCATTTCTTCCCTGCCCCCAGTCCCTGGGTAACCATCATTCTACTCTCTGCCTCTGCGAGTTTGACTTTTTTAGATTCCGCATGTAAGTGAGATCCTGCAGCATTTGTCTTTCTATGTCTGGTTTATTTCACTTAACATAATGTCATTCAGGTTTATTCATGTTGTTGCAAATAACAAGATTTCCTTCTTCTTCTTCTTTTTTTTTTTTTTTTTTTTTTTTTTTTTTGAGATAGGATCTCACCCTGTCACCCAGGCTGGAGTGCAGTGGCGCAATCATAGCTCACTATATGAATTCCTGGACTCAAGCACTCAAGCAATCCTTCTGCTTCCGACTCCTGAGTAGCTGGAATTACAGGTGGGAGCCATCATTCCTGGCTATTCTATGATTCTACTTGAATGATTCAGGCTAGGTGCAATGGTACACGCCTGTAATACTAGCACTTTGGGTGGCTGAGGCAGGAGGATCGCTTGAAAACCAGGAGTTTGAGACCATCCTGGGCAACACAGTGAGACTCTGTTTCTACAAAAAATTTTAAAAATAGCCAGGCATGGTGGTATGCATCTGTAGTACCAGCTAACTGGAAGACTGAGGCTGGAGGATTGCTTGAGCAGAAGTTTGAGGTTATAGTAAGCTATGATCACACCACTGCACTCCAGCCTAGGTGACAGAGTGGGACCCTGTCTCTAAATGATAATAATAATGGCCTGGGTGTGGTGGCTCACGCCTGTAATCCCAGCACTTTAGGACGCTGAGACAGGTGGATCACCTGAGGCCAGGAGTTGGAGACCAGTCCGGTCAACATGTTGAAACTCCGTCTCTATTAAAAATACAAAAATTAGGTGGGTGTGGTGATGCATGCCTGTAATCCCAGCTACTCAGGAGGCTGAGGCATGAGAATCACTTGAACCCAGGAAGCTAAGGTTGCAGTGAGCCAAGATCGTGCCACTGCACTCCAGTCTAGGCAACAGAATGAGACTCTGCCTCAAAAAAATAAATAAATAAATAAATAATAATAAAAGAAAAGAGGCCAGGCGCGATGGCTCACGCCTGTAATCCCAGCACTTTGGGAGGTCGAGGCTGGTGGATCACGAGGTCAGGAGATCGAGACCATCCCAGCTAACACGGTGAAACCCCATCTCTACTAAAAATACAAAAAATTAGCTGGGTGTGGTGGCTGGCGCCTGTAGTCCCAGCTACTCGGGAGGCTGAGGCAGGAGAATGGCGTGAACCTGGGAGGCGGAGCTTGCAGTGAGTCGAGATTGCTCCACTGCACTCCAGCCTGGGGGACAGAGCGAGACTCCGCCGGGAAGGGAAGCGGAGGGGAGGGGAAGGGAGAGGAGAAGGAAAGGAAGGGAAGGATTCAGTCCTGCCTGGATCTATTCTGCTCACCTTCTGTGGGCTTCCTATCCCATGTAGATGGCCACCATCTTGCTAAGAACTAGGAAAGGTAGAGGGAGAGCTGGAGAAGAGGGAAGCGATTCAGGATTAGAAGAACCATCCAATGAGGTTATTTTGGAAACAGCTATTTTAACCTGCTACCCACTTTGATACACATGGAAAATATCTCAAACTCCGGAAGATTTGAACGTGACAGATCTCATAATAGCAAGAAGGATAAATAGGAAGTACTTTCATAGCAGTCACTGCATACCTGGCACATCACATGTATTAGCTAACCTTATGAAATACATATGATTGTGATCCCAGTTTTTCATTTTTCTTTTTTTCTTTCTTTTTCTTTCTTTCTTTTTTTTTTTTTTTTTGTTTGTTTGTTTGTTTGTTTTTGAGATGGACTCTCACTCTGTCACCCAGGCTGAAGTGCGGTGACATGATCTCGGTTCACTGTAACCTCTGCTTCCCAGGTTCAAGTGATTCTTCTGCCTCAGCCTCCCAAGTAGCTGGGACTACAGGTGCATGCCACCACGCCCAACTAATTTTTGTATTTTTAGTAGAGACGGAGTTTCACCATATTGGCCAGGCTGGTCTCAAACTCCTGACCTCAGGTGATCTGCCCGCCTCGGCCTCCCAAAGTGCTGGGGATTACAGGTGTGAGCCACTGCACCTGGCCAATTGCTCTCCCATTTTACAGGTGAGGAAACTGAGGCCCAAAGAGGTGAAGTGACTCTTCCAAGATCACACAGCTAGTGAGTGTGGCAGAGCCAGGATTTGAACCCAGGCCATTTGGACCCGCTCTCCCTTCTTTGACTTGCTCTGCTATCGCTGCCTCTATTACTAGTATTGCTATAACATTATTTATTATTCCAATAATCATAATAAAATTAACCACCATGGATATTGAACACACATCATTATCTGACTGTAGCAGCTATCCAACCCTGCATGATCTGGACAGACTTTTTTTACTGTGCATCAGACACTGGTCTGATTTCCATTTGGGGTGATGAAACTGTTTTGGAACTAGAGGTGATGGTTGCACAACATCGTAAATATACTAAATTCCACTGAATTGTTTGCTTTAATATGGTTAATTGCATGTTATGTGAATTTTACATCTTCTAAAAATTTCTAAATCAATAGCCAGGCATGGGGGTGAGGGCCTATAAATCCCAGGTACTTGGGAGGCAGAGGTGGAAGGATCACTTGAGCTCAGGGTTTTGAGGCTGCAGTGAGCTATGATTGTACCACTGCACTCCAGCTTGGGCGACATAGAGAGACCCCATCTCTACAAAAACAATTTTTTTTTTTTTGAGACGGAGTCTCACTCTGTTGCCCAGGCTGGAGTGCAGTGGCGCAATCTCGGCTCACTGCAAGCTCCGCCTCCTGGGTTCACGCCATTCTCCTGCCTCAGCCTCCCAAGTAGCTGGGACCACAGGCGCCCGCCACCATGCCTGGCTAATTTTTTTTGTATTTTTAGTAGAGACGGGGTTTCACCATGTTAGCCAGGATGGTCTTGATCTCCTGATCTCATGATCCGCCCCCCTCGGCCCCCCAGAGCGCTGGGATTACAGGTATGAGCCACCGCGCCCAGCCAAAAAAATTTTTTTAATTAGCTAGGCATGGCGGAATACACCTGTATTCCCAGCTACTTGGAAGGCTGAGGCAGGAGGATTCCTTGAGCCCAGGAGTTCAAGGCTGCCGTGAGCTCTGATGGCACCACTACACTCCAACCTGGGTGTCAAAGCAAGATCATCTCTTAAAAAAAAAAAAAATTAAAATCAAATCTTGTTACTCCCCTGCTTCAAACCTCCTATGACTCCCCATTGCACTTAGAAAAAACAAGCACGTGCATGTTCATTGCATCTCTATTCACGATAGCAAAGATATGGAATCAACCCAAATGTTCATCAATGACAGACTGGATAAAGAAAATGTGGAACATACACACCATAGAATACTATGCAGCCATAAAAAGGAATGAGATCATGTCCTTTGCAGGGACATGGATGGAGCTGGAAGCCATTATCATTATCCTCAGCAAACTAAAACAGGAACAGAAAACCAAACACCACATATTCTCACTTATAAGTGGGAGTTGAACAATGAGAACACATGGACACAGAAAGGGGAACAGCACACGCTGGAGCCTGTCGTCGAGGGGGAGGAGGAGAGAGAGCATCAGGATAAATAGCTAATGCATGCTGGGCCTAATACCTAGGTGATGGGTTGATAGGTGCTGCAAACCACCATGGCACATGTTTAGCTATGTAACAAACCTGCATGTTCTGCACATGTATCCCGGAACTTAAAATAAAATTAAATTTAAAAGAAAACTAAAAAATGACCCAGCCTCTCCATGCTGGTCTACAGGAGTCTACATAATCTGACTCCTACCAACCTCATCTTCTACTTCTCTCCCCCAACTCATCCCATTCCATCCTCACCAGCCTCCCTTCTGCTCCTAAAACATACCAGTCTCATCGCTGCCTCAGGGCTTTGCACTTTCTGTTCCCTCAGCCTGCAACGCCTATCCTTGCATCCTCAGCGGCTGCCTCCTTCTCCCCCATCCAGGCCTCAATGCCATCTCTTGAGAGGCCTTCTCTACCCAACTGCTCACCCCTCCTTAGCCCATCTCATAATCACTCCTGAAAACATATCTCTTCAAAACCCTAATCTGAAATGACATGCTTCCTTTTGGGCTTAATCGTTTATTATCTGTCTTTCCCGTGAAAATGTAAATTCCGGTCAGGGGTGTTGGCTCACACCTGTAATCCCAGCACTTTGGGAGGCTGATGTGGGCAGATGGCTTGAACTCGGAAGTTCGAGACCAGTCCGGGCAACATGGCGAAACCCCCTCTCTACTAAAAATACAAAAATTAGCCAGGCGTGATGGCACGTGCCTGTAGCTCCAGCTACTTGGAAGGGTGAGGTGGGAGGATCGCTTGAGGCTGGGAGGTCGAGGCTGCAGTGAGCTGTGATTGCACCACTGCACTCCAGCCTGGGGGACAGAGCGAGACCCTGTCTCAAAAAAAAAAAAAAGAAAAACAAAGCAAATGTAAATTCCACATTGATATTATCCACCACCAAACTCCGGGCCTTAGCATGTTATAGGAATTCAATAAATGTATCAACTCCACCTCATTAGCACCTTCAGTTTCTCTTGGTTCAAGGGCCAGTGGTTCCCAGGAGTGAAGGCATGGGATTCCAAAAAGAAATGTAAACATGTTAATATTACGGGTACCGTATTATCCAGCTGTTTCTACGTCATGATGGGAAGCTACTGGTCCCCCGGCCAGATCCCTCTGACTCAGCTGGGGGTCTGTCCCAGGCTACTGTGAGTTGGCTTTTTTTTTTTTGGTTTTGGGGTTTTGTTTTGCTTCTGTTTTTAAGAGATAGGATCTTGCTCTGTTGCCCAGGCTGGAGTGCAGTGGCACAAACATGGCGCTCTCTGCCTTGATCTCCTGGACTCAAGTGATCCTCCCGCCTCAGCCTCCCTATTAGCTGGGATTGCAGGTGCACACCTCCACACTCGGCTAATTTTTTTAATTTAATTTTTTGTAGAAATCGGGGGTCTTGCTATGCTGCCCAGGCTGGTCTCAAACTCCTGGGGTCAAGTGATCCTCCCGCCTCGGCCTCCCAAAGTGCTGGGATTACAGGCGTGAGCCACAGCTCCCAGTTGAGTTCTTAGTGGCTCCCAGACACCCCCTTAGCTGATGGGAGTTGCTTCACCATGAGATGCCTGAGACCCATGCCCCCTCTTCCGGGAGGCAGCCACTGCCCATAGCTGGCTGAAGCTGGGGTTTAAGAGCCCAGACCTGGACAGGTGTGGTGGCTAACACCTGTAATCCCAGCAGTTTGGGAGGCTGAGGCGGGCGGATCACCAGGTCAGGAGATCGAGACCATCCTGGCCAGCATGGTGAAACCCCGTCTCTACTAAAAATACAAAAATTAGCCAGGCATAGTGGCGCACGCCTGTAGTTCCAGCTACTCTGGAGGCTGAGGCAGGAGAATCGCTTGAACCCGGGAGGCGGAGGTTGCAGTGAGCCAAGATCGCACCATTGCATTCCAGCCTGGGTGACAGTGAGACTCTGTCTCAAAAAAAAAAAAAAAAAAAAAAAAAGAGCCCAGACCCCTTGCTCATATACCCTGTTGGGTAGATCCACCCTGAGGCGGCGAATCAATGAGCTCTTCACCATCCAGAACCTCCCCCAGGATCAGGTGGAGGCTGAACTTGGGCTGAACCGCATTCTCTTCCTCTGCCGTGTGCTGCTTTTCTCATTCTCCTCAGACCACCGGTTCTCCAACTGGAAGCACCCTCAGAGGTCCTGACTTAATTGGTAAGGTGTGAGGTCCAGCCACACGGATTTTGAACAATCTCCCCAGGCAATTATAAAGTGCGCTGACTTAGAGAAGCACTGCCGTTGAGGTCTCCCCTGAGAACACCCGCTTTGTAAGCTCCTTACCCAAGAATCGCCAGCTTAGGCTCCACTTCCAGGGAATCTGACCTCACGCACTTGCTGTCCACCGAAAGCGCCTACTAGCAGCTAGGACCCAATGCCGGGGGTGCAGGAATTTCCTCTTCCAGGCCCAGAGCCCAGCCCACAACCAGGGTAGCCTTCTGGTCATGCAGATGGAGCAGCAAGAACGGGGGTGGGCGAAAGGGGGCAATGAGAGAAAGCATGTGTGAGAGAGAAAGGCGGGGGCAGGAGGGAGAGAGAGACAGGAGGACAGACAGAGACCCAAAGACATAGAGACACACAGAGGGAGACCCAAAGCCATATAGAGAGATACAAAGAGAATGGCTGGGCGCGTGGGCTCATGTAATTCCTGCATTTTGGGAGGCTGAGGCAGGCAGATCACTTGAGGTCAGGAAGTCGAGACCAGCCTGACCAACATGACGAAATCCCGTCTCCACTAAAAATACAAAAATTATCCAGGCATGGTGGTGCACGCCTATAATCACAGCTATTCAGGAGGGTGAGGCAGGAGAATTGCTTCAACCCGGGAGGCAGAGGTTGCAGTGAGCAGAGATCGTGCCACTGCACTCCAGCCTGGCTGACAAAGCAAGAGCCTGTCTCAAAAAAACAGAAAAGAAAAAGAAAAAGAAAGAAAGATACAGAGAGAGACCCAAAGAGAGAGACAGAGAGACCCAGAGACAGACAGAGACAGAGGAAATAAGAGAAAGAGACAGAGAGATCCAGAGACAAAGAAAGAGCAACACACACACAAACACACACACACACATACACACACACACACACAGGTGCAGGGAGGCTGTTGGAGGAAGAGAGAACACAAGAGAGAGAGGGTGACGCAAAGACAGAGATAGAGAGAGACCCAAAGGGAGAGACAGAAAGGGACAAATAAAAAAGAAAAAGAGAGACACAAAGAAAGAGAGAGACCCAAAAAGAAAGACAGACCAAGGGAAGAAAACAGAATTCAGATAGACAGAAACAGAGACAGACAAGAGAGAAATAGGAAGCCCCTTTCTCTCTCTCTCTCTCTCTCTCTCTCTCTCTCTCTCTCTCTCAGATGGACTCTCACTCTGATGCCCAGGCTGGAGTGCGGTGACTTGATCTGTAGTTCCAGCTACTTGGAAAGATCGATCTTGGCTCACTGCAACCTCTATCTCCTGGGTTCAAGTGATTCTCGTGCCTCAGCTTCCTGAGAAGCTGTGGTGGCGGGCACCTGGCTAATTTTTTGTATTTTAGTAGAGGCAGATCACCAAGTTGCCCAGGCTGGTCTCGAACTCCTGACCTCAAATGACCCGCCCGCCTTGGCCTCCCAAAGTGCTGGGATTACAGGCATGAGCCACCGCTCCCAGCCCTGGGCAGCCCCTTCTATTCAGTCCTTCGCCCCCGGTTGGCATGGCGTCTCTGCTTCTTGCCCCGCTTGGAATACTCAAGAGACCACTGGACGGGGAGAGGGAGAAGAGCATCCAGGAAGGCTCTCGGCCACCTTATCTGACACTGCCAAGGTGGTTCCTCCCCAGGGCTCCTTGAGCCGTTCACCAGCTTCAGTTTGTTCAATTTAGCTTGAATTCCTTTGCTCTGAGTAAATTGCCTCTTTGCAAAGGAGCGGAAGAGGACTAAACCTGTTTACAGTGTTTGAAACCCACTCACTAAAATATTTTGCAACGATCACAATAATGACTCTGATTTCCATGCCGGCCGCCTCTCAGGAGCTGGGGTTGGTACAGGGACCAAGGGTGCCGCCTGGCGTGGGATGTGAACAGCTGCACGCTGAGCTCAGGCAGAGCTGGGTTCAATCCCAGCTCTCCAACTGACCTGCAAGGAGGCCTTTACACGTGGTTTTTAATGCATCCCATGAATGGTAAATCGGTGATTCCCCATCTCACTGGCTTTCTGTAAAAAGATTAAATGAAATGCCGGAGGCTGAGCCACTACAGCTGGCAAACTTCAAGAGGACAATAGGCTGGTGGTTACAGGGCACAAGATCCACAGTCAAGCTGCCTGGGTTCAAGTGCCACTTGTACCCTATATGACCTAGGACAGGTTACCTAGCCCCTCTGTGCCTGAGTTTCCTCATCTTCTAAATGGGGATAATGCTAATGCGTAACTCACAGGCTTCTTGTTCATTCTTGATTATTTTCCTACTTTTGGTTTCAGCTCATGAGTCCCTTAGAAAGCTATTGCTAGGCTGGGCGCGGTGGCTCATTCCTGTGATCCCAGCACTTTGGGAGGCCAAGGTGGGCAGATCACTTGAGGTCAGGAGTTCGAGACTAGCCTGGCCAACATGGTGAAACCCCTCTCTACCAAAAATACAAAAATTAGCTGGGCATAGTGGCGCACACCTATAATCCCAGCTACTTGAGAGGCTGAGGCAGGAGAATCGTTTGAACCCGGGAGGTGGAGGTTGCAGTGAGCCAAATTTTCGCCACTGCACTCCAGTCTGGGCGACAGAATGAGACTCCGTCTCAAAAAAGAAAAAGAAAAAGAAAGAGCGAGAGAGGGAGGGAGGGAGGGAGGGAGGGAGGGAGGAAGGAAGGAAGGAAGGAAGGAAGGAAGGAAGGAAGGAAGGAAGGAAGGAAGGAAGGAAGGAAGGAAGGAAGGAAGCTGTTGCTAATCCATCAGTTATACCTCTCTTAAAGCATTTACCTCACTGGGACAGTCTATGGCAATGATTTTGAATTCATTGAGGGCACTGACTATAATGTATTCATCCATATATGCCTGATGGATAACACAGGAGCTGATCCACATCAGCCCCTCTGACTTCATTTCCCATCACTCCCCACCTCACTCACCTTGTCCCAACCAACACCAGCTGTCTTGCTGATACTCAAAACACACGAGGCACTTTCCTGCCTCAGGGCCTTTACACTTGCTGTTCTCTCTGCTTGGAACTTCCTTTCCCAAGAACTTTGCATGGCTGGCTCATCCTCTTCATTAAGTATTCAATTCAAATATCAGTTCACCAGATGAACCACCCCTAACCACCTTGTCTTAGGTTCTCCTGTTTCAGTCACATTTTACCCCATCACAGTGTTATTGTCACTCTCACTGCCTCAAATTATTTTATTATCTATTTACTAGTATATTATCTGTTTTCCCCTATAAAATTTAAACTCCATGAGAATAAAGTCCTTGTCTGATTTGTTCTTGCCTCCAAAGTGTTCAGTGATAAGTTGATGAGGTGATGGATATGTTAATTAGCTTGATCGAATCTTTCCATAATGTACACATAGATTGAAACATCACATTGTACCCCATAAATATACACAATTGTTATTCGTCAATTAAAATCATTTTTAAAACTGCTTGATGGATCTCTGTTGAGTGAATGATTAATGAATGAACCTCATCCACTTCCATCCCTTCTATAACTATGTCTGTGTAGCACTTACTGTGAGCCAAGCACTGTTCTAAGTAATTTGCATGTATTAATTAATTTGATGCTAACAATCTCTCTGAGAGGTAGGTGATGCAATTATCATCCCCATTTCATAGCTGAAAAGACTGAGGCACAGGATGTTGGTCCAGTAACTGGTATACAAGCCAGTGAAATCTGGATTTGGTACCAGAAGTGGGGTGCTGTTAAATGCGCTAAGATTACAAAGCTGGTAAGAAGTTGGGCCAGGATTTGAAGCCAGGCACTGTGGCTCCTGAGCCTACAGGCTTAATCACTCTGTTCAATTTCTCACAATTCCCCAAACACTATTCCTACCCACTTTTAGTCTCTTCTGTGCTATCCCCTAATTTCTTATAGCCTCCTAGCCTCCACTTTGACTCTCCCCAAACTAGAAATCTCAGATTTCCCTTTGAACTCACCTGTTCTTTCACTTCCTAGATGAAGTGGTACTTAACTTGTTTATAATTCAGGGAGCCTGTAAATTTGGTTGGGAAAATTCGCATATTCATTTTCACTGCCTCTAGCTGTAATTATGCATGCAGGCAACAAATTGCAGCAATATTAGCAGTGTTCATGGCACCTGTGACTTTGTCATCAACAGAAACCACATCTCAGCTGGGTGCAGTAGCTCACGCCTATAATCCCAGCACTTCGGAAGGCCAAGGCAGGTAGATCACTTGAGCTCAGGAGTTCGAGACTAGCCTGGGGGATGTGGTGAAACCCCAGCTCTACAAAAAATACAAAAATTAGCTGGGCATGGTGGTGCACACCTGTAGACCCAGCTACCCAGTGGGGTGAGGTTGGAGGATCACTTGCACCTGGGAGATAGAGGCTGCCGTAAGCTGTGATCTCACCACTGCACTCCAGCCTGGGCAACAGAGTGAGACTCTATCTCAAAACAACCAACCAACGCAGAAAAACAGAAATCACATTTTTATTATGTCACATTGTAATTATTGCAGATATCTTGAAATTCACTTACTCTCACGACTACCTTGAAGTTGTTAGGTCTGTCACTAGCTCTTGTTTTTTACGCATTGTGAAGGAAACACATTAGTGATGGTATGACAAATCTGTTCTTTCAAATATTTTTATAACTATGTTCAATGTAATTGGTTTCTTCTGCATTTGATATTATGCATTTAAAAAACACAATTCTGAGAAGAGATCCCTTGGCTTTTGTCGAACTGAAGAGGGCTCCATGGCTCAGAAAATGTTAAGAATCTTCACCCCAGCCAATTAGCAAGTGAATCCTATTGATTCTCCTTCTAAAGTGTTTCTGAGATCCTCTCCCCACCTTTATTCCCAACACGGCTGTCCTAGTTCAGCTATCTCCTGACTCACTGGCATCACCTCCCTCCACATCTCCCTCTTGCTCATCTTCCCTTCCCAGTTTTAAAAATCTATGACAAAATTAATAACTAGTATTTACATTGAGTTTTAGGGTTTACAGCAGATGTTACAAACTCAGAGCTCACAAATTACTTCCTTGATCTATCCACATCTTAAGATAAAAATATGTTCAGAACAAGTCAGGAGATTACACATAAAAGTGAAATTTTTGCTTTTTCTCAAAAACTCAGACGATTTACCCGAGCTGAGCCTACATTCCTGCACGACAGCAATCAGCTTCTATTGAATAATGGTCATATCCTTCAGATGAGCCTGGAGCTATCCGGTTTGCCCAAAGACCTCACCACTCCCTAATGTCTCCCTGACATGGAAGCTGCCCCAGTCACCATTACCCACTTGGCCCCTGTAGACAATTGAGTTTGGCAACCCTAGATTTCAAAGTACTTTATGAATACTTCCTTATTAGATCCTTATAAAAGCCCTGCAGAGTGTATATGTTACAGATTCTTATTCTGTTTCACAGAGGATGCAACTGAAAACTCAGGAAAGTTAAATAAAACGCAGGGTCGCATAAGAGTAGAAAGATCTGGCATTTTTCTCTGCAGACTCTGTCCTTCCCACTGACCTGGACTCTTTTCTGAAATTACTTTGTAAAATACCACTATGATGTGTTGAAATGCATGGTCTCCCATCAGAAGACCTCCAATGCTACTCAGGAGGCTGAGGTGGGAGGATCTCTTGAGTCCAGGAGGTCAAGACCAGCCTGGGCAACATAGTGAGATCCCGTCACTCAAAAAATAAAATAAAATAATTAGCCAGGCATAGTGGCGTGCACCTGTAGTCCCAGCTACTTGGGAGGCTGAGGTGGGAGGATTACTTGAGCCCAGGAGTTCCAAGCTGCAATGAGCCATACACGATTGCATCACTGCACTCCAGCCAATGGTGGACAGAGTGAGACCCTATCTCTAAGAAGAAAGATCTCCAATAGCCTGGTCAATGATAATGGGATAAATCCCAAGCTTCCCAAGGTGATATCTGAGCTCCTTCAAACCTGGCAGCCTCCCTTGCAGCTTCTGCTTTCAAGTTTGACATGCCCCTTCTTGAAAGCCAGACTCTTGAATGTCCAATTATCCAAAGCCACCATGCTATAAGGAAGCTCAAGCTAGCCACATGGAGAGAAAGAATATACTGAAAAAGCTCATGTTTGGTGCAAACATGTGAGTGAAACCTCATGGACTGTCCAGCCCTGCCAGCCATCAACATAATGCAGCTAAATGAGAAACTGCATTATGTTGAGATTACAACAGAACCATCCAGCTGAGTTCCACAGAATCCTTGACTTAAATAATTGCAAGAAATAATAATTAATTCTTGATGCTTTAAATGACCACGGAGCTGGGTGCAGTGGCTCATGCCTAGAATTCCAACACTTTGGGAGGCCAAGGAGGGAGAATCGCTTGAGCTCAGGACTTCGAGACCAGCCTGGGCAACAGAGTGAGACTCCATTTCTTAAAAAAAAAAAAAAAAATCAGCCAGGTGTGGTGGTGCATGCCTACAGTCCCAGCTACTCAGGAGGCTGAGGTGAGAGGATTGCTTGAGCTTAGGAGGTTGAGGCTATAGTGAGCCATGATCACACCACTGCACTCCAGCCTGCGTGACAGAGGGAGACCCTGTCCCCCTGACCACTCACAAAAAGAAAACAAAACAAAAACATGGCCAGCCTATTCTCTCACCATAACTTCAACCCACTTGATTCTCTCTTGGTCAACGGCTCCAGTGTGTCATCTCCCACCTTTGGGGATGTGCTCTTGCTGTTCCTCCTTGGCATAATACTATTCTTCTCAAACCTTGCCCTAGAAAACCTTCCTCACCATCTCAATGACACACCCCTGACTCCCCAGACCCTCTCCCACATGTATGTCCCCAGTCCTTTCCTTATCCCTCTCCTTTAACTCTCTATTATAGGAAGTTGTGGTCTCCTGTCTCAGAGGAAATAAATATTTCTGGAAGGTCGACACCTCTCTTGTCTCTTAAGAATTCCTGAACTCAATGAAGAAATTATATCACATGTTCCCAAGGATAGAGGGGAGGAGGATGCCTTTGTGGGGAGCAACTGAGAAGACATGCAGACTGGAGCCCACTCCCTAGGTGTTCCCCAAGAGTGGAAGGATGACCCTAAGGACAGAATTCTGGGCTGCCCCAAAGATTTCTGAGCCCCAAAACTCAGCCCAGAAGCAGTCGAGCCTCCAACTTGAGTGGACCTTGCTTGATGGGGCAACAGAGCATCCCAAAGGTAACTAATGTGGATTATGAGCCAAGGAGCCGCCAGATGTTTTAACACTTTATAAAAGTCATGCCCTAAGAACAAGCAATGATGACCTAGATTAAATCATCTACATCCAAGAAGTGAAAAAACTAGCAACACTGTAGCGGGCAACTTCTAAGATGGTCCCCAGGAGTCTCCACCTCCTGGTACTCATGACCTTGCATGATTCCCTCTCCTGAGGAACTCGCTTCTAACCAATGGAATACGTCAGTGTTGGGGGATGTCACTTCCACAATTAGATTACCAAATATTCTGACCTCTGTCTTGCTAGTAGACACCTCTCTATGCTGACTTTGACAAAGCAAGCTGCCACATTGGGGAGGAACGGAGAATGTCCTCTGGCCAACAGACAGCTGGAACTTAGGCCTTTAGTCCAACAGTTTGCAAGGAACTGAATATTGCCAACAACCAGGTGAGCCTGGAAGCAAATCCTTCCCCAGTCAAGCCACCAGATGAGACCCAATTCTTGACAACACATTATAAGGACCTTATAAGGGACCGTAAAACAGAGAACCCAATTAAGCCACATCAAGATTCCTGACTCACAGAAACTGCAAGAAAATAAATGCGTATTGTTTAAAGCCACTAAGTTTGTGGCCATTTTCCACGCAATTTTTGGTCATTTTGTTACACAGCAATTGCTAGTTAATACAAATACTCTTACTTATAAGATGTTAACTACACACCAGGCCCTGTTATAAGGCCTGTCCATGCATTCATTCACTTAAACCTCACCCTGCACCTTTCTGGAACATATTATTAGCATTTTACCCGTGAGGAAACAGGGAGATTAGATTACTTGCCTAGCTGGTCAATATCAGGACCAAGATTCGAACTAGTACCCCCTCTCTAAACATAGAGGAGTTTTCTCACACTCCTGAGTTTGCAAACTGACCTTCTTATCTATTTGAGATACTCACATGCTCAGACATAAAAACTAAAGATAAAGACATGAGTAAGCAGATCAAACACACTGCGAGGAAGGTTAAAGTATGTAGCTACCAGTAGGAGGCACTATCCCTGGAGTACTGGTTGTCAGGAGGCATGGGAGGACCCAGGAAGGGACTTGGGTGGGTGGGGGAGCTCACTTGGGGGCCTCCAGGCAACAGCTATTTACTAACTGGTATGGAAATATTTTAATATTTTAACAATCAGTTGTACCAATGTGTTTCAGATGAATATCTGCTCTGAATACACACAAAGGAGATTATTGAAGCCAAAATAATAAGAATCCAAGCCGTGAATCATACCGCAATCATTCCGCCTTGGCTTAGAAATTAGACACCATCATTTTTTTTTTTTTCATTCCCCAGTGGATTTTAAATTTTCAACTTGGGTATAAACCTGGGGACCTCTGCTGAGTGTATCGTAAGTAAAGTGGAACGTGATGACTCGCACGCTGGCTAGAATCGCCTGGGAACTTTATTTTTATTTTATTTTTATAGCAGCAGAGTCTTGTTCTGTTGCTCAGGCTGGAGGGCAGTGGCGTGATCATAATTCACTGCAGTCTTGACCTCCTGAGCTCAAGCGATCCTCTTGCCTCAACCTCCCGAGTAGCTGGGACTACAGGTGCATGCCACCATGCCTGGCTAAATTAAAAAAAAAAAAAAATTGTAGTGATGGGATCTTGCTATATTGCCCAGGCTGGTCTCAAACTCCTGGCCTAAAGCCAGGAACCAGGCCTCCCAAAAGCACTGGGATTACAGGCATGAGCTACCATGCCCAGCCCACCAGGCAACTTGAAAAGTGCTAATGCCAGGACCCTACATCTAGAGTTGGATTTAATGGGGTAGGGCCTGGACATCACGCTTTTTAAAACGGCCCAGGTGACTGTGCAGCCCAGGTTGGGAACCACTGATGTAAAACCATGCTTCTTAAAATGTGGTCCACAACCCAGCAGCAGCAGCAGCACCTAGGAGCTTGGAGAAATGCAGATTCTCAGGCTCTGCTGGGACTTACTGAATCAGTGACCCTAAGGTGAGCCCAGAAATAACTGTGTTTTAACAAGCCCTCCAAGGGGGGTGCTGATGTGTGCTCAAGGACCAGAGAGCTGGCAGAATGAAAGATCCATTACCTGTTTCTCTTGCAAGACCTCCATGCCACGTGGCCGCAAGGTCAGTGAAAACTCTCCAAAACTCCACTGTGCCATGAACATGCTGGGGTCTCCAAGTCCAGCACACAGGCTAATCTAGGGCTGGAGACTTCATTTTTTGTTTTTGTTTTGAAATGGGGATCTCATTCTGTCATGCAGGCTGGAGTGCAGTGCTATGATCACAGCTCACTGCAGCCTCGAACTCACAGGCTCAAGCGATCCTCCCACCTTAGCCTCCCGAGTAGCTGGGACCACAGGCACGCACCACCGTGCCTGTCTAATTTTTTTATTTTTTATTTTCTATAGAGATGGGGATCTCACTATGTTGCCCAGGCTGGTCTCAAACTCCTGGCCTCAAGCAATCCTCCCATCTCAGCCTCCCAGAGTGCTGAGATTACAGGCGTGAGCCACTGTGCCTGGCCATGGGCTGGAGATTTTGGACACAGATCGCAAGAGACTGAACCAGATTCCAGAAAATTGGCTGTGCCTGTGGGAGCCAACCAAGGGAACATTTACGGTAAGCCTGCGAGGTCCTGCCAAGGGGAGAAAGAAAATGCATGAAAATGAGTCCTATCCTCCACACTTGAGAAGCCCAGGGAGATCTCCAATGGGCTTCATGTGCTCCTGCTTTAGGGAGTCTCTCTTTTTTTTTTTTTTTTTCCTCGCTCTGTTGCCCAGGCTGGAGTGCAATGGCACGATCTTGGCTCACTGCAACCTCAGCCTCCCGAGTTCAAGCAATTCTCCTGCCTCAGCCTCCCGAGTAGCCGGGATTACAGGTGCCTGCCACCATGCCTGGCCAATTTTTTGTATTTTTAGTAGAGACAGGATTTCACTGTGTTAGCCAGGATGGTCTCAATCTCCTGACCTTGTGATCCTCCCACCTCGGCCTCCCAAAATGTTGGAAGCCACCACGCCCGGCCAAGGGAACCTCTTTTTAAATGGGGACATCCTCATTCTAAGGCAAGCACTGAAGAGTTCCAGAATGTTCCTGCAGGCCAACCCACAGGACCAATGCACGGACCCCATGCCACTTTGTGATGGATTGTAGTCATGCGTGTCTACTGAAAAGCCTCACACATTGTGCCTCGGATGCTGCCTTGTGTTCGGAAGTTTGCTTCTAGGGCCTGTGCACTCAGCCGTGAACATTTAAATGACAGCTTTGAGACAAGGCCTCAGCTGTTCTCTGGTCCGGACAGAAGAGGCCAGAGCTTTGAAAATGGACCCAGTTCACACCTGTGATCTCAGCGCTTTGGAATGCCAAGGCAGGCAGATCACCTGATATCAGGAGTTTGAGACCAGTCTGGCCAACATGGTGAAACCCCACCTCTATTAAAAAATAAAAATAAAAAAAATTAGCCAGGCGTGGTGGCAGGTGCCTGTAATCCCAGCTGCTCGGGAGGCTGAGGCATCAGAATCACTTGAACCCAGAGGTTGCAGTGAGCCGAGATCGCGCCACTACACTCCATCCTGGGGGATACAGCGAGACTCTGTCTCCAAAAAAAAAAAAAAAAAAGAAACAAAGAAAATGGACCCATTTGAACTTGTATGAACTTGGGAAAGTTTTTTTTAACCATTCTGGGCCCTAATTTCCTGATTTAAAAAAGGGAAGAGGTGAGCCAGATACTGTGGCTCATTCCTATAATCCCAGCTACTTGGGAGGCTGAGGCAGGAAGATTGCTAAAGACCAGGGGTTTGAGGCCAGCCTGGACAACATAGCAAGATCCCCGTCTCTACAAAAAAAAAATTTTTTTTTTTTAGTTAGCTAGGTGTGGTGGTGCCCACCTGTAGTCTCAGCTACTCAGGAGGCTGAGGCAGGAGGATCACCCAAGCCCAGGAGATCAAGGCTGCAGTGAGCTATGATTGTATCACTGCACTCCAGTCTGGGCAACAGAGCAAGACCCTGTCCCTTTATTTATTTGGCTTTTTTTTTTTTTTGAGACAGAGTCTCGCTCTGTTGCCCAGGCTGGAGTGCAGTGGCACAATCTCGGCTCACTGCAACCTCTGTCTTCTGGGTTCAAACCATTCTCCTGCTCTAGCCTCCAAAGTAGCTGGAATTACAGGTGAGCACCACCATGCCCAGCTAATTTTTGTTTTATTTTTAGTAGAGATGGGGTTTCACCACGTTGGCCGGTCTGGTCTCAAACTCCTGACCCCAAGTGATCCACCCGCCTCGGCCTCCCAAAGTGCTGGGATTACAGGTGTCAGCCACCATGCCCAGCCCCGTCTCTTAAAAAAAAAAAAAAAAAAAAAAAGGAAGGAATTTGTACATGTATCCTATATATTTGTACAAATAAAAAAATTAAAAGGAGAGAGGAATAATTAAAGATACGATTTTCCAAGATTGTCCTAAAGATAAAAAAGAGAATATGAGTGCCTATTACAATGATTGGCATGTGGACAGGATAATGTGCTTCATAAATGTTAATAAGTAACAAGACTTAAGACTTAAGGGCCTTTGATATCACCATCTTTCCAGAAAGCACCATCTGAAACATCCTCTCTTAGTTCCCATTAACCTCTCACTGTGATTTATAGCAGAAGTTAGCGGTCAACGTCCTGCAGGCCAGATACTGCCCACTATCTGGCTCTTTACAGAAGTTTGCAAATCCCAGATTTAGAGGTCAGATTTTCATCTCTCAGCCACAAACACATTCCAACCTCATATCTTGCCTTCACCCAGCCTTTACTAACCACCTGCTATATGCTAGGCTCTGGTGAAACATAACCAATAAGATAAAGTCCACGCCATTTTGGAGGTCACACCTCGGGATGTGGGTGGAAATGTGTTCATTTCACTTAATTTAACAGGTCTGGCCAGGCGCAGTGGCTCATGCCTGTAATCTCAGCACTCTGGTGGGCCAAAGGCAGGCAGATTGCTTGAGGTCAGGAGTTTGAGACCAACCTGGCCAATATGGTGAAACCCTGTCTCTACTAAAAATACAAAAATTAGCCGGGCATGGTGGCAGATGCCTGTAATCCCAGCTACTCTGGAGGCTGAGGCAGGAGAATGGCTTGAACCCGGGAGTGGAGGTTGCAGTGAGCCAGGATCGTACAACTACACTCCAGCCTGGGCAATATAGTGAGACTCCTCTCAAAACAGTAATAATGATAATAATAATAATAATAATTTAACAGGCCATTCCTGCTTATGAGATGTACTGTCCTAAGCATTTTTCAAAGGCTTAATTCTTGTAATAACCCTATGAAGTCAGTGCTATTCTTTTCCTGCATTTTGTAGGCAAGGAAACAGAGGCTCAGAGAGGTGAAGTCACTTGTCCAAGGTCACACAGCAAATAGTTAGAACCAGGTGTGAATCCAGCCAGACTAACTCCAGAGCCAGTAAGCTCCACAGTCTCCTTATTCAGAAGCCCTTCACCTAGCACACAGATTGGAGGCACTGCACATAAATATTGACCACGCAGTGCCCAGACCACAGGAGGGAAAAAATGAAAGTGACTTATCCTTCAAGACACTGTTATTTGAACCTGGCCTTGTCAGTGCTCTCTCCCAGACTTTCTGCACTAGGAACTGTTGTTATCTTCCTTCAGCGCTCAGAGAGGCTATAGCAGTTGCCCGGGGTCGCCCAGCTGTAATAGGATGAGCTGGGATTTTCAAGGTGGCTCCTTTTGTCCCCAAATCTGTCTTTTGCAACATATGTGGGGCCCTCCAGAGGAATTTCACCAGGCAAGAATGGCCTTCTTGGATGGCAAAGGAATACATTTGATTTGCAACGTGGCATTTCAGAGAGATAGTGGATTGGGGCTTTTGTTGTTGTTGTTGTGTTTTGTGTTTTTTTGTTTTGTTTTTTTGCTTTTTGGTGTTTTTTGAGCCCAGGCTGGAGTGCAGTGGTGTGATCTTGGCTCATTGCAACCTCTGCCTTCTGGGTTCAAGCAATTCTCCTGCCTCAGCCTCCCAAGTAGCTGGGACTACAGATGTGTGCCACCACCATGCCCAGCTAATTGTTGTTTGTTTGTTGGTTGGTTATATTTTTTAGTAGAGATGAGGTTTCACCAAGTTGGCCAGGCTGGTCTCGAACTCCTGACCTCAGATGATCTGCCCACCTCGGCCTCCCAAAATTCTGGGGATAGTGGGATTGTTTTTTTTTTTTTTTTTTTTTTTTTGGAGACGGAGTCTTGCTCTGCCGCCCAGGCTGGAGTGCAGTGGCCGGATCTCAGCTCACTGCAAGCTCCGCCTCCCGGGTTCACGCCATTCTCCTGCCTCAGCCTCCCGAGTAGCTGGGACTACAGGCGCCCGCCACCTCGCCCGGCTAGTTTTTTGTATATTTTAGTAGAGACGGGGTTTCACCATGTTAGCCAGGATGGTCTCGATCTCCTGACCTCGTGATCCGCCCATCTCGGCCTCCCAAAGTGCTGGGATTACAGGCTTGAGCCACCGCACCCGTGGGATTGTTTTTTAACTTCATTGTCACCATTAGATTTTCACCCAGGACTCATCTTTATGTGTACTTGGTCTTCATTTCTTCAATTGCGATCTGGGGATTACAAGACCTGCCCTCCCAAATGTCGTTTTCATGGTTGCAAGAGACAGAGGAGGTGAAAGGACTGTGAGAATCTGGAAATATCAGAAGGTGAGGTCTTATTTTATTTTAATCCCAGTTTGGTCTCTTTCAAGCTGGTTCTAGTGGCCAGGACTTAGAGAATGGGTTGTATGTGCCATGGCTGGCCTTCAGGATTGTATAGATTTCATCCTAAGTTTGTTTGAGACTTCACACAACCAAGTTCGACAGACATCGCGTGCTTTCCACCTGCAAAGCTCCATGCAGAGCACTCCCATAGATTCAAGGGTCAAATAAGAAAAGGAACTAGCCTTTGTAGACTTTAGTACTTGAAGGTCAGGGAAAAGGTTAATGATCACAATTTCATTCATTCACCTGTTCATTCATTCATTCATTCATTCAACTCTATGCCAGGCATTTCCAAGTTCAAGACCTTGAAAAGGCAGGAGTCAAGAACATGGGCTCTGGATTCAGACAGACCTGGTTTCCAAAGCTGGTTCTAACTTATTGGCTTCGTTATTTAACCTCTCTGTGCCTCAGTTGCCTCCTCCGTGAAATGGGTACTGGGGTGAGTAACCCATGAGCTCATACTCAAAGCCCCTTGGCCTAGAGCTGGGCCCATGGTGGGTGTGGAATAAATGGGGACTAGTCTCTGTGTAGTTCATAGACATTGTACAGCTGCTGTTTACATGTCCGCCTCCTCCTCCAGGCAGGCCCCCTTGAGTACAGTGCATAAATTTGGAACCAGAAGATCCCCTGGGCAGAGAATGGAAGAGAAAATGGGGTTCACTTGCTCTAAGAGGCTTGCAGTCTCAAAGCCAGAGCCATAAAGAGGTGATCCACATAGATGTTTAAGTTCACAAGGGTCCATTAGTTATTCACTCAACAAACATTGGTATCTATTATGCATTAGGCACTTTTCTAAACACTAGAGACATAGTAGCAGAAAAGACAGACCAGAAACAGACAAACCTGCCCTCATGGAGCTGACAATCCAATTTAGAAAGAAACACATAGGGCCGGGCGCGGTAGCTCACGCCTGTAATCTCAGCACTTTGGGAGGCCGAGGTGGGTGGATCATGAGATCAGGGGTTCGAGATCAGCCTGACCAACATGGTGAAACCCCGTCTCTACTAAAAATACAAAAATTAGCTGGGCGTGGTGGCGGGCGCCTGTAATCCCAGCTACTCAGCAGGCTGAGGCAGAAGAATTGCTTCAACCTGGGAGGCAGAGGTCGCAGTGAGCCGAGAAACACGTAATTTTATATAATAAGCAGAATGGCTCTGCAAAATGAGCAGCGGCCCCAGGGGAGGGGTCTCTACATGAGAAGGTGACATTTGTGCTGAAACCACAGTGTGTGAAGGAGCCAGCCACGGGAAGAGCATTCCAGGGGGAGGAACAGCAAGTGCAGAGGCCTTGAAAATGCAGGGGACAGAAGGAAGGCCACCGGGACTCAACCAAAATGAAGGCAATAATGATGGACTCACGGACAGAGAGTCATGGGCAGAGGCCTGCACCAAGGCTCAAGCAGTTAAGGGAGCCTGGAGTGTGGACAGATGCCGTCAAAAGAACCCTGAGGGCTGGGCGCAGTGGCTCACACCTGTAATCCCAGTACTTTGGGAGGCCAAGGCAGATGGATCATTTGAGGTCAGGAGTGCGAGACCAGCCTGGTCAACATGGTGAAACCTCGTCTCTACCAAAAATATAAAAATTAGCCAGGCATGATGACGTGTGCCTGTAATTCCAGCTACCTGGGAGGCCGAGGCAGAAGAACCACTTGAACTTGGGAGGCGAAGGTGCAGTGAGCCGAGATCGCCTCACTGCACTCCAGCTTAGGTGACTGAGTGAGACTCTATCTCAACAACAACAACAAAAAGAACCCTGGGGTGTCAAAAGGATAGAATTGTGGAGTGACGGTGGCAGAATAAAAGACAAGGATCAGGTTGGGCACAATGGCTCGTGCCTGTAATCCCAGGGACGCTAAAAGCTGAGGGAGGGGCATCACCTGAGCTTAGGAGTTTGAGACCAGCCTGGGCAACATAGCAAGATTCAATTCTACGAAAAGTAAAGTAAAATAAAATAAAATAGCCAGGTGTGGTGCCACATGCCTGTAATCTTAGTTACTTGGGAGACTGAGTTGGGAGGACTGCTTGAACCTGAGAGTTTAAGAGTGCAGTGAGTTGTGATTGTACCACCGCACTCCAGCATGGGTGACAGAGAGAGACCCTGTCAAAGAAGAAGAGGAAGAGAAAGAGGAAGAAGAAGAAGAAGAGGAAGTAGAAGAGGAGGAAAGAGGAATCAACAGTAGGCAAGTGGGAGTATGCAGACCCCACAAGAAGAAAAGAGGCCGGGCGCAGTGGCTCACACCTGTAATCCCAGCACTGTGGCAGGCCGAGGTGGGCGGATCACCTGAGGTCGGGAGTTCGAGACCAGCCTGACCAACATGGAGAAACTCCATCTCAACTGAAAATACAAAATTAGCCAGGCGTGGTGGTGCATGCCTGTAATCCCAGCTACTCAGGAGGGTGAAGCAGGAGAATCGCTTGAACCCAGGAGGCAGAGATTGCAGTGAGCCGAGATCGCACCATCGCCCTCCAGCCTGGGCAACAAGAGTGAAACTCCATCTCAAAAAAAAAAAAAAGAAGAAGAAGAAGAAGAAAAATAAGAGGAGAAGAGGCTGGGTCTAGTGGCTCACACCTGTAACCCCAGCATTTTGGGAGGCTGAGGTGGGTGGATCACCTGAGGTCAGGAATTCGAGACCAGCCTGGCCAACATGATGAAACCCCATCTCTACCAAAAATACAAAAATTAGCCGGGTGTGGTGGCACGCACCTGTAATCCCAGCTACTCAGGAGGCTGACGCAGAAGAATCGTTTGAACCTGGGAGGTGGAGGTTGCAGTGAGCTGAGATCATGCCACCGCACTCCAGCCTGGGCAACAGAGTGAGATTCTGTCTCAAAAGTAAATAAATAAATAAATAAGGCATAGTTGTTCCCATAATTGGAAACCCAAGGTACAGATAAATTCTAGATAGAAAAGTCACATTGAACAGAGAGGATAATTTGGCAGTGGGGGTAGTGAGGGGATGTTTGTTCATAAGCTGCTTGGTTTCAAGGACCAGCATGGAGAATCTGATAGACCAAAAGAGATAGGGGAGCCCCATCTCTGGGGGGCCCTACCCAGACCTTCCATGGCTGCCAAAGCTGCTAATTCAAAGAACAAAGAAGGGTCTCTCTGCACCGAAAGTCAGCCAGCTGCACTGAAAAAGAAGCTCCCTGGGAATAGACCTATTTTTTTTTAAATATCAACTAGGCTAGCATTGGCCAGCCTGCCTCCCTTAAGAAAAGAAAGAAAGAGGCCAGGCGCGGTGGCTCACGCCTGTAATACCAGAACTTTGGGAGGCTGAGGCAGGCGGATCATTTGAGGTCAGCAGTTTGAGACAAGCCTGGCCAACATGCTAAAGCCCCGTCTCTACTAAAAATGCAAAAATTAGCCAGGCGTGGCAGCTAATCACAGTGGGTCTCTGTAATTCCAGCTACTTGGGAGGCTGAGGTGAGAATCACTTGAACCTGGGAGGCGGAGGTTGCAGTGAGCTGAGATCGTGCCACTGCATTCCAGCCTGGGCAACAGAGCAAGGCTCCATCTCAAAAAAAAATGAATAATTAATTAAAAAGAAGAACAAGAGAAAAAAAAGAAGAGAAAGAGAGCTCTGATTTCTAGGTAGGTTCTTTTTAAAAGGTTAGGTTGCAGTTTAATTGTGATTTCTAAACAAAACAACCTGCTTTTCTTTTCTTTTCTTTTTTTTTTTCCTCCAAAACAAGGTCTCACTCTGTCACCCAGGCTGGAGTGCAATGGTGTGATCATCATTCACTGCAGCCTGGAACTCCTGGGCTCAAGCGATCTTCCCGCCTCACCCTCCCGAGTAGCTGGGACTACAGGTGTGCACCACCACACCTGGCTAATTTTTCTTTTTTAATTTTTCATAGAGACAAAGTCTCCCTATGTTGCCCAAGTTGATCTTGAATACCTGGGC
This sequence comes from Macaca fascicularis, assembly GCF_037993035.2. Lineage (NCBI taxonomy): Eukaryota > Metazoa > Chordata > Mammalia > Primates > Cercopithecidae > Macaca > Macaca fascicularis. The sequence goes on from NC_088393.1 coordinate 14,005,275, forward strand.
TCAACCGATCCTCCCTCCTCAGCCTCCCAAAGTGCTGAGATTACAGGCATGAGCTACCATGCCCAGCCTTTTTTTTTTTTAACTGTGTAAACCGAGGCCTCAAATGCTTAATGGCATACCCACTGCAGAAACGGAAAACGATTATAAGTGCTATGTGGCTGCATTGTTCTAAATGCTTTCTATGGAATAATGCAGTGAACTTAATCTTTGTAAGAGCCCCAGAGACGGGTGCTGTTGTTTTCCCCATTTGACGGATAGGGAAACTGAGGCACAGAAAGGGACAGGAACCCTCCTCCCCAGAATCAGTCAGCAAGTGGCAGAGTTGGGATTTGAACCCTGGCCGGGGCACTCAACCACACCCCAGACTGAAGCCAGGCAAGCCCCACACGACCTCAGGACCTGCTTGTAACCCATCAGACCTCAGGGAGCCCTGCAAGGCCCCGAGTCCGCCCCCGCCGCCCCAGTTGGTCTTTACCAAGCCCTTTGTGCATGAAAAAGCGATAGCCATATATGTAATGACTAGTTATCACATGTTGGGAATTCAATTATTGATTTGGGCCTGCCTTCCATTTCTCGGAACAAGCAGGAAGGATGCGGCAGGGAGGTGGGTACCCAGGAGGGCGAGCTGAGCGCTCTGCTGCCTGGCGCCTGCCCGGCTGGGGAGCCATGGCGCCACCTGGTGGCCAGTCGTAGCAGCGGCGGGCGACACAGGGTGAACGCAGGGGAGACCCGCGCAGACTGTTTTTTGAGCATAGTGTGTGTCAGGCGCTGTTCCAGCTTAAGGGTCCAAAAACTTCTTCCATAAAGGACCTCAGATGAAATGCTTCTGGCTCTGAGGGCTAGACAGTCTCTGTCCCAGAGACAGCTCTGCTGTTGTAACAGAAAAGGAGCCACAGATAACATCCGCACAAATAGACAAGGCTGTGTTCCAACAACTTTATGGACACCAAATTTTGAACTTCATAGAACTTTCACCTATCAAGAATTATCCTTCTTTTTATTATATGACAACAAAAATTAATGAACGGGCCGAGCGCGGTGGCTCACGCCTGTAATCCCAGCACTTTGGGAGGCCGAGGTGGGCGCATCATCTGAGGTCAGGAGTTCGAGACCAACTTGGCCAACATGGTCAGTGAAACCCCGTCTCTTCTAAAAAATACAAAAATTAGCTGGGTGTGGTGGCGCATACCTGTAGTCCCAGCTACTCAGGAGGCTGAGGCAGGAGAATCGCTTGAACCCGGGAGATGGAGGTTGCAGTGAGCCGAGATCTCACCCCTGCACACCAGCCTGGGTGACAGGGCAAGACTCTGTCTCAAAAATAAAAATAAAAATAAAAATCAGGCCCACGTGGAGCTTGCAGAGCAAATATGACAATCGACAAGGGAGAAAGTCGATGTGTAACACATATGAGCTGGTCAGGAGTGCTAGTGGGGAAAATTAAGCAGGGCAGGGAACCAACATAAGTAGGGGTTGCATTTTATTTTCTTTCAATTATATTTATTTATTTAGAGACAGGATCTCGCTCTGTTGCCCAGGCTGGAGTGCAGTGGTGCAATTACAGTTCATTGCAACCTTCAACTCCTAGGCTCAAGCAGTCTTCCCACCTCAGTCCCCTGAGTAGTTGGGACTACAGGTACGCATCACCACGCCTAGCTAATTTTTGTAAAGATGGGGTCTTGCCATGTTGCCCAGGCTGGTCTCAAACTCCTGGGCTCTCAGGATCCTCCTGCCTTGGCCTCCTGAGTAGGTAGGACTACAGGTCCCAGTACAGTGAACAAGGGAGAAAGCTCCATGTGTAACACATAGGATCTGGTTATGAGTGCTAGTGGGCAAAATTAAGGGGGGGCAGGGAATCAGCACGAGTAGGGCTGCATTTTATTTTATTTTTATCTTATCTACTTATTTATGAGACAGGGTCTTGCTCTGTTGCCCAGGCTGGAGTGCAGTGGCATGATCATGGCTCACTACAGCCTTGGCCTCCCAGGATCAAAGGATCCTCCCACCTCAGTCTCCCAAGTAGCTGGGACCACAGGCACACACCACCATGCCTGGCTAATTTTTTTTATGTTTTGTGGAGATGCCTTGCTATGTTGCCCAGGCTGGTCTCAAACTCCTGGCCTCAAGTGATCCTCCCACCTTGGCCTCCAAAGTGCTAGGATTACAGACATGAGCCACTGCACCCAGCCGGGGCTGCATTTTAAATAGGGTGATGAGGAAAAGTTCAATGAGGAGGAAACCTTTAATCAAACGCTGGAAGAAGGCAAGGAAGGAGCCGTGTGGGTGCCGAGAAGAGTATTCCTAGCAGAAGAAACAGCCAGTGCAAAGGCCCTGAGGCTGGACCACCCTAGTGCATTGGAGGAACAGTGATAAGGTTGGTACAGCTGGAGCAGAGTACACAAGGGGGAGAGAGGGAGGAAGTGAAGGCAGGGAAGTGACAGAGTAGATGGGGCAGGGCCTTATGGGTCTTGGTGAGGAGTTTGGCTTTTGCTATGATTCAGGTGGGAGCCATGGGGGGTTCTGAGCAGAGGAGGGATATAATCTGACTTGTGTTAAAATATGATCTCTCTGGGGGCTGAGCATGGTTGCTCAGTTGCTCACACCTATGATTTCAATGCTTTGGGAGGCCAAGGCAGGAGGATCACTTGAGGCCAGGAGTCTGAGACCAGCCTGGGCAACATAGCAAGACCCCACCTCTACAAAACAATTTTTAAATTTTCCAGGAGTGGTGGCATGCACCTGTGGTCCTAGCTGCTCAGGTGGACGAGGTGGAAGGATCACTTGAGCCCAGGAGGTCAAGGCTGCAGTCAGCTATCATTGCACCACTGCACTCCAGCCTGGGTGACAGTGTGAGACCCTGTCTCTAAAAATAAAATAAAAGTCTCACTTTGTGTGGCTTATTCTCTCAGCTCAGGCCTCGAGGACCAGGACAATTCAGGCCAGCCATCCGATCTCTAGCTGGGAAAGTCACCCAGTCCTAGCTGGTGACCTGCAGTTTGGCTGAGCCTGGGTCCCCATATCCTATAAATGGCCAGTTCTATCCTGGAATTCAAGGTCATTGTCATCTCTGTCTTGGGTTGATTCTCGGATGCCTCAGTAACCTGGAGTTCACCTCTCAGGATCTGTTCACCCATCTATATAAGGGGCAAAATAATAAGGGTACTACTGGTAATAAGTAATCATGGCTGGGCATGGTGGCTCACTCCTATAATCCCAGCACTTTGGGAGGCTGAGGTGGGTGGATCTCCTGAGGTCAGGAGTTCGAGACCAGCTTGGCCAACATAGTGAAACCCCTTCTCTACTAACAATACAAAAAAAGTTAGCTAGGCATGGTAGTACATGCCTGTCATCCCAGCTACTTGGGAGGCTGAGGCAGGAGAATTGATTGAACCCGGGAGGTAGAGGTTGCAGTGAGCCGAGATCGCACCACTGCATTCCAGCCTGGATGACAGAGCAAGACTCTGTCTCAAAAAAAAAAAAAAAAACAAGTAATCATAATAAGATAATAAGTAACCACAATAACAATACCAACAACAGCTGCCCTAGCTGTTTCAGGAGATCATTGTGTGCATTTGATAAGATGTGCTGCACAGAAACACTTTGGAAAACAATGACATGCGCCACAATCTATTTATAACAATGATGATAAGGATTAAATGAGTTAATGCATATAAAGGTCTTGGAGCCGTGCCCCACAGATAGTAAGTGCTCCATCAACACTGGGTTTTTGTTTTGTTTTTGAGACAGAGTCTCACTCTGTCGCCCACGCTGGAGTGCAGTAGTGTGGCCTTGGCTCACGGCAACCTCCACCTCTCGGGTTCAAGCGATTCTCCTGCCTCAGCCTCTGGAATAGCTGGGACTACAGGCATGCGCCACCACATCCGGCTGATTTTTTTGTATTTTTAGTAGAGACGGGGTTTCACCACGCTGGCCAGGCTAGTCTCTAACTCCTGACCTCAAGCAATCCACCTGCCTTGGCCTCCCAAAGTGCTTGGATTACAGGTGTGAGCCACTACGCCCAGGCAATACTGGTTATTGCCGGGCACAGTGGCTCATGCCTATAATCCCAGATAGTCTGGAGGCTGAAGCGGAAGGATTGCTTGAGCCTGGGAGTTTGAGATCAGCCTGGGCAACATAGTGAGACCCCATCTCAAAAAAAAAAAAAAAAAACCTGGTTGGGCCAGGCGGGTGGCTCACGCCTGTAATCCCAGCATATTGGGAGGCCGAGGCAGGAGGATCATGAGGTCAGGAGATTGAGACCATCCTGGCTAACACAGTGAAACCCCGTCTCTATTAAAAATACAAAAAAATTAGCCAGACATAGTGACGGGTGCCTGTAGTCCAAGCTACTCGGGAGGCTGAGGCAGGAGAATGGCATGAACCGGGGAGGCAGAGCTTGCAGTGAGCTGAGATTGCGCCACTGCACTCCAGCCTGGGCGACAGAGTGTGTCTCAAAACAAACAAACAAACAAAAAACCAAACAAACATAAAACCTGGTTGTTATTATTATTATTGTTATGGCCTAATAAGTATTATTCATGATACTCATGGTAGTTCCCTTAACTCTCCTTTCTCTGCTCCCTATTCACACCAATGTTCTCTCTATTCTCTGATGAAGATGACGGTTTAGCTGCTTGCTGCTTAGACCCAGGCAGCGTCAGCCTCACCCGGTAGCCTGTTAGAAAGAAATGCAGAATCCCAAGTCTTAGCCTAGACCTGTTGAAACAGAATCTGCATTTAAGAAGACCCTATAGGCCAGATGTGGTGGCTCACACCTGTAATCCCAAGATTTTGGGAGGCTGAGGCAGGAGGATTGCTTGAGCCCAGGAAGTTGAGGCTGCAGTGAGCGATGATCGAGCCATTGCACTCCAGCCTGAGTGACAGAATGTGACTCTGTCTCAAAAATAAAAATAAGACAAGTGTTGAGTTTTATTAGTCCTTAACCAATGGTTGACCCAAATCCACTTGGTTAGCTGGCAGTGACTCTCATTCATTGTCAGTCAATGCTTTTACTCAAGAAATATTTTATGAGCACCTACTGGGTGCTGGCCTCAGTCTCTGGGGACACAGTTGTGAACAGGACAGACAAGCAACCCCACTGGGGATATTCCAGTGGGCAAGACAGACCACTAGAAATGAGATAAATAACAATTCCAGTGAATGGCAATGTATTGCAGTCTGCTTAGACCTGCATGAGTGGATTGATGGACTGGGATGTTGGCTGATAAAGTGGACACATGGCTTTAAAAGATTCCTGCCTAGAAAGCAAATATTGAGACCATGCGCAGTGGCTCATGCCTGTAATCCCAACACTTTGGGAGGCCAAGGTGGGCGGATCACTTGAGGCCAGGAGTTCAAGACCAGCCTAGCCAACATAGTGAAACCCCATCTCCACTAAAAATACAAAATTAGCTGGGCGTGGTGGTGGGTGCCTGTAATCCCAGCTACGTGGGAGGCTGAGGCAGAAGGATCACTTGAACCCGGGAGGCAGAGGTTGCAGTGAGCTGAGATCACGCCACTGCACTCCAGTCTGGGTGACAAAGCAAGACTCTGTCTCAAAAAACAAAAGAAAGAAAGAGAGAAAAAAAGAAGATTGAAGAAGATAGAATGCAAGCAGACAGGAGCAAAGAGACCAAAGTCTGTCAGTCACGAGAAGTAATCACGGTGATCTAATTCAATTGCTATCAGAAGGTGGCCAGAAAACATTCAGAATTCTCAATGAAGACAATCGGCGAGGTGAAATCTTGTGAGCTTCACTGTGGCATGTACTGTGCCTAGGTGGGGTTCCTACTGATGGACAAAACCACTACAGTTATAAAAATAAAGCTTCCAAACAGCAATGAAGAATGGAAGACACTTAGGAGATGCAGTAGCCTACATCTATAATCCCAGTGATTTGGGAGGCTGAGACAGGAGGATCACTTGAGGCCAGGAGTTTGAGACCAACCTGGGCAACATATTGAGACCCTGTCTCTACAAAAAAAAAAAAAAATAGCCGGATGTGGTGGTGCACACCTGTAGTCCTAGCTACTGGGGAGGCTAAGGGAGGATCACATGAGCCCAGGAGTTCAAGCCTTCAGTGAGCTATGATTGCTCCACTGGACTCCAGCCTGGTAACAGAGGAAGATCTTGTCTCTAAATAATAATAATAATAACAACAACAATAATAATAACAATGGGAGACATTCTACAGGATGATTTATCTGGTTTCTTCTCAGAGTCAATAGGATAGAAAATAGGGGATCAGGAAGAGACTGCTATAGACTAAGTAAGATATTGAAGACATGACTACCAGAAAATTAAATATAGAATTACCATATGATCCAGCAACCCCACTTCTAGGAATATATCTCCAAGAATGGAAGGCAGGGTCTCCAAGAGTTATTTGTACACCTGTGTTCATAGTAGCATTATTCTCAATAGCCCGGAAATAGAAGCAACCCAAGTGTTCATGGATGGATGGATGGATGGATGGATGGATGGATGGATGGATGGATGGGTGGGCAGATGGATGGATAGATGGGTGGATGGATGGATGGATGGATGGATGGATGGATGGATGGATGGATGGGTGGATGGATGGGTGGATGGATGGGTGGATGGATGGGTGGGTGGGTGGGTGGGTGAATGGGTGGATGGATGGGTGGATGGATTGATGGATGGGTGGGTGGATGGATGGATGGGTGGATGGATGGATGGTTGGATGGATGGATGGATGGGTAGATGGATGGGTGGATGGATGGGTGTATAGATGGATGGATGGATGGATGGATGGATGGATGGATGGATGGATGGATGGATGGGTGGATGCATGGGTAGATGGATGGATGGATGGGTGGATGGATGGATGGGTGGTTGGATGGATGGGTGGATGGATGGATGGGTAGATGGATGGGTGGATGCATGGGTAGATGGATGGATGGATGGGTGGATGGATGGATGGGTGGATGGATGGGTGGATGGGTGGGTGGATGGGTGGGTGGATGGGTGGATGGATGGATGGATGGATGGATGGATGGGTGGATGGGTGGATGGGTGGATGGGTGGATGGGTGGATGGGTGGATGGATGGGTGGATGGATGGATGGATGGGTGGATGGATGGATGGGTGGATGCATGGGTGGATGCATGGGTAGATGGATGGATGGATGGGTGGATGGATGGATGGGTAGATGGATGGGTGGATGCATGGGTAGATGGATGGATGGATGGGTGGATGGATGGATGGGTGGATGGATGGATGGGTGGATGGATGGGTGGGTGGATGGGTGGATGGGTGGGTGGATGGGTGGATGGATGGGTGGATGGGTGGATGGGTGGGTGGATGGGTGGATGGGTGGATGGGTGGATGGATGGATGGATGGATGGATGGATGGATGGGTGGATGGATGGATGATGGATGGGTGGATGGATGGGTGGATGGATGGATGGATGGATGGGTGGGTAGATGGATGGATAGATGGGTGGATAAATGGATGGATGGGTGGATGGATGGATGGATGGATGGATGGATGGATGGATGGATGGATGGATAGACAAAATGTGGTCTATTCATACAATGAAATATTTTTCAGTCTTAAAAAGTAAGAAAATTCTGACACATGCTACAACATGGATAAACCTGGAGGACATTATGCTTAGTGAAATAAGCTAGACACAAGAGGACAAATGCTATATGTTTCTACTTATATGAGGTCCCTAGAGTCATCAGATTCATAAAGATAGAAAGTGGAATGGTGGGTGTCAGGGGCTGGGGGATAGGGTCTGGGGAGTGAGTGTTTCATGGAGACAGAGCTGCAGTTTGGAGTGATGAAAAAGTTCTGGAGATCGGCCAGGCATGGTGGCTCATGCCTGTAATCTTGGCACTTTGGGAGCTGAGCGGGGCTGACCACTTGAGGTCAGGAGTTCAATACCAGCCTATCCAACATGGCGAAATCCCATCTCTACTAAAAATACAAAAATTAGCTGGGCATGATGGCAGTCGTCTGTAATCCCAGTTACTCGGGAGGCTGAGACAGGAGAATCCCTTGAACCCGTGAGATGGAGGTTGCAGTGAGCCAAGGTCATGCCACTGCACTCCAGCCTGGACGACAGAGTGAGACTCTGTCTCAAAACAAACAAAATGTTCTGGAGATGGATGGTGGTGACGGTTGCACAACAATGCGAATGTACTTAATGCCACTGAACTGTATGCTTAAAAATGGTTAAAATGGTCAATTTTATGTTGTGTATATTTTACCACAATAAAAAGAGATAGAAATGATGAAATGCAACACACAGGCCTTCTTGATTCAAAAAACTCAACTCTAAAAAGACGAGCAAGGAAATCTGAATGTGGACCGGAAATCAGATATAAAAATCATGATTAATGTTGTCAGTGTGATATTACTAAGATGTGTCTGTATGCTTTAGAGATGTAGTCTGAAGTTTGCAAAAAATCACATAAGGTCAGGGATTTACTTTTAAATATCTCAGAAAGAGGATATGGATTTATGATGTGAAGTCTGGCACAACCCTGATCATTATTAAATTTTGATGGATAAGAAAGTTTCACTGAGCTCTTCTTCCTACTTTTAGCATATTGGAACGTTTTCAGAATACAACGCTCTTACAGAACATGGTATTCAAAAAGCAAAGGCAAACTTCTAAAACATAAGGGCAAAAGCATGTTGTACTATTAAATCAAACTATTAAAGCCATTTGGAAAGATGATATATCTCATTGAGCTCTCATCCTTTTCACATTTTTATTTTTGTGTATATTTTATGTGCATATAACACATTTAGCAAAATAAATTATATATAAATAAAAATGCATGCACTGTGGCTATGCATTTCAGCTATGAGTGTGCTGAAAAATTGTTTTGCTAGTTGGGGTAGGAGTTCAGAAATTTGGACATCATGGCTATAAGGACACTTTGGGCCAGGCATGGTGACTCATGCCTGTAATCCCAGCAATTTGGGAAGCCAAGGCAAGAGGGTCGCTTGAGCCCACGAGTTTGAGACCAACCTAGGCAACATAGCAAGATCCCATCTTTACCAAAAAAAAATTATTTAATTTGCTGGGCATGGTGTGGTGCATGCACCTAGTCCCAGCTACTTGCAAGGCTGAGGTGGGAGGATCGTTTGAACCCAGGAGGCAGAGGTTGCAGTGAGCCGTGATAGGGCCACTGCACTCCAGCCTGGGTGACAGAGCAAGACCCTGCCTCCAAAATTAATTAATTAGTTAAAATTTGTAAAAATGAAAATAAATTAAAGAAACTTTTGGCCGGGCGCGGTGGCTCAAGCCTGTAATCCCAGCACTTTGGGAGGCCGAGACGGGTGGATCATGAGGTCAGGAGATCGAGACCATCCTGGCTAACACGGTGAAACCCCATCTCTACTAAAAAATACAAAAAACTAGCCGGGCGAGGTGGCGGGCGCCTGTAGTCCCAGCTACTCAGGAGGCTGAGGCAGGAGAATGGCGTAAACCCGGGAGGTGGAGCTTGCAGTGAGCTGAGATCCGGCCACTGCACCCCAGCCTGGGCGACACAGCAAGACTCCGTCTCAAAAAAAAAAAAAAAAAAAAAGAAACTTTTGGCGGGGCGCGGTGGCTCACGCCTGCAATCCTAGCACTTTGGGAGGCCGAGACGGGCGGATCACGAGGTCAGGAGATCGAGACCGTCCTGGCTAACACGGTGAAACCCCGTCTCTACTAAAAATACAAAACAAAACAAAACAAAACAAAACAAAAAAACTAGCCGGGCGAGGTGGCGGGCGCCTGTAGTCCCAGTTGCTCGGGAGGCTGAGGCAGGAGAATGGCGTGAACCCAGGGGGCGGAGCTTGCAGTGAGCCCAGATCGCGCCACTGCACTCCAGCCTGGGAGACAGAGCGAGACTCCATCTCAAAAAAGAAAAAAAAAAAGAAACTTTTATGGGTTCTAGAAACCAAGGCAGACGTTAAAGGGAATGGGTGCATTTCCTGGTTATTTATGGAATGATGGATGGGTGGATGGACAGATTGGTATATAAGATGATAGGTGGGTGGATGGACAGAAGAATGAATGGAAGAATGGATGGATGAATGGGTGAATGGAAGAATGGGTGAGTTGGTGGGTGGGTTGAGTGGATGGATAGATGTGTGGACAGGTGGGTGGGAAAATGGTTGGATCGCTGGAAAATGGATGGATGGGAGAAAGAATAGGGAGACGGATGAATAGATTGATGGGTAGAAAGATGGATGCGAGATGGATGGATGGATGGATGGATGCATGTACAATTAGAAGTTTAAATGGGTAGGTGGTGGGTGGGTGAGTGGACGGATGAGTGGATGGAGGGGAAGGAAAGTTAAGAGGAACCCAGTTTTGTGGCGGGTGGCGGGGAAGTCACAACATGCCTTCCTAAACGATGCTCAAACATACCAGTAGATGTCAGACTAACCTCAGGAAATCACCTCGGGGCCAAGCTTGCAACACTCTGAGCCCCATCCTGAAACTCTTTGATTCAAAATGAGCAATGGCTCATTTTAATAAAACAGTTTGCATTGCACCCTGTATTTACACACCCCCTCACCAGCACCCTCCCAACCCAAATGGCATTTGTAACCCCACTTCCCCTCCTGCAAATGGAAAAATGGGGCCAGGGCGGCTGTCTGGTGAAGTGTGCTTCCCACACGGTCAGGTCTGGAGCATCAAGAGGGTAAGAGAGTAAATTTTGGGGTCCCCTAAATTGATTAGTGTCCATATCAGCCTCAGCTCCAAACAAAATAATATTTATATTCTCATCCCACACTCCTGATGTCTGCTCAGGAATCCACCCTAGGCCTGTGCCTTTGCCAAAAAAAAAAAAAAAAAAAAAAAACAAAAAAAACACTCTTGAGGAAAAGGAAAGGAAAGGGGAAGGGGAGAGGGAAAGAGAAAAGGAGAGAGGGAAGGGAAGGGAAGGAAAGGAAGGAAAGGGAAGGAAGGGACCCTGTCTCAAAAGGAAAGAAAGAAAAGAGGAAGGAAGGAAGGAAGGAAGGAAGGAAGGAAGGAAGGAAGGAAGGAAGGAAGGAAGGAAGGAAGAAGAAAGAAAGGAAGAAAGAAGAAAGAAAGAAAGAAAGGAAGGAAGGAAGGAAGGAAAGAAAGAAAGAAAGAAAAAGAAAGAAAGAAAGAAAGAAAGAAAGAAAGAAAGAAAGAAAGAAAGAAAGAAGAAAGAAAAGAAAGAAAGAAAAGAAGGAAGGAAGGAGAGACCTTGTCAAAAAGGAAGGAAGGAGGAAAAAAGGAAGGAAGGAGAAAAGGAAGGAAGGAAAAAGAAAGAAAGGAAGAAAGAAGAAAGAAAGAAAGGAAGGAAGGAAGGAAGGAAGGAAGGAAGGAAGGAAGAAAGAAAGAAAGAAAGAAAGAAAGAAAGAAAGAAAGAAAGAAAGAAAGAAAGAAGAAAGAAAAGAAGGAAGGAAGGAGAGACCTTGTCAAAAAGGAAGGAAGGAGGAAAAAAGGAAGGAAGGAGAAAAGGAAGGAAGGAGGAGAGAGAGAGAAGAAAAACCCTGTCTTAAAAGGAAAGAAAAGAGAGAAAGGAGAGAGGGAGGGAAAGAAAGAGGAAGGAAGGAAGGAAGGAAGGAAGGAAGGAAGGAAGGAAGGAAGGAAGGAAGGAAGGAAGGAAGGAAGGAAGGAAGGGAGGGAGGGAGGGAGGGACGGAGGGAAGGAGGGAGGGACGGAGGGAAGGAGGGAGGAGAAAAAACCCACTAGCTCCCCCACTGTGTGGAAAAACGATGCATAGGGGCTGGCCTGAGACTGAACCTTCACACAAACCACCTTCAACCCTCCAACAGCCAAGACCCCAAGTTCTTAGGAGCTGCCCGGCAACAGCTCAGGAAAGCCGTTCATCCAACATTGCCCAGCAGCAACTACACGACGGAGCCAGTTCCACCCCCACTGTCTCCCACCAGAAGACCCACTGCTGGGGTCACTGACAAAGAAAAAGGGGAACCCAGGACCAGACTCAACTGATGCCACCGCGTACTCCCAGCCCTATCCAGGTCCCGCTCTGCCTTCACACACTTCTGTCTCCAGCCCTTAAACCCTCAGATTTCAACTCAACACTGGAAGTAGAAATGGGATTCCCACTTTTTCCCCAGAAAGCAGCATTTCTCAGCCATCTCAACAGAAACATTTGCTGGCTGAGTGCGGTGGTTTACGCCTGTAATTCTAGCACTTTGGGAGGCCAAGGCGGGTGGATCACTTGGGGTTAGGAGTTTGAGAACAGCCTGACCAATATGGTGAAACACCGTCTTTACTAAAAATACAAAAATTAGCTGGGCGTGGTGGCGTGTGCCTGTGGTCCCAGCTACTTGGGAGGCTGAGGCAGGAGGATCTCTTCAACCCAGGAGGCAGAGGTTGCGGTGAGCCAAGATCAGGCCACTGCACTCCAGCCTGCGTGATAGAGCAAGATTCCATCAAAAAAAAAGAAAGAAAGAAAGAAAGAAAGAGAGAGAGAGAGAGAGAGAGAGGGAGGGAGGGAGGGAGGGAGGGAGGGAGGGAGAAAGGAAGGAAGGAAGGAAGGAAGGAAGGAAGGAAGGAAGGAAGGAAGGAAGGAAGGAAGGAAGGAAGGAAGGAAGGAATATTTGCCAACCTATCAGAGCGGACACTCACAATCCTGGGAGCTGGGTCCTGGCTGCCACATCCATGGTTAATCTCTTTGTTGCCCCAGGGTGAGGCAGCTCAGGGATCTGCAGAGCCGGATGGGGGTGCCCAGGGGGCTTAAGGCAACCATTATTGATCAATTAGCAGGGAAGGATTTTGAGATTTCAGAAGCCAGCACAGCCTTATCAATGTGTTCCATCTGCATGAATTTGCTCCCCAAAAAGCCTGCCAAAAACATCCTAACCCCTAAGGGATCCCCAGTACAGCCGCACGCCCCCGCCACCCCGCCCCAACACCACCACCCGGGCATACTCACTCCCATTCTTTCCTCCTGGCCTGGGGGGTGCTGTGGATTTTGTGGGCCTGGTGGGCCAAGATGACATCTCGGTGATCCACCACGCCACCCCGCCGCCTCAGAGGGGGCCCCTCGAAGCAGATGCTGAGCCGGGGAGGCCGAGTGTCCCGCAGGGCGCTGGGCGTGCCCCGAGCTGCGGCTGTGCAGGGCGTCATAGTAACTGGGGCGCGAGAGCATGCAGTCGGGGACCCCGGAAGACTTCAACATCCATGGGCCTCGCTCAGAAATCCCAGGGTCTTCTCCCTCCAGCACAGTGAGGGGGAAACTAGAGGAAGAAAGAGGAGAGAGAGAGGGCCAGCGTGAGGGAGAGGCAGGCAGAGCTCACGGAGGGCAAGGAGAAGGGAACTTATAAGACAGGAGAGGCCACACCACCCTCCTTCGCAGAAAGTCAAAATACACACCAGCCCCGGCTGGCCGGGATTTAGTAGTTCCTTGGCAACTCAGGGCCCAGAAAGCCAGTTCTTAGGAGCTGCCCGGCAACAGATGTGCCCCATGGAGCAAAAGACTACGAGGCTGTGCCGCGGACACTCCCTCCACCTCCCAGGTGCCGGCCACAGAGGGCGGGATGCTGGATTTGTCAGCATCTCTACGTCCCCTTCTGCAAAATGAGCCACCATGAGCCTGGGGGTTCGCTCGCCCTCAGTCCCTGGGTCCTGCGAGCTCTGGAAAGCTGAAAGGGTGAGTTCAAGAGGCAGTTTTAAATGCACATGGGAGGCCGGGTGCAGTGGCTCAGGCCTGTAATCCTAGCACTTTGGGAGGCAGAGACGGGCGGATCACCTGAGGTCAGGGGTTTGAGACCAGCCTGGCCAACATGGTGAAACCCTGTCTATAAAAAATACAAAAATTAGCCGAGTGTGATGGCCCATGCCTGTAATCCGCATGCCTGTAATCCCAGCTGCTTGGGAGGCTGAGGCAGGAGAATTGCTTGAACACAGGAGGTGGAGGTTGCAGTGAGCCATGGTCTTACCACTGCACTCCAGCCTGGGTGACAGTGAGACTCTGTCTCTAAAAATTAATAAATAAATAAATCCACATGGGAGTGGCCACCTGTCCAGCCACACTGCTTCTCACCAGGTTCTCTGTTTCTTTTAACTTCATTTTTATTTTTTTTAGAGATGGGATCTTGCTACATTGCCCAGGCTGGTCTGGAACTGCTGGACTCTAGTGATCCTCCTGCCTTGGCCTCCCTCCTGAGTAGCTGGGATGACAGGTGCACACCACCACACCAGGTTACAGCTGTTTGTTTGTTTGTTTGTTTGTTTGAGATGGAGTCTTACTCTGTTGCCCAGGCTGGAGTGATGGCGTGGTCTTGTCTCACTGCAACCTCTGCCTCCCAGGTTCAAGTGATTCTCCTGAGTAGCTGGGACTACAGGTGTCTGCCACCACACCCAGCTAACTTTTCAATTTTTAGTAGAGACAGGGTTTCACCATGTTTCATGTTTCACCATGTTGGCCAGGCTGGTCTCGAACTCCTGGTCTCGAGTGATCCGCCCGCCTCTGCCTCCCAAAGTGCTGGGATTACAGGCATGAGCCACCGTGCCCGGCCAACAGCTGGTTTTTGAAAAGAGAAAAGAGACAGGGTTTCCTACACTCACACATTTATCAGTGGACACTCAACACACCAAAGGACCTTGTAGCCCCAGGATCTTTATCTCCAATCACTTAATCATTCAACAAACTCTGAGCGACCACCCAATTTGTGCCTGGCCCTGTGCTAGATCCTGGGGACGCAACCATGAATAAGACTGGCATATGTCCCCACCCTCATGGACAAGACATTCTAGGAGGGAGACAGACAAGGAACAAAATAAGTGGGTACATTATATAGAGATTAGGAGTTGAAAAGTGATGGGAAGGGTCGCCGGGCACGGAGACTTATGCCTGTAATCCCAGCACTTTGGGAGGCTGAGGCCGGAGGATCACGAGGTCAGGAGATCGAGACCATCCTGACTAACATGGCGAAACCCCATCTCTACCAAAAATACAAAAAATAGCCGGGCATGGTGGCGGGCGCCTGTAGTCCCAGCTACTTGGGAGGCTGAGGCAGGAGAATGGCGTGAACCCGCGAGGCGGAGCTTGCAGTGAGCCGAGATAGCACCACCACACTCCAGCTTGGGGGACAGAGCAAGACTCCATCTCAAAAAAAAAAGAGAAAAGAAAAGAAAAGTGCTGGGAAGGGCCAAAAGACCAGGTGTGGTGGCTCATGCCTGTAATCCTAGCACTTTGGCAGGCAGATTTTCTGAGCCTAAGAGTTTGAGACCAGCCTGGGCAACGTAGCAGAACCCGATCTCTACCAAAAATACAAAAATTAGCCAGGCATGGTGGCACATGACTGTAGTTCCAGCTACTTGGGAGGCTGAGGTGGGAGGAACACTTGAGCCTGGGAGGCAGAGGTTGCAGTGAGTCAAGATTGTGCCACTGCACACTAGCCTGGGTGACAAAGCCAGACCATGTCTCAAACAAAACAAGTTTTTAAATTGACAAATAAAAATTGTATACACACACACACACACACACACACACACACACACACACATATATATATGTATTTTTTTTTTTTGAGATGAAGTTTCACTCTTGTTGCCCAGGCTGGAGTGCAGTGGCACGATCTCAGCTCACTGCAACCTCCACCTCTTAGTTTCAAGCAATTCTCCTGCCTCAGCCTCCCGAGTACCTGGGATTACAAAATTGTATATATTTATGATGTCCAACATGATGTTCTCAAACACGTATGCATTGTGGAATGGCTAACTTGAGCTAATTAACATATGCATTACCTCACACACTTACTGAGGTCTTTTTGTGGCTAATCTCTTCTTATAAGAACACCAGTAATATTGAATTAGCGCCACTCACCTGACCTCCTTTTACCTTAATTACCTTTGTAAAGGTCCTGTCTCCATATACAGCCACATTCTAAGATACTGGAGTTTAGACTTCAACATACGAATTTGGGAAGACACCACTGAGTCCTTAACAAAGAGGGGTAAGGTGTGTAGGCTGGGTGCAGTAGCTCATGCCTGTAAACCCAGCACTTGGGAGGCCAAGGCAGGAGGATCACTTGAGGCCAGGAGTTCAAGACCAGCCTGGGCAACGTAATAAGACCCTGTCTCTACAAATAATTTTTTAAAAATTAGCCAGGCATGGTGGCACGTGTCTGTAGTCCCAGCTACTCAGGAGGCTGAGGCAGGAGGATTGTCTGAGCCTGAGATGTTGAAATTGCAGTGAGCTGTGATCGTCCCACTGAACTCCTATCTGAGCAATGAAGTGAGACCCTGTGTCAAAAGAAGAAGAAGGGCCGGGCGCGGTGGCTCAAGCCTGTAATCCCAGCACTTTGGGAGGCCGAGACGGGTGGATCACGAGGTCAGGAGATCGAGACCATCCTGGCTAACACGGTGAAACCCCGTCTCCACTAAAAATATAAGAAAATTAGCCGGGCGAGGTGGCGGCGCCTGTAGTCCCAGCTACTCGGGAGGCTGAGGCAGGAGAATGGCGTGAACCCGGGAGGCGGAGCTTGCAGTGAGCCGAGATCGCGCCACTGCACTCCAGCCTGGGCGACAGAGCGAGACTCCGTCTCAAAAAAAAAAAAAAAAAAAAAAGAAGAAGAAGAAGAAGAGGAAGAAGAAGAAGAAGAAGAAGAAGAAGAAGAGGAGGAGGAGGAGGAGGAGGAGGAGGAGGAAGAAGAAGAAGAAGAAGGGTTGGGTAGACTGGTTACTTTATTTTTTTATTTTATTTATTTATTTATTTTTTTTTTTTTTTTTTGAGACGGAGTCTCGCTCTGTCGCCCAGGCTGGAGTGCAGTGGCTGGATCTCAGCTCACTGCAAGCTCCGCCTCCCGGGTTTACGCCATTCTCCTGCCTCAGCCTCCCGAGTAGCTGGGACTACAGGCGCCTGCCACCTTGCCCTGCTAATTTTTTGTATTTTTTTGGTAGAGACGGGGTTTCACCGTGTTAGCCAGGATGATCTCGATCTCCTGACCTCGTGATCCGCCCGTCTCGGCCTCCCAAAGTGCTGGGATTACAAGCTTGAGCCACCGCGCCCGGCCCTGGTTACTTTATTAAATAGGGACGCAGAGACAGCCTCACTGAGGAGGTGACATCTGAGAGAGGCCTGAGGGAGGGGGGGAGCCACGTGGGTATCTGAGGGAAGAGCTTTCCAGGCCGAAGGAACAGCACGTGCAAGGGTCTTGAGACAGGACTGTGTGTCTCAAGGAACAACGAGGCCCGTGTGGCTGTGGGTGACGTGGTCCATGGCTTTTGGAATCCACACCTCACCCAAAAGCATATTTCCAGTCCCATAGTGATGTTTCCCACCTGAGTCAGCCCCTGCGACTAGCCTCTCAGTATCTGTCCAAGAAAAGCGTACCTATTCGGAGGCTGGCATGAATGAAATAGAATTAGGCCACGCCCGGTGGCTCACGCCTGCAATCACAACAGTTTGGGTGGCCGAGGGCGGAGGATTACTTCAGCCCAGAAGTTTGAGACCAGCCTGAGCAATATAGTAAGACCCTGTCTCTAAAAACAGAAACAAAAAAATGAAAAAAAAAATTTTTTTTAAACTAGCCAGGTGGCATGTACCTGTAGTCCTAGACACTCAAACGGCACAGATGGGAGGATACCTTGAACCCAGGAGTTCAAGGCCGCAGTGAACTATGATTGCACCACTGCATTCCAGCCTGGGCTACAGATAGGCTACCTTGTTAGAAAGAAAGAGAAAGAAGGAAGGAAGGGGAGAGAGAGAAGAGAAGAGAAGATAAAAGAAAAGAAAAGAGAAAGAGAAAAAAGAAAGAAAGGGAGAGAAAGAAGGGAGGACAGAAAGAAAAGAGAGAGAAAGAGGACAGAAAGAAAGAGAGAAAGAGAAGGAAAGAGGCCAGGCACAGTGGCTCATGCCTGTAATCCCAGAACTTTGGGAGGTCGAGGCAGGAGGATCACTTGAGGTCAGGAGTTCAAGACCAGCCTGGCCAAAATGGTGAAACCCCGTCTCTGCTAAAAATACAAAAATTAGCCAGGCATGGTGGCGGGCACCTGTAATCCCAGCTACTCAGGAGGCTGAGGCAGGAGAATCACTTGAACCCAGGAGGCAGAGGTTGCAGTGAGCCAAGATCACACCATTGCACTCCAGCCCTGGGTGACAGACTGAGACTCCATCAAGAAGAAAGGAAGAAAGGAAGGAAGGAAGGAAGGAAGGAAGGAAGGAAGGAAGGAAGGAAGGAAGGAAGGAAGGAAGGCAGGCAGGCAGGCAGGCAGGCAGGCAGGTAGACAGGCAGGAGGGCAGGTAGACAGGCAGGAGGGCAGGAAGGCAGGAACAGAGAGAGGGAGGGAGAGAGAGAGAAAGAGAGAAAGAAAGAAAGAAAGAGAGAAAGAAAGAGGAAGGGGAAGGGGAAGGGAAGGGAGACCCTGTCTCAAAAGGAGAGAAAGAAAGAAAAGAAAGAAAGAAAGAAAGAAAGAAAGAAAGAAAGAAAGAAAGAAAGAAAGAACGAACGAACCTGTCAAAGAGGAAGGAAGGAGGGAGAAAGAAGAGAAAGAGAAGAGAGAAAGAAATGAGAGAGAAAAAAGAGGGGAGAGAAAGAAGAGAAAGAGAAAGACAGGAGAGAGAATGAGAAAAACAAAGAAAAGAGAGAAAGAGAAAGAAAAGAAAGGAGTGAGAAGGAGAAAAAGAAAAGGAAAAGAAAGAAAGTGAAAGAAAAGAGGGGAGAGGAAGAAGAGAGAGAAAGAGAAAAAGAAAGAAAAGAGAGAAAGGAGAGAGAGGAAGAGAAAGAAAGAGAGAAAGAAGAGAAAGAAAGATAAGAGAAAAAGAAAGAAGAAAGAAAAGAAAAAGGATGAAAGGAGAGAGAAAGAAAAGAAAAGAAAGGAGGAATAAAAGAGAAGAGAGAGAAAGAAAGTAGAGAGAAAAAGGAAAAAGAAACAAAGAAAACAAATTAAGAAACTCAACCCCATGCAGAAACATTTCGTAAGTCACTCCAACACCCACAGGTATAAGTAGGTGGTGCACAGGATGAGGCTGCCCCCAGATTGCAAAGAACCAGCTGAAGGAAGGAAGGAGGGAAGAATTATCTCCATTCCATTTCCTCTCACCCTGCTTTAAGCATGCAAAGAAACGAGAACTCTCCCAGCCTCTCCTAAGCAGATCAACTCAGTATCAGCTTAACAAATGCAGGTACTTTCTGGTTTCTTTCCAAATCCCATAATTAATGGAGTTTAATAGATCTATCCTTCATGACGTCTTTAAGCTTCAATTTACTCCTGTGAAACCTCACTCTTAATTGCCCACGACTGTGCATCTGTAAAGTCTTTTGTTGTTTTGCCAAATACTTTCCCATTGCGCTGAAAAAGAAATCTGCTTTCCTTTTATAACCACTTTTGCACGGATGCCATTTTTCTTCCCATTTCACAGAAATAAAACTGAAAACTGATTCAAGAGTGCTCCAGGTACAAGGGTTTATTTCACCCCTCCCCCAAAATATTCTTACTGCACATATAAATTTTTCTTTTTCTTTTTCTTTTTCTTTTTTTTTTAAGAGGCAGGGTCTTGCTCTGTCGCCCAGGTGGGAGCACAGTGGCGCCCTCATAACTCACAGCACCCTTGAATTCCTGGGCTCAAGTGATCTTCCCAAGCAGCTGGGACCACAGGCCCGTGCCACCACAGCAGGCTAATTTTTTTAATTTTTAAATTTTTCATAGAGACGGGATCTCCCAGCTGGTCTCAAGCTCGTGACCTCAAATGAGCCTCCTGTCTCGGTCTTCCAAAGCTGTGGGATGGTAAGTGTAAGCCACCGCGCCCGGCCACGTCAATATTAAAGAAAGAAAGAATCGGCTGGGCTCGGTGGCTCAGGCCTGTTATCCAGCACTCTGGGAGGCCAAGGCGGGCGGATCACTTGAGGTCAGCAATCTGATACCAGTCTGACCAACATGGTGAAACCCCAGCTCTACTAAAAATACAAAGATTAGCCGGGTGTGGTGGTGCACATCTCTAGTTCCAGCTACGCGGGAGGCTGAGTCAGGAGAATCGCTTGAACCTGGGAGGTGGAGGTTGCGGTGAGCGGAGATTGCGCCATTGCACTTCAGCCTGGGCGACAGAGTAGGACTCCTTCTCAGAAAAAAAGAGAAAGAGTCCAGTTTACAGGTTGGGTGGGCTGTGTAGTACCTACACATTAACTAAAATCCCAGAAACTGGACACAGTGTAAGCACTTTGGTGGCAAAGATTCTGAACAAGCCAGGCTCTGTGGCTCTCACTTGTGGTCCCAGCTACTCAGGAGGCTGAGACGGGAGAATCAGCCCAGGAGGTCAAGGCTGCAGTGAGCAATGATCACGCTACTGAACTCCATCCAGCCTGGGTGACAGAATGAGGCCCCATCTCTGAAGATTAATTAATTAATTAATTAAGTTCTGAAAGAAGAAGGAGTGTTTCTACCTGGGAAGGTAGGAAGAGAAGCAGGAAGTCAAAACCTAAGGCGCATATCCCAGGTGACATCTTTGGAGACGTGCACGTGCTTATCCCACAGCCTGACATGGGATGCTCAATTTCCCCGTCTCCCCCATCTCATTAGAGGCCCCCAAATTCACCCTGATACCCAAGCCAGAAATTGAGTTGTCAATCATGGTTCCTGCTTCCCTTAACTCCGGGCATCAAATCCATCCGCAGGTACCATCGACTCACTTCCAAAATATATCCTGAGAGCTGGGTGTGGGGGCTATGCCTATAATCTCAACACTCTGGGAGCCTAAGGCAGGAGCATCTTTTAAGCCCAGGAGTTCAAGACCAGCCTGAACAACATAGCGAGACTCTGTGCAAAAAAAAAAAAAAAAAAAAAAAAAAAAAAAATTAATTAGCGAAGCGTGGTGGCACGCAACGGCAATGGTAATCCCAGCTACTCAGAAGGCTGAGGCAGGAGGATCACCCGAACTCAGGAAGTTGAGGCTGCAGTGAGCTATTAACAAGCCACTGCACTGCAGCCTGGACGACAAAGTGAAACCCTGTCTCAAAAATAAAAATAAGCCAGGCATGGAGGCTCATGCCTGTAATCCCAGCACTTTGGGAGGCCAAGGCAAGAGGATCACCTGAGGTCAGGAGTTCGAGACCAGCCTGGACTACATGGTGAAACCCCGTCTCTACTAAAAATACAAAACTTAGCCAGGCATGATGCTGGGCACCATAATTTCAGCTACTTGGGAGGCTGAGGCAGGAGAATCACTTTCACCCGTGAGGAGGAGTTTGCAGTGAGCCAAGATTGCATCATTGCACTCCAGCCTGGGTGACAGAGCGAGACTCTGTCTCAAAAAAAAAAAAAAGTGAAAATAAAAACAAGGCTGAGCGCAGTGGCTCACCCCTGTAATCCCAGCACTTTGGAAGGCCGAGGTGGGCGGATCACCTGAGGTCAAGGGTTCAACACCAGCCTGGCCAACATGGTGGAACCCCGTCTCTACTAAAAACACAAAACTTAGCCGGGCATGGTGGCACGTGCCTGTAACCCCAGCAAGAGGCTGAGACAGAAGAGTTGCTTAAATCCAAGAGGCAGAGGTTGCAGTGAGCCGAGATCGTGCCACTACACTCCAGCCTGAGCAACAGAGACTCTATCTCAAAAAATAATAACAACAATATATAAAAATAAAAATAAAAAATGTCAATCAGCACATTTGCTTTTGCTGGAACACAAGCGGCATCCTCCCAGGCTGCCCCATCCCTGTAACTTTGTCCCCTCCCCTTCTCCCTGTTACCCTTTTAGCCCCAGAATCACTGTCCTCCTCCCTGTTTCTGGGCTGTGCCAAGCTCATTCCGCCTTCGCACCTGCTGTTCCCTCTTCCTGGAATGCTTTTCCGCTAGTCTCGGACAGGCCAGCTTCCTGTCTTCATGCAAGGCCGTGATCAGATGCCGGCTTGCAGAACCATCCGCCCAAAGCACCACCGCCAGCAAGTGCTCTCATCTCACTCGCCTGTGAGGTCTTCCTTATGGTGTTTGTTGCTCCCTGAGACCAGTACATACATGCGGGCTTCTATAACATCCACCTCCCTGATAGGATCTCAGCTGAATTTGAACAAGGATCTTGGCCTGCCTCATTTGCCATTGAGTCCCCAGTACCTTCACTATTTCTTGCCTGAATGAATGAATAATTTTAGGAATGAGTCTACCCAGGAAAATGTCATTAAGCCCCTTCCAAATCACCACCAGCAGTCTGGGACTTTTCAATTTTATGTATTTATTTTTAATTTTATTATTATTATTATTATTTTATTATTATTGAGACAGAGTCTCACTCTGTCGCCCAGGCTGCAGTGCAGTGGCGTGATCTCAGCTCACTGCAACCTCTGCCTCCTGGGTTCAAGCGATTCTCCTGCCTCAGCCTCCTGAGTAGCTGGGACTACAGGCGCCCACCACCATGCCCAGCTAATTTTTGTATTTTTAGTAGAGATGGGGCTTCACCATGTTGGCCAGACTGGTCTCGATCTCCTGACCTCAGGTGATCCTCCCGCCTCGGCCTGCCAAAGTGTTGGGATTACAGGCGTGAGCCACCGTGCCCAGCCATTTTATTATTATTTTTGAGATAGGGTCTCACTCTGCCACCCAGGCTAGAGTGCAGAGGCATGATCCTACCTCACTGTAGCCTAGAACTCCTTAAATCAATCGATCATCCTACCTCAGCCTCTCGAGTAGCTGGGACCACAGGTGCACACCACTATGCCTAGCTAATTATTTTATTTTATTTTTTGAGAGACGGGGTCTCACTATATTGCCCAGGCTGATTTCTAACTCTTGGCCTCAAATGGTCCTCCCGCCTCAGCCTTCCAGTGTGCTGGGATTACAGGCATGAGCCACCGTGCCCAGCCTGGGATGTTTTTCTAAGTAGGGAAGGGATAAAGTATGCCAGGAAATAAGGCATATTCTGGTCCCACCTCTTCACACAACAATGAACTGTTGGGTTCCAGGAAAATTGCCTAAGCCTCTGAATCTCCGTTTTCTTCTCCACAACGTGGGGATCATGGCAAGTACTTCAAAGAGCCGTTGTCGTGAAGGGTTATTAGGCTCCGCCATGAGAAGTCAGTGCAATGAGCACAGCGCTGGGCCACGGAAAGGGCTAGGTCCACACCTGGTCTAGTGTTAACCTGGGGCAGGTGGGCAGAGCGGGGCATCTGCAGGAAAGGGAGTCAGCCGCTCCAGCTACACCACCAAGGATGCTTTGCAGAGCGCTCGTGAGCGGTTCCAACGGAGCCCCAGCTGTCCTATGTGTACACACGAGAAACAAACACATTTCCAGCCAGCGGTCGCTCCCTCCCCAGCTGGGTGCCTGCGCCTGGCACCTGTGGGGACCCCATGACCAAATGTGCTGTTCTCTCTCTCTCTCTCTCTCTCTCTCTGTTTGCCTAACCTCAGCACGGAGGAAGTGGCAAAGTGCACGGGCATGGCTTCATCGAGAATCAGCCGGGTTCCACCAACAGACAGCGCCAAAGAGAAGACAATGGAAAAAGTAAATAGAAGAAAATAAACAACCCGAAGCCTGAGGCCACAGAAGGCCTCATTGTTGATGGAATAACAATCATAGCAGCTGTCCGCTATGCCAGGTATCGGTGGTACCCACTACTTTCCCACACCTGAAATGGGGGTTGACCCCACCGTCGGCAAGCCTGGACTGGCCTGAATTGCCATGGCAACCGGATGGTAGCTGGAGATGCTCCCGATTCACACAGCCTGGTCCAGGAGCTCTAGGGGAAGAGACAGAGAGGGAGGGACCACAGGGAAGTCTGGGGGTGCTTTCTGTCACCCTCCCATGTGGACAGAAACATTTACATGGCTGTGGCAGTCACCAGGCTTCACCACTCACAAACGAAAGAAGTGGTCACAACTGGTAAAAACGAGTAAAAGATACAGCACTTAGTTTTTGAAAAGTAAAGGAAAAACATTCTCTGAAACTTTGCAGGTTCATCATACATATTGGAAAAGCACGTGATGCTGGAGCCAGGCATTGTGGCGTGCGCCTGTAGTCCTAGCTACCCAGGAGGCTGAGGCCAGAGGACCACTTGAACCCAGGAGATCAAGGCTGCAGTGAGCTATGATTGCACCACTGCACTCTTGCTGGGGTGACAGAGTGAGACCCTGACTCAAAAAAAAAAAAAAAAAGGAAGGGGAAAGATGCTCCTTGGAAGGGGATGGGAGCTCAGGAAGCCCCAATATGTCCTTTATCTAAGGAATTCAACATAGAGCCAGGCAGGGGCTGGACTGTAACCTTACAAGCTCTCCTTTTATTCTCTGGAATGGGAAAATGTCTTTTTCCTCCCATCTTGGAGGAAAATTTAAAAACTAAAAATGAGAGGCCAAGGTGGGAGAATCACTTGAGCCGGGGAAGTTGAGGCTGCAGTGAGCTATGATCGCACCACTGCACTCCAGCCTGGCATACAGAGCGAGGCCCTGTTTCTTAAAAGAAAGTCCAAGAGATGGACTCGAACCGCTATTGCTGGCTCTGAGATGAAGGAGGCCACGAGCCGGGGAATGCAGGCCGCCCCTGGAAGCTGAGAATGACCCCTGCTGACAGCCAGCAAGGAAACAGGACTCCAGTCCTACACAGCATGAAACTGGATTCTGCCAACAACTTAAATGAACAACAAAACAGGACTGGGTACAGTGGCTCACGCCTGTAATACCAACACTTTGGGAGGCCAAGGTGGGCGGATCACGAGGTCAGGAGATCGAGACCATCCTGGCTAACACGGTGAAACCCCGTCTCTATTAAAAATACAAAAAATTAGCCGTGGTGGCGGGCGCCTGTAGTCCCAGCTACTCGGCAGGCTGAGGCAGGAGAATGGTGTGAACCTGGGAGGCAGAGCTTGCAGTGAGCCGAGATTGTGCCACTGCACTCCAGCCTGGGTGACAGAGTGCGACTCCATCAAAAGAAAAAGAAAAAGAAAAAGAAAACAAGATTCTTCCCTAGAGCCTCTGGAAGGAAGCACAGCCAAGTAACACTTTGATTTCAGTCCAGCCAGGCCTGTTGGATTTCTGACCTACAGAAACTGTGAGATATTAAGTGAGTGGATTGTTTTGTTTTGTTTTGTTTTTTGTTTTGTTTTGTTTTGTTTGAGATGGAGTCTCACTCTGTCGTCTAGGCTGGAGTGCAGTGGTACGATCATGGCTCACTGCAACCTCCACTTCCTGGGTTCAAGCGATTCTCATGCCTCAGCCTCCGGAGTAGCTGGAAGTACAGGCACCTGCCACCATGCCTGGTTAATTCTGATATTTTTAGTAGAGACAGGGTTTCACCATGTTGGCCAGGCCGGTCTTGAACTCCTGACATCAGCTGATTCGCCCACCTTGGCCTCCCAAAGTGCTGGGATTACAGGTGTGAGCCACTGCCCCCAGCCCACTGAGTGTGGTTAAGGCATTTATTTTGTGGTAATTTGGAATGGCAGCAATAGAAAAATTAATAGGCAGTTACATGTAGAATAATTTTTTACAAACATGGAATTTGTGAGATTATATATGTGTATATACATACATACATATATATTAAAAGTCTACAACTTTTTTATACTTAGTAATAGATAACATTCCAAATCAGCTCCTATAGGAATGTTTCTTACCAACATTCCATATCAGTTCCTATAGTTTATTTTTATGTTGCTGTTTTTTGAGATGGGGTCTTGCTATGTCACCCAGGCTGGGGTACAGTGGCACGATCATAGCTCACTGCAGCCTCAACCTCCTAAGCTCAAGCGATCCTACTGCCTCAGCCTCCCGAGTGGCTGAGATTACAGGCACACACCACCATACCCAGTTTCCGATAGTATTTTTCAATGACTCCATCAAATGTATCTGGTCTGGATCTCTGGGTCTTTCTGATTTCTTGCTATTCCCAAGAATGTTGCAGCCAATGTCCTGCATTGTAGACCTTCAGGTTCTGCTACAAGTATGTCTGTAGAATAAATCCCCAGAGGTGGAGTTGCTCTGTCAAAGAGTGTAAGGCTGGGCGAGGTGGCTCACACCTGTAATCCCAGCACTTCGGGGGGTTTGCATTCGAGTGGAATATACACAGGTGTGGAGTCCTGGTTGAGAGCACAGAAGTGTTCCTTTAAAAGCAGCTTAAATACTTTGGGAGGCTGAGGCAGGCAGATCACTTGGGGTCAGGAGTTCAAGACCAGCCTGGCCATCAGGGTGAAACGCCGTCTCTACTAAAAATACAAAATACAAAAATTAGCCAGGTGTGGTGGCAGGCACCTATAATCCCAGCTACTCGAGAGGCCGAAGCACGAGAATCGCTTGAGCCTAGGAGGCAGAGATTACAGTGAGCCGAGACTGTGCCCCTGCATTGCAGCCTGGGCAACAGAACAAGACTGTCTAAAGAAAATTTTTTAATAAATAAAAAAGAAAAGCAGCTTAAAAACACATCTATGTTTGAAATCACATCTCCTCCCCTCCTCTCTCTTGTTCTCTCTCTCTCTCTCTGGCCTTGATCCTCTCTCTTCCACTTGTCATTTGACCCTGCCTTTCTCTGTGTGCTAAAAGCTCCACCAATTAAACATCTTAATCCAGCCCTGGACAAAACCAGGGTTGCTAAGACCCAGGGAAATGGCCTCCCCTCCCAAGTTCTAGGCCACAGAGTGTGAAAATCAGCAGACCGTGGATTCTAACGGCTCCTAAGGAGGCGCCGGGATGAAGATCATCTAAATGTCATTTGTAATCAACCTTCAGATGCATTTGTCACCTTCCGGATGATGTTTTATTTGGCTGAGAGTAAAAGCGATTTCCAGGCCCTGAACAAACACTCTCCATGGTAGGGAGCCAGGTGTGGAGCAACTGATAAGGATCTTCCTAGAATTGAAAACTCAGAACCAGGAAACAACCCAAATGTGCATTGACAGCGGGATGGATAAACAAAAACATGTGGTGCGACCGGGTGTGGGGGCTCACGCCTGCAATCCCAGCACGTTGGGAGGCCAAGGGGGGTGGATCACCTGAGGTCAGGAGTTTGAGACCAGCCTGGCCAACATGGAGAAACCCCATCTCTACTAAAAACACAAAAATTAGCCAGGCGTGGTGGTGCACACCTATAATCCTAGCTACTTGGGAGGCCAAGGCAGGAGAATCGCTTGAACCCGGGAGGCGGAGGTTGCAGTGAGCCAAGATCGCACCATTGCACTCCAGCCTGGGGGACAAAAGCGAGACTTCATCTCAAAAAAAAAAAAAAAAAATGATGTGAGTGGTGCATGATCACTTGAGGTCAGAAGTTCGAGACCAGTCTGGCCAATGTGTGAAACCCCATCTCTACTAAAAACACAAAAATTAGCCGGGCATGGTGGCACATGCCTGTAATCTCAGCTACTCAGGAGGCTGAGCCAGGAGAATCGCTTGAACCTGGGAGGTGGAGGTTGCAGTGAGCCAAGATCGTGCCATTGCACTCCAGCCTGGGTGACAGAGCGAGACTCTGTCTCAAAAAAAAAAAAAAGAATTAATAAGTGAATACAGGTATCAATAAGTGGTTATAGGCACCAATAATTGAATATAAATACCAATAAGTAGATATAGGCATCAATAAGTGGGTATTAGCACCGGTAAGTGAATATAGGCATGAATCAATAGACGTAGGCACGGCCAGGTGCGGTGACTTATACCTGTAATCCCAGCACTTTAGGAGGCTGAGGCAGGCGGATTGCCTGAGCTCAGGAGTTTGAGACCAGCTCGGGCAATATGGTGGAACTCCATCTCTACTAAAAATGCAAACAAAAAAAATTAGCCAGGTATGGTGACACACACCTGTAGTCCCAGCTACTTAGGAGGCTGAGGCAGGAGAATTACTTGAACCCAGGAGGTGGAGGTTGCAGTGAGCAGGGATCACACCACTGCACTGCAACCTGGGTGATACGGCGAGACTGTGTCTCAAAAAAAAAAAAAAAAAAAAAAAAAAGATGTAAGCCCCAATAAGTAGATATAGACACCAATAAATGGATATAGGCACCAATAAATGGACATAGGCACCAATAAGTAGATGTAGACACCAATAAGTAGGCATAAGCATCAATAAGTAGCTACAGACATCAATAAGTGGATATAGGCATCAGTAAATAGATACAGGCATCAATAAGTAGATATAGGCATCAATAAGTGGTTAGAGACATCAGTAAGTAGCTACAGGCACCAATAAGAGGATATAAATATCAATAAATGGATATAGGCACCAATACATGGATACAGGAACCAATAAGTAGACATAGGTACCAATAAATAGATATAGGCCTTAATAAATAAACATAGGCACCAGTAACTAGATATAGGCATGAATAAGTGGATACAGGCCTCAATAAATAGGCATAAGCATCAATAAGTAGTCGCAGGCACCAATAAGTAGATATAGACATCAATAAGTGAATATAGGCATCAATAAGTGGATATAGGCACCAATAAGTAGATATAGACATCAATAAGTGGATATAGGCATCAACAAGTGAATATAGGCATCAATAAGTGGATATAGGCATCAATACATGGATATAGGCATCAACAAGTGAATATGGGCATCAATAAGTAGATACAGGCATCAATAAGTGGATATAGGCATCAATAAGTGGATATAGGCACCAATAAGTAGATAGAGGCCTCAATAAATAGACATAGGCACCAGTAACTAGATATAGGCATGAATAAGTGGATATAGGGCTCAATAAGTAGGCATAAGCATCAATAAGTAGCTGCAGGCACCAATAAGTAGATATAGGCATCAATAAGCAGACGTAGCATCAGTAACTGAATATAGGCACCAATAGGTGGGTATAGGTATCAATAAGTAGCTACAGGCCCAATAAGAGGATATAGACATCAATAGATGGATATAGCCGCCAATAAGTGGATATAGGCATCAATAGGTAGATATAGGCATCAATAAATGGATATAGGCACCAACAAGTAGAGATAGCATCAATAGTTAGATACAAGGGTTTTTATGCTCATTCTGGCTACAACCCAGAGCTTCCCCATCTCGCACAGGGTGGAACCCCTCCCGCCCCAACTTTGCATAGACAAGCAACCAGCAAGACGAAAGAAAAAGTAAAGCTGGGGCCAAGGAGAGCTCTCATCACTTGGGGCAAAACTCCAGAACTGCCCCACATACATGAGAACAGAGCTAAATAAAATGCCAGGCCAGATGGCCAAGGTTGAACGGAAGCTGAGACCAGCAAGCCAGCATAGCCCCGAGTGTGGCTGGAAGTGTTCATTCCCTGGTGAGAATAAACCATGTCACAGCTGGTCTCGTGTTCCACCCACTTTCTTCTTCACCAGCTGGACGGTGTGATCACGGTGCGGTGAGACAAACACGTACCCTCCCACTGAGATGAACAGATCGCCCAGGATTGCTGGATGGTTGCGCAGCCCCAGGACACTGAGTGAGGTTGCAGGACGGGGGAAGGAGGAGGAGATCCCCGGGGGTGCAGGCTGTTGGGCTGAATCTCAGGCTGAATTCTTCCTCCCAACTTCACTTCGTGGCTCTGTTGTCCTCCCCATCACTCATGCATCCATTCGTCATTCATTCATTCATCTGGCAATATTTATTGAGCACCTACTGTATGCCAGGCACTGCTCTCAACACTGGGGACTAAGGCATGAATAACAGAGACAAAAGTCCCTCCTGGAGCTGGCGTTCTAATGAAGGAGATGGACAAGAAAGAGGAAAAACTCATGAAATAGACAGAATGTCAGACAGAGAAAAGAAAACGGTAGAGGAGGAGGGGGAAGGGGAAGCTGACTGTCATTTAGGTAAAGTGGCCAGAATGGCCTCACTGAGAAAGAAATATTTAGTAAAGACCTGAAGGGAGGTGAGGATGAGGGAGGATGCAGGAGGGTGTCTGTGGGAAGAGCATTCCACGGCAGAGGAAAAGGCCTCTGCAAAGGCACTGTGGCTGACCGTGTGACTGATGTGTTCAAGGGACGGTGCAGAGGCCAGTGTGGCTGGAGCACAGTGAGTGAGGGGGCAGGAGGTGAGGGCAGGGAGGTGAGGGGCACAGATGGTGCAGGGTCTTGTGGGCCATAGGGAGAACTCTGGCTTTTGCTCTGCGGGAGGTGGGAGCCATGGAAGGCTCTAAGGAGATGAGGGATGTGGCCTGACTCAGGTATTCACGGGAGCCCTCTGGAGGTCACATTTGCAAGAAACCCCAAATGCAGTGGAATCGATCACCCCAGATATTGTGGGGTTCCTTCCTTCTCTCTTTCCTTCACTTCCACATTCTACTCATCATCAGAGCTGGTGATGTCCTCTTGTCCTTCCTCTCCCATTTGCTGTAGGCCACACTCATCCCTCCCTGAATCTTGTCTCCTCCAGTTCATCATAAACAATCAGCTCATCCATTAGCCAGTCAGTCCCCTAAAGACTCCCCACAGCCAGTTGAATAAAGTGTGAGTCCTCGCCAGGCGTGGTGGCTCACGCCTGTAATTCCAGCACTCTGGGAGGCCAAGGCAGGTGGATCGTTTGAGGTCAAGAGTTCGAGACCAGCCTGACCAACATGGTGAAACCCCGTCTCTACTAAAAATACAAAATTAGCTGGGTGTGGTGGTGGACGCCTGTAATCCCAGCTACTTGGGAGGCAGAGGCAGGAGAATCGCTTGAACCCGGGAGGCAGAGGTTGCGGTGAGCCAAGATCGCACCATTGCACTCTAGCCTGGGCGACAAGAGCGAAACTTCATCTCAAAAAAAAAAAAAAAAAACCAAAAGCAAGCAAACAAACAAAAAGTCAACAACAACAACATAAAAGCAATCAGCTCATCCATCAGTCAATCCCGTAAAGACTCTCTCCACAGCCAGCTGAATAAAGTGTGAGTCCTTTCACCAGCCCCGTATATGTGCCACGATGTGGCCCCAGAATTCCTTCCACCCTCACTTCCCACTACATGAAGCTGATGCTCTGAGACAATCCGGACCACACCCCTGACTTTCACCACCCTGAATACCCTTCCCTCTCCCCATCCCAAGGTCCAGCTCAAAAGACATTTCTGCTTCACAAGCCTCTTCTAGAAAATCCTACCAGTGCCCACACTTCCTGTCTGCCCATGGCTCCCTGCCCCTAGCACCTGCTGCTCCCGACCCGCGGTTCCTCTGGCTGCAAGAGTGAGGCCCATCTGCAGGGGACAGACAGGTCACAGGTGCTACCCCTGGAATATTCCTCAACCAATGGTTGCTGCCAGGAGTTGGTAGAGAAATATTCCCGTCTTTGCAACCAGCCTGCTTGGGCTCGGATTCGGGATCAGTCACCTCCTGCTGTGTGACCTTGGGTAAATCACTTCACCTCTCTGGGCCAGTTTCCTCATCTGTAAAATGGGGACAATAAAAGCACATCCTTCACAGTGTCATTGTGAGGATGAAATAATTAATTCTCTGCAGCATGTCCAGGACAGTGTCCCACACATGTAAGCCCCAATATGAGCGTTTGCTATTGTTATTACTGTGTTTACGATGATAGTTTCATTCTCTGTTGAATCCTCTAAGCCTAGCACAGTGCCTGGCCAACAGTAAGAACTCAATAAATAATTGCTGAAAGGCAGATTGCCAGGTGCGGTGGCTCACCTCTGTAATCCCAGCAATTTGGGAGGCTCAGGCGAGAGGATTGTTTGAGGCCAGGAGTTTAAGACCAGCCTGGGCGACATAGGGAGACCCCCCTATCTCAACAAAAATATAATAATAAATTAGCCAGGTGCAGTGGTGCACACCTGTAGTCTCAGCTACGAGGAGGACCGAAGTAGAAGGTTCACTTGAGCCCTGGAAGTTGAGGCTGCAGTGAGCTATGATCAAGCCATTGCATTCCAACCTAGGTGACAGAGCAAAACAAAAAAAAGAGAGAGACACAGAGAGAGAGAAGGAAGGAGGGAAGAAAAAAGATGGAAGAAAGAGAGAGAGGAAGGAAGGCAGGAAGGAAGGAAGGGAGGGAGGGAGGGAGGGAGGAAGAAAGGGAAAGAGAAAAAGGAAGGAAGGAAGGAAGGAAGGAAGGAAGGAAGGAAGGAAGGAAGGAAGGAAGGGAGGGAGGGAGGGAGGGAGGGAGGGAGGGAGGGAGGGAGGGAGGGAGGGAGGGAGGGAGGGAAAGGGAGAGAGAGAAAAAGAGAGAGAGAGGGAGGGAGGGAGGGAGGGAAGAAAGGAAGGAAGGAAGGAGGGAAAAGGGAGAGAGGGAGGGAAGGAAGGAAGGAAAAGGGAGAGAAGGAAGGAAGGAAAGAAGAAGGAAAAGGGAGAGAGGGAAGGAAGGAAGGAAGGAAGGAAGGAAGGAAGGAAGGAAGGAAGGAAGGAAGGAAGGGAGGGAGGGAGGGAAGGAGGGAGGGAGGAAGGGAAGGAGGGAGGGAGGAAGGGAAAGAAGAAAGAAAGAAAGAGAGAGAGAGAAGGAAGGAAGAAAGGAAAGAAAGAAAGAGAAAGAAAGAAAGAAAGAAAGAAAGAAAAAGAGAGAAAGAGAGAGGGAGGGAGGAAAGGAAGGAAGGAAGGAAAAGGGAGAGAGGGACAGAAGGAAGGAAAAGGGAGAGAAGGAAGGAAGGAAGGAAGAAGGAAAAGGGAGAGAAGGAGGGAAGGAAGAAGGAAAAGGGAGAGAAAGAAGGAAGGAAGAAGGAAAAGGGAGAGAGGGAAGGTAGGAAGGACGGAAGGAAAAGGGAGAGAGGGAGGGAAGGAAGGAAGGAAGGAAGGAAGGAAGGAAGGAAGGAAGGAAAAGGGAGAGAAAGAAGGAAGGAAGAAGGAAAAGGGAGAGAGGGAAGGAAGGAAGGAAAAGGGAGAGAAGGAAGGAAGGAAGAAGGAAAAGGGAGAGAGGGAAGGAAGGAAGGAAGAAAGGAAGGAAGGAAGGAAGGAAGGAAGGAAGGAAGGAAGGAAGGAAGGAAGGAAGGAAGGAAGGAAGGAAGGTGGGTGGATCAATTATTCCTCTTGTCCAAGCAGGGCAAAACCAGTGGCATCAGGTCAATACTGAAACTGAACCAAATACCTGGACACTTAACACCATGTGTTATCCCCTGTCCGTCCTCTCTCTCTCTCTCTCTCTCTCTCTCTCTCTCTCTCTCTCTCTCTCTCTGTCTCTCTCACAAACTTGCTTGACTTCATGAGCACTGGAGAGCTAAAAGGAAACAGTACAGAGTACCAGGAAAAAAATAAAACTTCTCCCACGGGGACTGTATTTCTCTAATGTATCTCCCACAAACTAAACCATGCATCTGTTCTCTTAAGTCATTCTTGGGCAGGAGTGGGTGGGTAATGTTGCTTATATTCTATCTCCTTGAATTTTTTTCCTGATTAGGTATTCTTGACTCCTCAATATTGAGCAACTGGTAGGTGTTTCACCATCTCCCTCTTTTATCCCACCTCTTTGGCGAGACAGTGTCTGTGTGTGTCATCAACATATTAACATGTTAAAGCAATAATTCATTACGGAGGTCATTTTCTGGGTTTTTTTTTTTTTTAGATACAGTGTCTTGCTCTGTTGCCCAGGCTGGGATGCAGTGACATGATCAGAACTCCCTGCAACCTCTAACTCCTGGGCTTAAGTGATCCTCCCACCTCAGCCTCCCGAGAGTTGGGACCACAGGCATCGGCCACCGCGCTTGGCTAATTTTAAAATGTTTTATAGAAACGAGATCTTGCTCTGTTGCCCAGGCTGGTTTTAAACTCCTGAACTCAAGCAATCCTCCCACCTTGGCCTCCCAAAGCTCTGGGATTACAGGCGTGAACCACTGCGCCCAGCCTGCAGTGGTCATTTTGAATTCTGATTTGCTTTGTTTGTTCAACAAATATTTATTAACTACCAACTGTGTACCACTGCGATCCAATTATCATTCACCTTCGGATCATAAGACTCTAGAGAAATCACCTAAAAACTGCCTCCCAGCCAGGCACTATAACTCAGCCTGTAATCCCAGCACTTTGGGAGGCCAAGGCAGGCAGATCACCTGAGGTCAGGAGTTCGAGACCAGCCTGGCCAACATGATGAAACCCCATCTCTACCAAAAATATAAAAAATTAGCTGGGTGTGGTGGCACGCACCCTGTAATCCCAGCTACTCAGGAGGCTGAGGCAGGAGAATCACTTGAACTCGGGAGGCGGAGGTTGCAGTGAGCCGAGATTGTGCCACTGTACTCCAGCCTGGGCAACAGACTGAGACTCTGTCTCAAAAACAAAACAAAACAAAGCAAAAACAAAATCTGCGTCCCCTTGGCGGGGTCAAAAGAAAATGTAGTGATGCTTTCGCTGGAGAAAAAAAATAACTGGACACCAAAATTTGTAGTCCCTTTGGGGAAAAGAAAGTGAGTAGCCCTTGAGTTGAGTCCTGAAAAAAGATGTTTAAAGATGGTGTCTGCCTACCATCTTCAAGATTTTGGTGTTGTTCGCCAAGAATTCATGTATGAGTTAGTAGGGTCCATAATATGGTTCTGTTACTTATATCTGACCAGGACGATTTCATGGAGGGTAAGACAAGTGGTAGAGGAGAAGAAAGAAGTGTGAATTTAAAAAGAAATCAGAGGCCAGGTGTGGTGGCTCATGCCTATAATTCCAGCACTTGGGGACGCTGAGGCAGGTGGATCACTTGAGGTCAGGAGTTCGAGACCATCCTGGCCAACGTGGTGAATCCCCGACTCTACTAAAAACACAAAAATTTGCCAGGTGTGGTGGTGTGTGCCTTTAGTTCCAGCTACTTGGGAGGCTGAGGTAGGAGAATTGCTTGAACCCAGGAAGCAGAGGTTGCAGTGAGCCGAGATGGCACCACTGCACTCCAGTCTGGGCGACAGAGCAAGACTCTGTCTCAAAAATAAAATAAAATAAAATAAAATAAATCAGAAGTGAAAGAAGTCAGACCCACAGTCTGAAAGAAGTCAGACCCACCTATTGTATGATTCATTTATATGAAATATGAAGAACAGAAAAAAGTCTATAGAGAGAGAAAGTAGATTAGTGGTCACTGAGGGGCCGCAGAAGACGGAAATGTGGAGTGACTTCGAATGGGGACAGGGTTTCCCTTTGGGGTGATGAAAAATTTCTGGAACTAGATAGAGGTGGTGGTACAACATTGTGAACGAAGTACATTGCCGTTTAATTGTTTGCTTTAAAATGGTTAAAATGAAGGCCAGGCACAGCGGCTCACTCCTGCAATCCCAGCACTTTGGGAGGCTCTTGCGAGTAGATCACTTGAGCCCAGGAGCTCAAGACCAACCTGGGCAACATGGCGAAACCGCATCTCTACAAAAATACACAAACAATTAGCTGGGGGTGGTGGTGCACGCCTGTGGTACCAGCTACTTGGAAAGCTGAAGCAGGAGAACGGCTTGAACCCAGGAGGTGGAGGTTGCGGTGAGCCGGGATTGTACCACTGCACTCCAGCCTGGGCGACAGAGTGAGACTCTGTCTCAAAATAAATAAATAAGTAAATAATAAAAAGAAATTAAACACACGCTCTGAAGAGTAATTTGAAAGTAGCCAACATTTAGTGAGCACGTACTAGGTGCCTGGCACTGGGTATCACCTGGCTGGGCCTCCCAGCAATGCTAAGACACAGATGCCATTGTCATCCTTGCTGTCAGCAGGGGACACTGAGGCACAGAGGGCTGACTGGCTTCCCTGGGTCACACACCAATGAGTGTGTGCCCTCCGGGGCTTCTCAGATGCTGACTGGCTCATGACTCATCCAGCCTCAAGTTCAAACGCAGATTCTAACTCAGCAGGGCTGAGTGGAGCCCCAGACTGGCCAAGACCTGCACTTTTTTTTTTTTTTTTTTTTTTTTTTGAGATGGAATCTCGCTCTGTGACCCAGTCTGGAGTGCAGTGGCGCAATCTCGGCTCACTGCAACTTCTGCCTCCTGGGTTCAAGCAATTCTCCTGCCTCAGTCTCCCAGGTAGCTGGGATTACAGGCGTCTGCCACCGTGCCTGGCTAATTTTTGTATTTTTAGTAGAGACGGGGTTTCACTATGTTGGCCAGGCTGGTCTTGAACTCCTGACCTCAGGTGATCCACCCACCTTGGCCTCCAAAAGTACTGGGATTACAGGTGTGAGCCACCTCACCCTGCCAAGACCAGCACTTTGAGGGGAGGATCTCTTCCCCGGAGGCTAAGTCAGTCCTCCCTCATCCATTGGACAAACTTGGCCTTGCCTGAGGGGGTCGGAAAATGCTTACCCAGAGCTATCGCCTGTCTGTCACTGTGGAGACAGCTAGGGTTGAAAGATTCTGGAATAGAAGCTCCCGCATTTGCCCTGGGACCAGACGGTCCTCTGGTCCTATACACTAACATTTTAGATAATAATAATAAATGAAACCCTCGCCAGAGCTTTTGATGTCCACGAGTTTTACAGCTCATTTGCCCAGTAATTTCACTCAGTGTCAAATCCACCGTCTCCCTCCCGACCCCTGTAATGATCTTCTGTTTTCTCTTAGGGGAGGCTGCATTGAATTGAACCCATCTTACGTGGAGGGAAAGTGGCATTTGCGCCTAGTGACATCTTTTTTTTTTTTTTTTTTTTTGAGATGGAGTCTCACTCTGTCACCCAGGCTGGAGTGCAGTGGCACGATCTCGGCTCACTGCCACCTCCGCCTCCCGAGTTCAAGTAATTCTCCTGCCTCAGCCTCCTGAGTAGCTGGGACTGCAGGTGCCCGCCACCGCTCCCGGCTAATGTTTTGTATTTTTAGTAGAGACAGGGTTTCACCGTGTTAGCCAGGATGGTCTCGATCTCCTGACCTCAAGTGATCCGCCCGCCTCGGCCTCCCAAAGTGTTGGGATTACGGGCATGAGTCACCGCACCTGGCCACCAAGTGACATCTTGATACATCTCCTGAGATCTCTGTCTTGGAGGAAAATGGAGTATCCACACAGGGATAAACTCAGCCTCTTAGACTTCTGGAGTTGGGGGGCCTTCCTGCAGCCTAGTACTGGGGTGTTGACGGGGGACTAGGGGTCACATGGGTAAGGAGAGGTCGAGGTCAGCCATAGGCACCTGAGATCCCTGCAAGCAACCGAAGGCTATCCCCGAAAGAGCAGGTGCGGGATATGGCGAGGCTGCCCTAGAGTCACTGTCCCTGAACAGGCCAGGAGCCCTGAGCTGGGGATACCTACAGAATATTCCTCCATAGCACCTAGGGCTTTGGGGAGAAGGAGAGATAGAAGCTTCCTTCTTGTTGGTTCAGCCTCTGGGAAGGTGCTCTGACCTCCTGTTGACATTCTAAATTGGCCCTTCTCCTGGGTCAACCTCTCAGGAGCCTCTAAGGAAGGAGCCTGGAGCAATCGACATGCCCCGCCATCCTTGCCCTGCCGTCCCCAGCAGCATCTGTTGTATGAAGCTGTTAGGTTCAAAGGAAGGAGAGGGGAGAAGAGGAATTCTGCCAGTTTTTCCCACTTCTTGAGAAACAAAAGCCACCCAGAGAGACAACTCGGTCCAAAAGTAAAGAAAAGAGGGGGAGGGGCAAGAGGGATGGCTTAGAGGGGGTGTCCAGCTCTTTCTCTGCTTTTCCTTCCAGTGGGGCAAGGGAGGGAAGAATATTAAATATTAAAAGGAAGAAGTGGTTTCCTAAGACGATGTAATTATTTTCAACAGCCTAAACTCCATCTGCCATTTATCTCTCTTTTCCCAACACATTTGCGCTGCGTTGATCACGGCAAACAAGGCCCAGGCATGCGGGCGTCGGGAACTTTTATTCGGGGTCCCCAAAGCCATGGGCAATTGGGGGTTGGGGGCGGCGAGGGGATATTGCATAATTCTAAATGTTGTCACTTGTTCAAAGCAGCACGAGACTTAAAATGTGGACTTGAATTGGGGGGGGTGGGGGAGATATTAAAAAGTAGAATTTGACTTAGGTCAGAAATTCTCATTCTTGGGAAAACGTCACACGTTCAGGGCAGATGGCAAAGACATTGGTTGCTGGGAGGGGGGTTGCCAAGGGCAATTGAATGAAAATGGATTTTTAAGAAAGAAACAGGAATACGCTGGAAATGAAGAGTCTGCCCCCCTTCTTCCCAGCAAGAGAAACTGTTCAGAAACGGGAAGAGGTTCTCAAGACAGAAGCAAGTGAAATTCAGAAATAAGCTGCCCACCCGCCAAGAAAAACTCTTCATAGAGGGAGCAGGGGAAGATCTTTGTATTTCTACCTTTGCAGATGGAGGTAATTTGCAGCAAGGAAAGAAAACCTAAACTGCCTACAGGACTTTGCCTCCAGCGTCCCCCACTCTCAGAAGCCCCACTCACCTGTCTCGCATCAGCGCTGGGGCTCAGGCGACGCGGCTAGTGGTCAGCACTGCGAGTCCTCCAGGGGTCCAGAGGGTCCCACCTCGTCAGCACCCAGGGGTCTGAGCCATCTGAAGTCCATGCATCCATGGCCCATCCAGTGGAAAGAAGAAGGGTGGCCCAGAGAGAGGAGGGAGGAAAGTGGGTGCCAAGAAAAGCAGTTCTCTGAGCAGAGGGCTCCCCACAAAAGCAGACACTGAACGGGGATGCTGTACCAGCTGCCAAGGGGAAAAAAAAAAAAAAAAAAAAAAGGAGGAGGAGGAGGTTTCCCTGATGCTGGGAGGAGGGAAAGGAGGACCGATCGTTCTCAGCTCCCGATCGTTTTAGCGAAGTGCTACATGGGGACCCAGCCTGGGGAGATCAATCCGAGCAGAAACTGAGAGCAAGCCAGCCCACTGCTCCTCAGGGGGTACAATAATTTACGATTTCTTACTCTCTTCTTTACGCCCCTTAACACTGCACCGTGACCTCCCAGCACAGGGCAGAACTGTCGTCTCAGAAAGGAGCCTTCTTTTTTCTTTTTTTTTTCCCCCCCGTTCAGGCTTCCCTTAAAGAGCAGAGGAACGGTGTTAAGAAGAGAATTCTCTCTCTTGCACTGGTTCCTGTCGGGGGTCCGGGGAGGGGGCGTGTAGAACAGGCAGCAGGCAGCAGGGATATGGAATCGTGTTATAATTTAACCATCTCCACTCTGCCACGTTGCAACCTAAATTATTTATGCGCTTAGAAAAATGATAATTAGAGGACAGCTGCTAGCCTCCTCTCTGAGTCTGTCGTGTTCGTTCTGGAAACAGCTTCCCCGTAGCTGATCTCCTCCCTTAGGCAGAGGGGTTGTATTGTTAAAAAAGAAAGGCAGGGAAAAGGGAAGTTGAGTCTTTTCATGCAAAACAGCGATCGATTGCAACTTGGTAAGTTTGTTTGCAATCTGTGTAGACTTATGCTCCCAAAACTAGGGTAATCCCGTGTCTCTTTTCAAAGGGGCCTCCTGTTAAAGATGGGGGTTGTGTTTTTCCTATAAGCAGCATCAAGGGGCCAGGTGCGGTGGCTCACGCCTGTAATCCCAGCACTTTGGGAGGCTGAGGTGGATCACCTGAGGTCAGGAGTTTGAGACAAGCCGGACCAACGTGGATTAACCCCGTCTCTACTAAAAATACAAAAATTAGCCGGGTGTGGTGGTGCATGCCTGTAATCCCAGCTACTCAGGAGGCTGAGGCAGGAGAATCGCTTGAACTCGGGAGGCGGAGGTTGCAGTGAGCTGAGATTGTGCCACTGCACTCCAGCCTGGGCAACAAGAGAGAAACTCTCATTAAAAAAAGAAGCAGCAGCATCAAGGGTACAGAGAGTCTCTGTATTTTTCCCAAAGCTGAGCCAAAATGGGGAGAATCTACCTCATTAAGAACAAAGCAGCATTTAGACAGATGGGGAAAATCGAACCTGGCTGGGTGTTAGGGGATTTTAAGGAATTCATGTGAGTTCTGTTAAGGACTGATGGCGGTATTTTGTTATGATGTTCTTTAAAAGTATTTGTCTGTTAGAGATGCATATGGAAGTACTTATGGATAAGGTGATATGATACCTGGATTTGCTTTTTAAAAAACTCCAGGAAACAGCACCAGATAAATAAAATATGGTATAGCTATGCAATGGAATATTATTCAGCCATGAAAAGGAATGAAGCACTGATCCATGCTGCAACGTGGATGAACCTCAAAAACATGATGTTGAGTGAAAGAAGGCAGACACAAAAGACCACATGGTGTATGATTCCATTTATGCAAAATGTCCAGAATAGGCAGATCCATAGAGATGAAAAGCAGGTTAGTGATTGTCAGGGGCAAGGGGAGAGGAAATTTGGAGAGATTGCTGTCAGGGATGGGGTTTCCTTTTGGGGACATGAATGTTCTGGAACTAGATAAAAGTGGTGGTTTTCACAACAATGTGAATGTACTATGGAATTGCATTTTATTTTATTTATGTATTTTTATTTATTTATTTATTTATTTTTGAGACAGAGTCTTGCTCTTTTGCCCAGGCTGGAGTGCAGTGGCATGATCATAGCTCACTGCAGCCTCAATTTCCCAGGCTCAGGTGATTCTCCCACCTCAACCTCTCAGGTAGCTGGGACCTCAGGCATGCATTTTTGTATTTTTTTGTAGAGACAGGGTTTTGCTATGTTGCCAAGGTTAGTCTCTAACTCCTGGGCTCAAGCGATTCTCTTGCCTCAACCTCCCAAAGTGCTGGGATTACAGGCGTGAGCCACCCTCGTGCGTGGCCAATTAGTTTTCTGCTCTTCGGGTGTATCTTTTCCCTTCTTTTCTGGTAGGATTTTTTTGTTTGTTTTTTTTTTCAATAGAGGTGAAATTCACGTAACATAAACTTAACTATTCTAAAATGCAATTCTGGCCAGGTGCGGTGGCTCACGCCTGTAATCCCAGTACTTTGGGAGGCCAAGGCAGGCGATTACTTGAGGTCAGGAGCTTGAGACCAGCCTGGCCAACACAGTGAAACCTCATCTCTACTAAAAATATGAAAATTAGCAGGGCGTGGTGGCGGGGAAGGGAAGGGGGAAGGGAAGGGGGAAGGGAAGGGGGAAGGGAAGGGGGAAGGGAAGGGGGAAGGGAAGGGGGAAGGGAAGGGGGAAGGGAAGGGGGAAGGGAAGGGGGAAGGGAAGGGAAGGGAATTGCTAACTGGAGAAGCTGGGTGATAGGGCCTTGGTGATTTGCTATATTTTTCATTGTATTCTCTCTACTTCTCTACTTTGTGTATTTTTGAAATTTTGTTTTTGTTTTTGAGACAAGAGCTCATTCTGATGCCCGGGATGGAGTGCAGTGGTGCAGTCATGGCTCACTGCAGCCCAAACCTCCTGGGCTCAAGCAATCCTCCCGCCTCAGCCTCCTGAGTAGCTGGTACTATAGGCTCACGACACCATGCCCAGCTAAATTTTTTGATTTTTGTGTAGAGATGGGGCCTCGCTATATTGCCCAGGCTGGACATTTTCTATTTTATTTTTAATTTTTTTTGTTTTGTTTCCTTTTCTTTTCTTTTATTGAAATTTTCTATTTCAAAGAGATGTCTGGGAAGTGTGGATTAAGAAGGATGCAGCCCATGTCAATGGGCTTGGACCAACAGACAGAGATTGGGGGTTTTGGCTGGGTGCAGTTGTTCACACCTGTAATCCCAGCACTTTGGGAGGCCAAGGAGGGTGGATCACCTGAGGTCAGGGGTTTGAGACCAGCTTGACCAACATGGTGAAACCCAGTCCCTACTAAATACAAAAAAATTAGCCAGGTGGTGCATGCCTGTAATCCCAGCTACTTGGGAAGCTGAAGCAGGAGAATCACCTGAACCCGGGAAGCGGAGGTTGCAGTGAGCCAAGATTGCACCATTGGGTGAGTCCAGCCCTAGTTCAGCAGCCAAGGGAGCCACTAGGATGTGAAGCAACTCAAAGCAAAGCTGGTGGGATTTTCCCCAGGCCAGGAGGCCCCCAGGTCCATCACCTACACTGGAGTGTGGAGAAGTCAGCCCTGGGGTCCCTGGGCCTGGAGAACAAAAGGACCCGATCCA
Source organism: Macaca fascicularis (assembly GCF_037993035.2). NCBI lineage: Eukaryota > Metazoa > Chordata > Mammalia > Primates > Cercopithecidae > Macaca > Macaca fascicularis. Next base: position 14,046,966 of record NC_088393.1, read on the forward strand.
CCCTGCCAGCCTGGGACGCTGCCCAAGCTTCATCTCCACATCAGTAAGACCAGGCTAATCCTTCATACCTAGTGGGGATTTTGTGAGCATTAAATGAGAGCGTGTTGGCCAGGTGCGGTGGCTCACGCCTGTAATCCCAGCACTTTGGGAGGCCGAGGTGGGCGGATCATGAGGTCAGGAGATCGAGACCATCCTGGCTAACACTGTGAAATCCCGTCTCTACTAAAAATACAAAAAATTAGCCGGGCGTGGTGGCGGGCGCCTGTAGTCCCAGCTACTCGGGAGGCTGAGGCAGGAGAATGGCGTGAACCTGGGAGGTGGAGCTTGCAGTGAGCTGAGATGGCACCACTGCACTCCAGCCTGGGTGACAGAGCGAGACTCTGTCTCAAAAAAAAAAAAAAAAAAAATGAGAGCGTGTTAAAAATGAACAACGAGAAAATAATATTTGCTTCTAAAACTGTTGTGGTTTGGCTGTTTGTCCCCCCTAAAATTCATGTTGAAATTGAATCCCCAATATGGCAGTACTGGGAGGTGGGACCTTTGAAAAGTGACTGGGTCATGAGAGCCCTCATGAATGGACTGAGTTCATGAATGGACTGATTTCATGAATGGAGTGATTCATTTATGATTAATGCATTAACAGACTAATGGATTAAGGGGTTGTTATGGAAGTGGGACTGGTGGCCTTATAAAAAGAGAATGATGAGCTGGGGGTGGTGACTCATGCTTGTAATCCCAGCATTTTTGGAAGCCAAGGCAGGAGGATTGCTTGAGACCAAAAGTTTGAGACCAGCCTGGGCAACATAGTGAGACCCCTGTCTCTATTTCAAAAAGGAAAGGAGATGGCCAGGCGTGGTGGCTTACGCCTGTAATCCAAGCACTTTGGGAGGCTGAGGTGGGCGGATCACGAGGTCAGGAGATTGAGACCATCCTGGCTAACACAGTGAAACCCTGTCTCTACTAAAAATACAAAAAATTAGCCGGGTGTGGTGGTGGGTGCCTGTAGTCCCAGCTACTCAGGAGGCTGAGGCAGGAGAATGGTGTGAACCTGGAAGGCAGAGCTTGCAGCGAGTAGAGATTGCGCCACTGCACTCCAGCCTGGGCAACAAGCGAGACTCCATCTCAAAAATATAAATAAATAAATAGGAGAGGAGAGAGGAGGGGAGGGGAGGGGAGGAGAGGGAAGGGGAAGAGAAAGAGAGACCTGAAGTTTGAGACCAGCCTGGGCAACATAGTGAGACCCCTGCCTCTATTTTAAAAAGGAGAGGAGAGGATAGGACAGGGGAAGGGAGGGGAGGGGAGGGGAGAGAAGGGGAGGGGAGGGGAGGAGAGGGAAGGGGAAGAGGAAGAGAGACCTGAAGTTTGAGACCAGCCTGGGCAACATAGTGATACCCCGTCTCTATTTTAAAAAGAAAGAGAAAGAAGACGAGAAAAGAGAAAGAGGAGAGGAGAGGAGGGGAGGGGAGAGGAGGGGAGGGGAGAGGAGGAGAGGGTAGGGGAGGGGAGAGGAGGGGAAGGGAGGGGAGAGGAGAGGAGGGGAGGGGAGAGGAGGGAAGGGGAGGGAAGAGGGAAGAGGAAGAGAGACCTGAGCTTGCACACTCAGCTCCTCACCATGCCATCCCCTGCACCGACTTGGGACTGCAGAATCCCCACCAGCAAGGAGGTCCACCTCAGATTTGGCCTCTTGACCTTGAACTTCTCAGCCTCCATAACCGGAAGAAATTAACTCCTTTTCTTTATAAATTACCCAGTTTCAGGTATACTTTTTTTTCTTTTTCTTTTTTTTTAATATTAGAGACACAGTCTCACTCTGTCACCCAGGCTGGAGTGCAGTGGCGCAATCATAGCTCACTGTGGCCTCGACATCTCTGGCTCAAGTGATCCTCCCACTTCAGCCTCCCAAGTAGCTGGGACTACAGGTGTGTGCCACCCTACCCAACTAATTTTTTAAATGTTTTATAGAGATAGGGTTTTGCCATGTTGCCAAGGCTGGTCTCAAACTCCTAGGCTCAAGCAGTTCTCCCACCTTGGCCTCCCAAAATGCTGGGATTACAGGCGTCAACCACCAAGCCCAGCCCAGTTTCAGGTATTCTGTTATAAGCAACAGAAAAAGGGCTAAGACAAAAACCATCTCTGAAAGACACATGAAAATCAATCATAGGGGTTCGCTTTGGAGGTGGAGGGGACATTTCTCTGCTTATTTTTTTTATATTTAGGGAATTTTAAACCATGTGAGTACAATATGGATTATATGAGTTAATGCATATGTTAAATAGCTTGATTTAGCCATTCTACAATGTATGTATATATATCAAAACATTCATAATTATAGATACCATTTTTACTTGTCAATTAAAAATTGTATCTAATTAAAATGTGAGATCATGCATGTCAAGAGCATGTCAAGAGACAGCATACTTTTTTTTTTTTGGTCAAAGGCCAGATAATAAACATACTAGACTTGGCCAGGTGCATTGGCTCATGGACGCCAAGACAGGTGGATCAGCTGAAGTCAGGAGTTCAAGATCAGCCTGGCTAACATGGTGAAACCCTGTCTTTACTGAAACTACAAAAAATTAGCCAGGCATGGTGGCACATGACTGTAATCCCAGCTACTCAGGAGGCTGAAACAGGAGAATCACTTGAACCTGGGAGGCAGAGGGAGGTTACAGTGAGACAAGATCAAGCCACTGCACTCCAGCCTGGATGACAGAGTGAGACTCTGTCTCAAAAAAAAAAAAAAAGGAGAAAGGTTGTTTCTAGTATAACATAAGACATGGTTATTAAAGTGCCTTGTGAACTCAAAAATGCTATGTCATATAAGCTGTTATTGTTATGCAGGGAGTCATAAGTCTATGCAATTAGCATTGAATTTTCCTGTTTTTAAATCACATGACTTGTATGAGTCAATCCATGATCAACATAAATAGTCATCCTGGTTTCCTTAGAAGTCCTTTGAAAATGTCAAAAAGTTCTACTTTTCCTCTTATGCAAATGAGACCATCCTGAGTCAACCATCTTTTAAACTCTTGTGTTTTTTGCCAGAGTTGGTGACCATAAATAGATTGAACTATTAGCCCTGATGAGTCACTCTGTCCTGTGTGCCTATCTTTGCAATGGTCTCATCGTAGGTGGTGGGTACTTCTCCACTGCTTGGCCTTGGGTTTGGCCACATGGCTTGCTTCAGTCAATGGCATGTGGGCAGAAATGGCAAGGAGTGAGTTCCAAACCAGGATTCAGAAGCCACATGTGTTTCTGTGTGCCTTCTTGCACCTCTGCTCTCACCACAGAAACAACTGTCCCAGAAGGAAGAGGAGGGACACGTGGAGCAGAGGAGTCACCCAGCTGAGCCCTAGCCAGATCAGCCAAACCTAGCTGGTGCACATGTTCATGGGGAATAAACGACTATTGCCTTTAAGCCACTAAGTTTTGGAGTCATGTATAATGCAGCTGTGATGGTTAATTTGGGGTCAACTTGACTGGGCTAAGAGATGCCCAGATAGCTAGTTACACCTTATATCTGGGTGTGTCTATGTTTTTGGAAGAGATTCGCATTTGAATCTGTAGACTGAGTACAGAAGATTCAGCCTCCTTGATGCAGCGGCATCTTCCAATCCTTTGAGGGCAAGGATAGAACAAAAAAGCAGAAGAACGGGAAATATCTCTGTTTCATGCCTCAGCCTCCTGAGTAGCTGGAATCACAGGCTAGCGCCACCACACCCGGCTCATTATTTTTTGTATTTTTAGTAGAGATGGGGTTTCACCATGTTCATTCATGCCTGTAATCCCAGCACTTGGGAGGTCAGGAGCTAGAGACCAGCCTGGCCAACATGGTGAAACCCCATCTCTACTAAAAACACAAAAAATTAGCCAAGTGTGGTGGCACACACCTGTAATCCAGCTACTTTGGAGGCTGAGGCTGGAGAATCGCTCAAACCCAGGAGGCAGAGGTTGCAGTGGGCCAAGATTGCCCCACTGCACTCCAGCCTGGGTGACAGAAGGAGACCCTGTCTTAAAAAAAAAAAAAAAAAAAAAACGAGGCACTTCTGTCCAATAGCCAAAGTCTGGGCACCTTCTCTATGATTCCATTTGGTTTTTCAACTCTGCCTTCAAAAAAAAAAAAAAAACGGCCAGGCACAGTGGCTCATGCCTGTAATCCCAGCGCTTTGAGAGGCCAAGGTGGGTGGATCACAAGGTCAGGAGATGGAGACCATCCTGGCTAATATGGTGAAACCCCATCTCTACAAAAAATACAAAAATTATCCGGGTGTGGTGGCAGGCGCCTGTAATCCCAGCTATTCGGGAGGCTGAGGCAGGGAGAATCACTAGAACCCAGGAGGTGGAGGTTGCAGTGAGCCGAGATCGTGCCACTGCACTCCAGCCTGGGTGACAAAGTGAGACTCCGTCTCAAAAAATAAATAAATAAATAAGATAAAATAAAATAAAATAAATTCCCTCAACCTCATCCTTCTCGCACTTTTTTTTTTTTTCTGCTCTGTCACCCAGGCTGGAGTGCAGTGATGGGATCATAGCTCACTGCAGCTTCGACCTCCTGGGCTTAAGTAATCCTCCTGCCTCAGCCTCCCAGGTAACTGGCACTACAAGTAGGTGCCACCACACTCAGCTAATTCCTTCCTTCCTTCCTTCCTTCCTTCCTTCCTTCCTTCCTTCCTCCCTCCCTCTTTCCTTCCTTCCTTCCTACCTTCCTTCCTTCCTTCGTTCCTTCCTTCCTTTCTTCCTTCCTTCCTTCTTTCTTTTTTTCTCTTTCTTTTCCTTTCTTTTGAGAGATGGGGTCTCCCTATGCTGCCCAGGCTGGTCATGAACTCCCAGCCTCAAGCAATACTCCCCCCTCAGCCTCCCAAAGTGCTGGGATTACAGGCGTGAGCCATCACACCCGGCCCCTTCTCCCACTTTTCATCTGTGAGTAACTCCCATTGGCTGAGCCAACCAAAAGCCAGGGTCAGCCTCAGGAACAGAGGAGGGTAGAAGGTGAGGAAGAGTAGAGCTGGAAGGAAAAATAGGCTTTAACCACTTTCCCTTAAACAATTCTCAGCTGACAAAGCATCTTCAGCACTTTCTACATCCCTGCAATTCAGGTCATCTTTCTCAGCAGCCGGCTTGGCTGATCTGACTCTTTTTTCCTTCTCTGGCTACCAAAGGAAACAGATACAAAAGGGAAAACTGATTCTCCAGGGAAGCCTGCAGTAAGCCTCAAGGACAATCCCATTTATGCATTTATGTTCCTCGTGACATCTGGTTTTGAGCCAGCCCCACTGTGAGTGGAGTGCTGTAACTGTACTGTTTATGTTCTGATCGTATTTCTCTTGGCCCAAAGAGCAGGCAGCTGGCCAAACATATAATGCCCTCCATTGGGGCAGAGGTCTCTTTCTGAGCCCAACAGCTGAGCCCCACACACACAGCGCTACTGGGAAATTTGACACCATCCACCATCAGCAGAGTGAATGCCTTTGCCATTGGCCCAGGCGAGAAAATCGCTGCTTGCATATCCTGGGCAAAGTCTAGTCATGCATTAACAGCAAGGGAAGGACAATTAGGATACAGGAAACCAAGAAATAATATATGAGATAAAGTGTACACTCTCCTTGCCTGTGTGAGCCAATTATTTAAACTGTAAGAAGACACACAGTCTCTGAAATCGAATCCTTCTGTGCTCAGACCCCAACTTTATCACTTCCTGGAGCCGTGGTTTCTCTTCCTTTCCTTTCTTCCCTCCTTCTTTCCTTCTTTCCTCTCTGTCTCTCTCTCTCTTTTCCTTCCTTCCTTCCTCTCTCTCTTTTCCTTCCTTCTTGCCTTCTTTCCTTCCTTCCTTCTCTCTCTCTCCTGTCCTTCCTTCCTTCGTTCCTTCCTCTCTCTCTCTCTCTCTGTGTTTGTGTATGTGTGTTCACCACCTATGTTCAAAATTCTCCTCCTTCTACGAGGATACCAGTCATATTGGATTAGGGATTGCTAGGGTTTGAATGTATGCATGCACCCAAATTGAAATGTTGGACCCTAAAACCCATGTGATAGTGTTAAGCAGTGGGGCCTTTAGAGGTGATTAAGTCAGGAGGACTCTGCCCCTCTGAATGGGATTAGTGCCTTAAAAAGGGGCTTGAGGGAACTAGCTAGGGCCTTTGCCCATCTGTTCTTTTAGAAAAAAAAAACAAAAAACTTTTTTGGGACAGGGTATTGCTATGTTGTCTGGGCTGGTCTTGAACTCCTGGGCTCAAGTGATCCTCCTGCCTCAGCCTCCCAAAGTGCTGGGATTAAAGGCACAAGCCACCATGCCTGGCTGCCCATTTGTTCTTCTGCCATGTAAAAACATCTCAAAGTCACATGACAAGCCCTCACCAGACACTGAATCTGCTGGTGCCCTGATCTTGGACTTCCCAGCCTCTAGGACCATAAGCAATAAATATCAGTTGTTTACAAATTACCCATTCTGTGGTATTTTGTTATAGCAGCAGGAACGAACTAAGACTAGGCCCACCCCAATGACCTCATCTTAATGAATTATGTCTCTAATGACCCAAGTTCCAAATAAAGTCACATTCTAGGGTACCAGAAGTTAGGACTTCAACTTAGGAACTTTTTTCTTTTTGAAGACACACAGCCTGGCTCTGTCACCCAGGCTGGAGTGCAGTGGCGCGATCATAGCTCACTTCAGCCTCAAATTCCTGGACTCAAGCAGTCCTCCCACCTCAGTCTCCCGAGTAGCTGGGATTACAGGTGCGTGCTTCCATGCCCAGCTCAACTTATGAACTTTCAAAGACATAATTCAACCCAAAATGGTAACTTAATCTGAGTCTCAGTCTCCCTGTAAAACAGGCTAAGAACCTTGAATGGACAAATAATCTTGATGAAATGATTGTGAAAAAGGGAGGCATTTAAAACAGTTTCTGGCACAGAGTGGGTCCTCAAAAAACCATTAGGCTAGCAAAAGATGTACTAAAGACTTCCGGGGGTGGGGTGGTCCAGGGCTGTAGGAAACACAGAGAAAAGCCTACAGATAAATCAGTGAGTGACTCTAGGTATCATGTAACACTGTCATCAATTTTACTGAGATCACAGGCTGGGCATGGTGGCTCATGCCAGTAATCTCAGCACTTTGGGAGGCCAAGGCGGGCAGATCATCTGAGGTCAGGAGTTCAAGACCAGCCTGGCCAACATGGCAAAATTCCATTTCTGCTAAAAATACAAACATTAGCCAGGAGTGGTGGTGCTATCCTGTAATCCCAGCTACTCGGGAGACTGAGGCAGGAGAATCACTTGAACCCAGGAGGCAGAGGTTGCAGTGAGCCGAGATCACACGACTGCACTCCAGCCTGGGTGACACAGCAAGACTCCATCTCAAAAAAAAAAAAAAAAAAAAAAAAAAGCAGATATAAATTACTACAATAAAACATGCCTGAGCTGGGTGCAGTGGCTCACATCTGTAATCCCAAGGACTCAGGAGGCTGAGGCGGGAGGACTGCTTAAGCCTAGAAGTTGAAAACTGCAGTAAGCTGCAATCCTGCCACTGCACTCCAGCCTGGGTGACAGAGTAGGACCCTGTCTCTTAAAAAATGTCTGAGCACAGTGGCTCATGCCTGTAATCCCAGCACTTTGGGAGGCTGAGGCAGGTGGATCACTTGAAGTCAGGAGTTTGAGACCAGCCTTGCCAACATGGTGAAACCCCGTCTCGGCTAAAAATACAAAAATTAGCCAGGCAAGGTGGCGGGCGCCTGTAGTCCCAGCTACTCGGGAGACTGAGGCAGGAGAATCACTTGAACTTGGGAGGTGGAGGTTGCAGTGAGCCAAGATCATGCCACTGCACTCTAGCCTGGGTGACAGAGCAAGACCTTGTCTCAAAAAAAAAAAAAAAAAGAAAGAAAGAAAAGGAATCATACAATCATATAGTCTGTCCTCTTTTGTGATTGGCTTCTTTTACTCAACTTAACACTTGTGAGATGCATCCTTCTGATCTTTTTATCAGAATCTGTTCCTATTACACTCCAGTGTATGGGTGGACCACTGTTTGTCCTCTAGCTTGTGAATGGGCATATGGTTTGTTTCCACTGTTTGGCTAGCATGAATAAAGCTGCTATGAACATCCATGTATAAAAGTCTTTGTGGGGGCCAGGCTCAGTGGCTCACGCCTGTAATCTCAGCACTTTGGGAGGCCGAGGTGGGAGGATCACCTGAGGTCAGAAGTTCAAGACCAGCCAGGCCAACATGGTGAAACCCCGTCTCTACAAAAAATACAAAAATGAGCCAGGCAGGGTGATGCATGCCTGTAACTCCAACTACTCAGGAGGCTAAGGTGGGAGAATTGCTTGAACCCGGGAGGTGAAGGTTGCAGTGTGCTGAGATTGCACCACTGCACTCCAGCCTGGGCTACAGAGTGAGGGTCTGTCTCAAAAACAAACAAACAAACAAAAACATCTTTGTGGGGATCCTGGGTAAATACCAGAGAGCGGAATTGTTGAGTCACCTGGTGAGTGTCCATTTAACCCCATAAGAAGCTACCAGACTGTCATCCACCAACAGTGTGTGCATCACTCCACATCCTGGCCAGCACTTGGTATCGCCCGTCTTTTTGATTATAACTATTTTAGTGGATGTGTGGTGACATCTGCCTGGGGTTTTAATTTGCATTTCCCTAATGACTAATGATGTCGTGTGCATACACACGCATGAGTAAGCTTCAAAGAGATGAAGGGAAAGCCCGGGGGTCAGAGAAGACATTGCTGAGTGTCAGGAGGTGGGTATGTGAGATGGCACTGCAGAGGTTTTTAGGGTGTGGGAGTGAGGGGGTGGATTGGAGGGGCATACTGGGCATACCACAGGGTGGGACATGAGGCCTCAGGTCTTTGCAAGACGGTGATTAGGAACTGAGGCTCCCTGTATAAAGCAGGGATCCTGGTAGGACCACATCTAGGGACAGGGTACCAGGAAGACTCTCCGCTAGCCCAAGGTGAGCACAGGAGAGCTCATATATATATATATATATGTATACATTTTTTTTTTTTTTGAGATGGAGTCTTGCTCTGTCGCCAAGCTGGAGTGCAGTGGCACAATCTGGGCTCACTGCAACCTCTGACTCCTGGGTTCAAGTGATTCTCCTGCCTCAGCCTCCCGAGTAGCTGGGACTACAGACATGTGCCACCACGTCTGGCTCATTTTTTTGTATTTTTAGTAGAGATGGGGTTTCACCATGTTAGCCAGGATGGTCTCGAACTCCAGACCTCGTGATTTGCCCGCCTCAGCCTCCCAAAGTGCTGGGATTACAGGCGTGCACCACTGTACCCAGCCATCTCTTTTCTGAACATTGAAAACACATACATATAGGTAATAGCCAGCATGCTCTCGGACATGGGAAACAGACATTAATTTACACTGTTGGGCCAGGTGCAGTGGCTCACGCCTACAATCTCAACACTTTAGGAGGCCAAGGCAGGCAGATCGCTCGAGCCCAGCAGTTCAAGACCAGCCTGGGCAACTTGGCAAAACCCCATTTCGGCCGGGCGTGGTGGCTCACTCCTGTAATCCCAGCACTTTGGGAGGTCGAGGCAGGTGGATGACTTGAGGTCAGGAGTTTGAGACCAGCCTGGGCAACATGGTAAAATCCCCGCCTCTGCTAAAAATACAAAAATTAGCCAGGAGGCTGAGGCAGGAGGATCGCTTGAACCTGAGAGGCAGAAGTTGCAGTAAGCTGAGATCGTGCCACTGCAGTCCAGCCTGGGTGACAGAGCGATACTCTGTCTCAAAAAAAAAAACAAAAATCTGCCAAAAATGCAAATATTAGCCAAGTGTGGTGGCAAGTGCCTGTAGTCACAGCTACTCGGGAGGCTGAGACAGGTGGGAGGATCATTTGAGCCTGGAAGGTTGAGGCCGCAGTGAGCTATGATTGCACCACTGCACTCCAGCCTGGGTGATGGAGCAAGACCCTGCCTCAAAAAAAACCCAAAATTTACTCTGTTGTGGGTATATACGTTGTTAAAAAATGTGGGGAGGCCAAAATTATATGAATCTTTTAATATTATCATTTTAATATTATATACTAATACATTAATATATGTGATTATTTGTTTATTAATTAGGAATGTAGTATTAATATGAAATCTAATATACACTTGTTAAATCATATTTAATATTACTAATATTCATATTCATTTTTATTTTTATTTTATATTTTGTAGAGACGGGATCTCCCTATGCAGCCCAGGCTGGTCTTGAGCTCTTGGCCTCAAGCAATCCTCCTGCCTCAGCCTCCCAAAAGGCTGGGATTAAATATTCATATCATTAATTTTGTTAAAATAAATAAAAAATAAAATAAATAAAAGTATTAGTTTTATTATTTCACATTAGTAATAAAATAATTCATTTTATTTTAAATTTAAATTTATTTAAAATAAAATTCATTTACTTTTTTGTCGTTGTTGCTTTTTAGAGACAAGGTCTCACGTTGTGGCTTAGGCTGGTCTTGAACTCCTGAGCTCAAGTGATCTGCCTCAGCCTCCCAAAGTGCTAGGGTTATAGGCATGAGCCACTATGCCCCGCCTAAAATTATTTTAAAATCAACATGCATACTTATATTTATTTGGATTTTTTTGGAAGTATGTAGCAGAAACTAAAGGTAGTCTATGCAAAATTATGCTGATGTTGATGATAAGAAGGAAAGAATGGGCCGTAGCTCCGATGATACAAGGTCAAGCATCAAATGGGTCTCTCATCAGAAAACCAGGCATCATAAAAGCATTTGAATGCAGTAGCTCCTCCATGTCTATGTGTCGATCTTTAATCCTCTCACTCTGCATCCATCCCTTTGTTCATCCTCAAATATTCATTGAGCTCCTACCACGTGATGGCAGAATATATAGCACTGTAGTTAATCATGTGAGAGGCAGACCTGGGTTCAAGTCTCGTTTCTGCTTCTTCCTGACTCCGTGCTCTTGTACAAGGTCTTTATTTACTATTATTATTATTATCATTATTATTATTTGATACAAGGTCTTGCTCTGCTGCCCAGCCTGGAGTGCAATGGCACGATCACAGCTTACTGCAGCCTCGAACTCCTGCGTTCAAGTATTCCCCCTATGTCAGCCCCTGCAAGTAACTGGGAGTACAGGCCTGCGCTGGCATACCTGACTAATGTTTAAAATTTTCTGGCCGGGCGCAGTGGCTCACGCCCGTAATCCCAGCACTTTGGGAGGCTGAGGCAGGTGGATCACCTGAAGTCAGGAGTTTGAGACCAGCCTGGCCAACATGATGAAACCCCTGTCTCTACTAAAAATACAAAAATTCAGCCAGGTGTGGTGGTGGGTGCCTGTAATCCCAGCTACTCGGGAGGCTGAGACAGGAGAATCACTTGAACCGGGGAGGCGGAGGTTGCAGTGAGCCCAGATCGCACCACTGCACTCCAGCCTGGGTGACAGAGAGAGACTCCATCTCAAAAAAAAAAAAAAAAAAATTCTTAGATATGGCATCTCACCCCGTTGCTGAGGCTGGAGTTCGTTGGCATGGTCAGAGCTCACGTGCAGCTGGAGTCAAGGGATCCTCCCACCTCAGTCTCCGGAGTAGCTGGGACTATAGGAGCATGCCACCACACCTGGCCCTGTACAAGGTCTTTAATCTCTCTGAGTCCCAGTTTTCTTATCTGTAAAATGAGGATAATCATGGGACTTGAATTCTAGGGCTGGTGTAAGGAAATGAGATAATACGTGCCTAGTGCCTGGCACAGCTAAACACTCAATATGGGTTTGTTATTATTTTCTTGAACAGTGCCGGGCACTCAGTATGTTGGGAATGAAATGAAAACAATCCCTCCTGTGGTGCTTTCAATCAAGAAACCAATCTGGGAGAAACCAAAGAAGCTTTTAGTGCCAATTCCAAAAGAAAGTAAAGGTTCTGAAATAGCTGGTTTGGGTGAGACGCCCTCCCCAGTCCAATCAATTCTGCTGGGAAGAGGGTGAGAGGAGAGGAGGAGTGATGGCATTGTACCAACATAGCTTCCAGAACCTTCCCTTTGGATGGAGAATAATTTCCAAGGAAAGGGGTGAAGGTAATTGTGAGTTCGGTTAGATAGGGTGGTCATATCCTCCCTTAAAGGGAAACAAACTTGCTAAATATAGGAAGAGCAAACTACCCGACAGTGCACAAAACTCATCCTGGGCTCGTGGTTAGAGCATCCTGCAACAAGGAGATAGAAAAGAAGAAGGGGCCGGGTGTGGTGGTTCACGCCTGTAATCCCAGCATTCTGGGAGGCCGAGGCGGTCAGATCACCTGAGGTCAGGAGTTCGAGACCAGCCTGGCTAACATGGCAAAACCCCATCTCTAACAAAGATACAAAAATTAGCCGGGCGTGGTGGTGCACACCTGTAATCCCAGCTACTCGGGAGGCTGAGGGGAGAGAATGGCTTGAACCCAGGAGGCGGAGTTTGTAGTGAGCTGAGAACGCATCACTGCACTCCAGCCTGGGTGACAGCAAGACTCCCTCTCAAGAGAGAAGGGAAGGGAAGAGAAGGGAAGTGGAAGGGAAGGGGAAGGGAAGGAGAAAGGAGGGGGGAGAGAGAGAAAGGGAGGGGAAGGCGGGGAGGGGAGGGGAGGGGAGGGGAGGGGAGGTACAAAGAGTTGCCAAATTCGCACAAGCTCAGAAACCCATAATTAGTACCCTTGGACTGACCTATGCTCATTATGATAATAAAAGAAAATCACCCCTGGGTAGAGATTTAAGATGCTAATGAGGCATGCAATATACACATTAGCATGTATGACAATAGTGCATAAAACACGCTTAACACCAACACCCCTTCCCACTCTTTCATGAATAATCATGTAAGGCTCCCATAAAGGGAGGTTCCCCAGTGTCAGTCATCTCTGTCTCACTTTTGAGCAGCCCACCCTAATCAGCTGTCAGAGTGTACGTTCACGCTGCAATAAACTTTCTTGCTAACTTTTTTTTTTTCAAGATGGGGTCTCACTCTATCACCCAGGCTGGAGTGCAGTGGTGCAATCTCAGTTCACTGCAGCTCAGACCTCTCCAGGCTCAGGTGATCCTCTCACCTCAGCTTCCCAAGTAGCTGAGACCGCAGGCACGCACCACCACACCTAATTTTTGTATTTTTTTGTAGAGACAGGGATCTCGCTGTGTTGCCCAGGCTGTTCTCAAATTCCTGGGCTAAAGTGATCTACCCGACTCAGCCTCCCAAAGTGCTGGCATTACAGGCATGAGCCACCATGCCTGGCCTCTTGCTTACATTTACTTTGGACTTGCTCTCAGATTCTTTTGTGTGGCAAAGTGTAAAACCTGGACTGGCTCACCAGCAAAAATTAGATTTTAGACAAGTAGACACTCCAAAAGATGCTCACTACAATAACAATTATCTCGGCACTTCATTTCTAACCTTAACTCTAACCTAGACAGACAATTGCACAAATGTTCAGAACAGCCTGTATCAGTTACCTAATGCCATGATAATGCTGCATAACAAATGGATACAAAAACATCAGTGGCATGCAACATTAAGTTTATTGCTCATATATCTGGGGCACCCTCACCAATGGGGTGGAAAGGAGGTGATGAAAACATCCAGCCAGAACATCTGCTTCTCTTCCTCCTCCTTCCCTTTCCATTCTTCCTTTATCAACTCTAGCATTTACTGAACAATTCTTATGTTCTGGACACTGCTCAAAAAGCTTCACAGGTAACGAGATAAGTATCACTAACATATCCACTCAGCAAATGAGAAAACTGAGGCACAAAGAAGTTAAATAACTGGCCTGAAAGCCCATAGCTAGTGAGGGGTAGAATCAAAGAGTCCTTGCTTCTAAACCCTGACTCCAGAGGGCAACAAACTTTTCATATAAAGGATCAGAAAATACATATTTTAGGCTTTGTGGGCCGTGTGGATTTGGCCCACGGGCTGTAGTTTGCTGACCCTTGCCTTAATCCAACAGCCTGAGAACTTTCAAAGTAAAGCTGACCAAGCTTTACCTTTCCATGAGATTTCCAACAAACCCCTAAATCCAGTAAATTAGTAATTCACCGTGAATGAATTAGGCTGATCGCTGCATAATTCATGATTATCAAAATGATGTTTTAATGTCAGTCATCGTCTTAAGGTATTTTTTAAGACTTCTAGGCACTGTCCTATTGCAGGGTAAAATTTTTTTATACCTTTTTTTTTTTTTTTTTTGAAACAGGGTCTCCCTCTGTCACCCAGGCTGGAGTGCAGTGGCATGATCACAGTTCACTGCAACCTCAATCTCCCAAGCTCTTCCAATCCTCCCACCTCAGCCTCCCTACTAGCTGGGACTATAGGAGTGCACCACTGTGCTTGGCTAATTTTTTATTTAATTTTGTATTTATTTTTTGTCTCACTATGTTGTTCAGGCAGGTCTTGTACGCGTGGGCTAAAGTGATCCTCCTGCCTTGGTCTCCCAAAGTGCTGGGATTAGAGGCATGAGCCACCGTGCCTGGCCACAGGAAAAATTCTGCTTCAGTGGGAATTAGACAGTGTCGAGAGCAGGGATTGGCAAATCACAGCCCAGAAACCAAATCCAACCACTCCTATTTGCTTATATTTTCTACAGCTGTTTTCATGCTACAGCGAAAGAGTGGGGTAGTTGCCACGTAGACCATATGTCTAGCAAAGTTGAAGATATTTACTACCTGGCCCTTTACAAAAAAAAGCCTGGCAACCCATAGGGTAAAGAACACTCTTCTGAGTTACCTGATTCTAGCCTTTCCTTGCCTTTGACCTATTTTACAATTCTGTAAGTTCTCGATAACTGAGAGCCATGCAAAATAGTCCTCTTTTTGTAGACAAGAAAAAGCTGTAATGTCCACCGGAAGTTCAACCTACTTCCCTCCACTGCTACGGAAGAGCTCAATTTGCACAATCATTTCCATGTTTCTGATCCATAACTGTGTCTTTCATTTGAACGCTCCTTTGAATGAGTTGTAACATTGGTTCCGTCATTCACGAGGAAGATAAAATCTTTAACACATATTCACTTCACATATGTATGAAAGTCAGGATTTTTCTTCTTTCTTCAATTATTCTTGAACAATATAGTTTCATAAGAGTTCAGAGAGCTGCTCTCCAATGGACGTTACAAAACAGCTACATCATTCTACTAGATCTTGTAATAGTAGCCCTGAGCTATAGATTTGTCCCAGAAACTTTAGAAAAAGTTTGGCTGACTTAATGGCATTTTGGGAGGCTGAAAAATCAACTGTTGCGTATTAAACTGGAAATCCAAAAGCAGGTGTGGTGGTTCACACCTGTAATCCCAGTGTTTTGGGAGGCCAAGGCAGGAGGATCTCTTAAGGCCAGGAGTTCAAGACCAGCCTGAGCAACATAGCAAGACCCCATCTCTACAAAAACAAATTAAAAATGAGTCAGTCATGGTGGTGTACGCCTATAGTTCTAGCTACTTGGGAGGATCTCTTGAGCCCAGTAATTCGAGGCTGCAGTGAGTGAAGATCATGTCTCTTCACTCTAGCCTGGGTGACAGGGTCACACCTTTTTTCTAAAAAATAAAATAAACTGGAAATCCAAATAACTACATAATGAGGAGATAAAACATAAAACACTCTTAGAAGTTATGAGTATATGATATGGCTTGAATGTGTCCCCAAATTTTATGTATTTGAAACTTAATCCCCAAATCTATATGTTAATTCAAAACAGGGCTTTGGGAAGGTATTTAGGATCAGATAAGGTCATCAGGGTGAAGCCCTCATGATAGGATGGTGGCTTTACAAGAAAAGGAAGAGAGATCTGAGCTTACATGAACTCTCTTGCCCCCTCACTACAGGATGCCCTCTGCCATGTTATGACACAGCAAGAAGACCCTCACCAGATGTCACTTCTTTAGTCTTGGCCTTCCCAGCCTCCAGAACCGTAAGAAATACATTTCTTTTCTTTCTTTCTTTTCTTTTCTTTTTTGGCAGAGTCTTGCTGTGTTACCCAGGCTGGAGTGCAATGGCACAATCTCAACTCACCGCAGCTTCTACTTCCTGAGTTTAAGTGATTCTCATGTCTCGGCCTCCCACGTAACTGGGCTTACAATCATGTGCCAACATGTCCGGCTATTTTTTTTTTTTATTTTTTTTTTTTGTATTTTAAGTAGAGGCAGGTTTTGCCATGTTGGCCAGGCTGGTCTCAAACTCCTGGCCTCAAGCGATTCACCTGCCTCAGCCTCCCAAAGTGCTGGGATTACAGGCATGAGCCACTGTGCCCGACCACATTTATTTTCTTTGTAAACTACCCAGTTTGTGATATTTGCTTATAGTAATGCAAAACAGACTAAGTATATAAGTGATCCTTGATGTCAAAAGGATGGTTGAGATCCCCCAGGGAGTGTGGGGGGAAATATGAGAAGAGGAAAGGGCGGATAAATGGGGAAGGACAGGATAGAGGGGCAACTGAGGACAGCTAAAGTTAGACTGGACAGAGCAGCATTGTGGGCTGCAACAGCCTGGGCCAAAGGAACTCCAAGGCAGATGTATCAACACCACCAAGTTGTTCATAAAGGTCAAAGAAGGGCTGAAAAGTGGCCATTGGCTTGAGCAAATAACAGGTCATTAGTGGCCTTGGCAAAAACAATTTGATAGGAATGGTGGATTGAAAGGCAAACAACAGTGGGTTTGGAGTGAATGGAGAGAAGGAAGTGGAATTACAGTTGGCTGAATAAATGAAGAATAATGCCTGATTGCTGCAGGGTTGTTATGACAACCAAATAAGATAATGGTGGTGAATGCTCTTTAAGGAATTTTTTATTGAGGTATAATTTATATACAGTAAAATCTACTTTTTATTAGTATACAGTTCTGTAGGTTCAGACAAACCTACACAGTCGTGTAGCCACTGCAAAAATCAAGATATAGTACAGTTCCATCATCCACAGACAGTTCTCTTTTGGTCCTTTGTAATTAATCTCTTCCTGCAGCCTTAGCCCATAGCAATCATTGATCTATTTTCTGTCCCTATAGTCTTGCCTTCTCTAGAAGGTCACATAAATGAAAGTGTACACTACATAGACACTTGAGTCTGGCTTCTTTCACTCAGAGTAATACACTTGATATTCACCTATTGGTATTTTTTATTGCTGAATAATATTCCATTGTATGTGAATATTCCATCACTTTTTTTTTATAAAAGTGAAATGTTGTATAAAATTGTAAGGATTTATTATTCTTGGAAAATATTACATGCAGGAAGGAAAGTCTGCCTTAGTTTGGGCTCCCTCAGAAGCTGACCTTGAGACATGATTCAAGTGAAAATTGTTTACTTTAGAGTCAGTTCTAGGAGACCCAGTATGGGAAAAGAAAGTGACACAGGGAAGGAAAACAACAAGCGTCAAGCAAGTTACCACTGTGGGCAAGTGACGCTCAATCTGCTGGGACTTTTAGGAGACAACATAGAATACAGATCTCAGAATTGCCCACTTGAGGAGTGAGGGAGCTGGGATATTTATCCTCCACCTTCCTACCAGTCACTGATTGACAGCCCCTCATGGAGGACATTAAATCTCTACCATTTCTGGCCCAACTGTGTAGATCATAATGTGTACCCCAAAGACCAGAGACGGTCCTCAAACAAAGGAATGCAGGTGCTGGCCACTGGAAATTAGGCCAGGGTGTGCTGACTGAGGATGAGTGGGGAAGGCCAGGGGCTGACCGTTCCTTCTATAGAGTGAATATATAATCAGATCATAAACTATCTCCTAATTTTCATCTCTTTCTTAAGCTGTAAACATCAAGTATTTTTACAGCTCTTCAGGATGCACTGCATGGAGACCTTCTAAATCATCTCTATGTCCTCTAATTGGGCTTGTCACTCACAGCTAATATTGCTCTATTTATAGTTAATCTCTCCATATAGCGCCTTATGACTTATTTTTGGATTTGTGAGTCAGGCATGCATACTCCAATATGCATGCTCACGCTGCTGTTTATCTGTCTCTACAGAAAAACAGTATGTTGTGTTCCTTTTTTCCCTGCCTCACCATACCCACTCCTGACCCTTGTCTGACAGTCTTTGGCATATATTAACTTTCATAAATACCTTCTGTTGACTTCATAGTTTTCCAAATATTCAAAAATTCTTTATTTCACTTAATCTGCAGGATAACACTAGGAGGCAAGCAAAGAGCTCTTGCCTCTAATGCATTTTACACATGAGAAAACTGAGGCTTATGTCAATGAAAAATTAATTTAAGCTATTTCATTTAAGTTAAAAATTAGTTTCCACTGCGTCACATGGGATGCTTCTAATTGTGAATAACTAAAATCCCAAACGGAATTAAACATTAAAGAAAACTATTGGCTCACATGAAAAATATAATAAATAAAAAGTAGCATGTGCTTTCAAAAGAGGTTTGATGCGTTGGCTCACAAGATGGCTGCCAGGAGGAGCTCTTACAACTTCACGCCCCATGTTCACAACTGGTGATGGATATAGATTACCTCCATTCTGAGATTCACTCTGATTGGCCCAGTCCATATCACATGACCACCTCTGAGCCAATGACTATAGCCAGGTAGATGGGGTATGCTGATTGGCTAAACTGGGTCACGTGGTCTACCCGGAAGCTAAGGAAAAACTCACTTCCCTAGAAATAGATGGAGTCCCAAGTGAAAAGCAGCGAGAAAGGGAAAATATTGGAAGACATGCATGGAAAGTGGGTTATTTAGGAATGTTGTCATCTGTAGGTTACCAATAAACTGAGTAAGAGTGGCTTAAATAAATAGGACTTTATTTTTCTCACAAAGCAAAAGTATGGAGGTAGATGATAGCCATTTTTTTAAAAGCCATTCTCAGGCCTCTGTCTGTGGCTTGCCTGTAATCCCAGCACTTTAGGACGCCAAGGCGGTTGGATCACTTGAGGTCAGGAGTTCGAAGCCAGCCTGGCCAACATGGTGAAACCCTGTCTCCACCAAAAATACACAAATTAGCCAGGCGTGGTGGTGGGTGCCTGTAATCCCAGCTACTCAGGAGGCTGAGGCAGGAGAATCACTTGAACCCGGGAGGCGGAGGTTGCAGTGAGCCAAGATCACTCCACTGCACTCCAGCCTGGGCGACAGAGCCAGACTGTCCCAAAAAAATAAATAAATGAATTAAAAAGCCATTCTTCTCTCCTTTCACCCACCATCCTCACTATATTGCTTTTCCTCCTTAAATTTAATCACTTCATAGTCTCAAAGGTGGCTGCTACAGCTGGATAGGAGGAGTAAGTTCTAGTGTTCTATACCACTGTAGGATGACTATAACTAACAATAATATACAGTTTCCAATAGCTAGAAGGAGGATAGTGACCGTTCCCAACACAAAGAAATGATAAATATTTGAAATGATCAGTATACTGATTATCCCTGATCTAATCACTATACATTGTATGTATCATGTACAACTATTTGTTAATTAAAAATAAAACTGTTTTTAAAATTTTTGTTATTTTTATTTATTTATTTGAGACGGAGTCTCGCTCTATCACCCAGGCTGGAGTGCAGTGGCCGGATCTCAGCTCACTGCAAGCTCCGCCTCCCGGGTCCACGCCATTCTCCTGCCTCAGCCTCCCGAGTAGCTGGGACTACAGGTGCCTGCCACCTCGCCCAGCTATTTTTTTGTATTTTTTAGTAGAGACAGGGTTTCACCGGGTTAGCCAGGATGGTCTCAATCTCCTGACCTCGTGATCGGCCCGTGTCGGCCTCACAAAGTGCTGGGATTACAGGCTTGAGCCACCGCGCCTGGCCGTTATTTTTATTTTTTGAGACACAGTCTCACTCTGTCACCCAGACTGGAGTACAGTGGCGCAATCTCGGCTCACTGCAACCTCCGCCTCCTGGGTTCATGTGATCCTCCTGCCCCAGACTCCTGAGTAGCTGGGATTACAGGTATGCACCACCACACCCATCTAATTTTTTGTATTTTTAGTAGAGACAGGGTTTTACCATGTTGGCCAGACTGGTTTTGAACTCCTGACCTCAAGTGATCTGCCCACCTCCGCCTCCCAAAGTGCTGGGATTACAGGCGGGCTGCCCGGTCAATTTTGTATTACTTATTTACTTTTTTTCTTCTTTTTTTTTTTTTTTAATGAGACAGGGTCTCACTCCGTCACCTAGGCTGGAGTGAAGTGGCATGATCTCAGCTCGCTGCAGCCTCGAACTCCTCGGTTCAGGTGATTCTCCCACCTCAGGCTCCTGAGTAGCTGGCACTACAAGTACCCCCCATCAGGCGTGGCTAATTTTTTTTTTTTTTTTTTTTTTGTAGAGATGGGGGTTTCGCCATGTTGGCCAGGCTGGTACCGAACTCCTGGGCTCAAGCAATCCACCTGCCTTGGCATCCCAAAATGCTGGGATTACAGGCCTGAGCCACTGCATCCAGTCTGCTCTTGCCTTTTAACAAGGAATAAATCTGCATCTTCAAGAGCCCTCCAGCAAACTTCCTTATCAGAGGCCAAGTTCTCCCAGTGTAGAGTCTGAAATAACCATCCTGATGCAAAGGGTTTATTGAGAAGGTTTGCTCCAGGAGAAACCAGGAAGGGAATAAAGGAAGCAGAACAAGGAAAGGGAAGAAGCCAAGACATGGAGGGGATGTCCCAGCCGAACCCCTCCCCTACAAAGAGCTCCAGAGCCTAAATTCCATCTTGGAGACTGTCCCATTGTGTCTCGCGGTCAGAGAAGCAGAACCACTATGAGTGTGATCTAGAACAGGGAATTTATTATGGGATTTGACCTTGTGCAGTAGTGAGTTAGTGGAGCAGACTGTGGCCCTTTGTCTGGTACTGGGTCTGCAATCACTCTAGGTCAGCCAGCCCATCCTTCAGGAGAGAACACTAGCTGTGCACAAGAGCAGGGAGGAGCAGAACCCACGAGGGACTTGCGTCTGTCTCGCACCACCTGCAACCTCAATGTCATGAGTGACCTGCAAGTGAAGCTGTCATCCTTCACCTTGGAACTGCGTGTTCACTTGGCCCAGTTCTCAGGGAAGATGAAAGAGATTTGGCAAGAGCTGGAGAAGAGCCAACAGACCTGCAGCAATATGTGTGTGTGTGTGTTGCCGCCATGCCTGACACCTCCAGGGAGACAAAAATTAGGGTCATTGCTTTACATCCATCTTTCAAATCTTACGCAGGTTATTCTTCTAGCCGACTCTAACCCAGAACTTTACAAGGAAGAGAGTAGGGGGAAATGTTCTTCCAGCTTGGCTAAATTGACATTATCCAAAGCCAAATATCCCACCTGGAGAAAAAGGAGTTAGCTACTGGCTATAGGTGCCGCCAGGGAAGATGCAAATACATAGACATTCCCCAGTCTCCGTGCAGGCAAGAAGGTGCCCGTGTCCAAAGGCAACCCTGTGATGGCCACAGAAGCTGGACGTCAGCAGCAAAACACATAGAACTGGTAAAGGGATCAGAGGGGATCTGGACAGGGCATGACAATGGCCACTACATTTACTCTACATCTCAATGGCCAGAGTCAATATCACGTCCCTGCCCTGACTCATAC
Source organism: Macaca fascicularis (assembly GCF_037993035.2). Taxonomy (NCBI): domain Eukaryota; kingdom Metazoa; phylum Chordata; class Mammalia; order Primates; family Cercopithecidae; genus Macaca; species Macaca fascicularis. Next base: position 14,068,465 of record NC_088393.1, read on the forward strand.
AGGTCAAGGTTCCAGTCTACCCCAGAGGGTAACCACCCCACATCCACCAGTAGCATGAGAGCCAGGGCAAGGACAAAGTCATGTAATCATCTTCCAGTGTCCTTACCACTGTTTTCAGTATTGACTGTTTTCAGAACATAATTAATCAAGATTAGATGTCTAGAAAATCTCGTTTAAAATTTGTTGGCCAGGCACAGTGGCTCACGCCTGTAATCCCAGCACTTTGGGAGGCCAAGGCGCGCTAGTCACCTGAGGTCGGGAGTTCGAGACCAGCCTGGCCAACATAGTGAAACCCCATCTCTACTAAAAATACAAAAATTAGCCAGGCGTGGTGTTGCTCGCCTGTAATCTCAGCTGCTTGGGAAGCTGAGGCAGGGGAATCACTTGAACCCGGGAGGCGGAGGTAGCAGTGAGCGGAGATTGCGCCACTGCACTCGAGCCTGGTGACAGAGCAAGACTCCATCTCAAAAAATATATATATATATACACACACACACACACACACACACGTATATGTGTAGACGTATATGTGTATATACGTATATATACATGTGTAGACGTATATGTGTATATACGTATATATACACACACATCTACACATATACGTGTGTGTATATATACGTGTATATATATATAGAGAGAGAGAGAGATTCATTGTGTTAACATGCAGTTGGTTTTCATTGTTATTTTAAGTGAATTAAAAATAAATATTTTAAATTCTCTCAAATGTTAATTTTTTTTTATTGTTTTTTAGAGACAGAGTCTTGCCCTGGCACCCAGGCTGGAGTGCAGTGGTGCCATCATAGCTCACTGAGGCCACGAACTCCCAGGCTCAAGCGATCCTTCTGCCTCAGCCTCCTGAGTAGCTAGGACTACAGGCGAGTACCACCACACACGGTAGCTTTTTTTTTTTTTTTTGTAGAGATGGGGCCTTGTTGTGTTGCCCAGCCTGGTCTCAAACTCCCGACCTCAAGCAATCTTCCTGCCTCAGCCTCCCAAAGTGCTGGGATTACAAGTATGAACCACTGCACTTGGCTACATGTTAATTTTTAAAACAAGAAATACTGATAATTATAACCCACATAGACAGAAACTCTGTAGGGGCCTCAATAATTTTAAGAGTACAAAGGGGTTCTGAGACCAAAGAGCTCGAGAACCACTGCTCTAAATAATTATGTTTTTTTAAGTCTTAAAGCTTGGCTCTTTCCTCTTCAAAGACGTAACAAGAACAAAGACATATTTTGACCTGTCTGTGTGTGCTACCCAGGATCATTCATACCTCAAATCCCCTCAAACACGATACAATTAATGAGTTGGGGCCGGGCACGGTGGCTCGCACCTGTAATCCTAGTACTTTGGGAGGCCAAGGCAGGCGGATCACTTGAGGTCAGGAGTTCGAAACCAGCCTGGCCAACATGGAGAAATCCCGTCTCTACTAAAAATATATTTAAAAAGTTAGTCGGGGCTGGGCACGGTGGCTCAAGCCTGTAATCCCAGCACTTTGGGAGGCCGAGACGGGCAGATCACAAGGTCAGGAGATCAAGACCATCCTGGCTAACACGGTGAAACCCCGTCTCCACTAAAAAATACAAAAAACTAGCCGGGTGAAGTGGCGGGCGCCTGTAGTCCCAGCTACTCGGGAGGCTGAGGCGGGAGAATGGTGTGAACCTGGGAGGCGGAGCTTGCAGTGAGCTGAGATCCGGCCACGGCACTCCAGCCTGGGCCACAGAGCGAGACTCCGTCTCAAAAAAAAAAAAAAAAAAGTTAGTCGGGCACAGTGGTGGGTGTCTGTAATCCCAGCTACTTGGGAGGCTGAGGCAGGAGAATTGCTAGGACCCAGGAGGCGGAGGTTGCAGTGAGCCAAGATTGTACCATTGCACTCCAGCCTGGGCAACAAGAGCAAAACTCCATCTCAAAAATAATAATAATAATAATGAGCTGAATGCAAACCACAGAGTGGCTTTGTCCGCAAGGCCAGTTGTTAAGAACTATTCAGCTGTTACTTGCATAATTGATTGTCAGAAGCAACTGAACCTATGAGAGAGGTCCTATCTTAACCAGAATAGCTGGCTTGGTCTCTACTCTTTCAAAAATACTTACCACTGGGAAAGTTGGACCCTGTCATCTCACTGTAGGATATCCTGCTTGAAATTCTTGCTGGGTCAAAATAATAGCTTTGCTGTGTAAACTGGGCCCATCCAAGTTTCCTGTTGGCTAACACCATAAGCCATGACCTTCAGTCAATTGTTGGTAATGTCAGGAAGTTAAAACACAGTCCAATGAGTCCAAGAGATCTTTGTGTAGACCCAAAATTTCATTCATATAAACTCATGAGCTCTTCTTCTAGGAGGAACAGAAATGATTCTAAATGAATTTAGGCTCCAAAGATCTGCTGTCCAATTCCAAGTATCATCAACTAGCAGCAGGACACAATCATGTAATCTCATCAAAAAAGGGGTCCCTATGGTTCCCTGAAACTATAGAATTCATTGAATGTACGATTCTAGGACCTGTGACCCACATGTATTCATTTGTTGGGGCCTCCAAAATACCATAAATTGGGTGGCTTACACAACAAGAATTTATTTTCCCACAGTATTGGAGGCTGGAAGTTCAAGATCAACGTATCAGCAAGATTGGTTCCTTCTCAGACCTCTCTCCTCGAATTGCATAAATAATTTGTTTCGTTTTAAGTTTTAAAACTTGACTTTTTTCCCTTCAAGGGCCTAGAAAACACATAGCCGTATTGTGACTTGTGTGTGTGTGCTAGGTAGGATCATTCATACTCCAAATCTCTCTCACATTACAGATTAATGTGTTGGATGCAAATGGTATGTATTGACCAACAGCCCCAGCCGAGGTCCAGTTGACAGTCAACATCAACCACCAGACATGGGAATGAGTAATCTTCAGATGATTTCAGCCTCCAGTTGTTGAGTCACCTCAACCTCAACCTTGAGTGTTGAGTCATCTCAACTTTGAATGTTCCCAGTAAAGACCCAGGCATTACGCAGCAGAATCAAGACATCTTTTTCTGTATCCATTCTGAATTCCTGACCCACAGAATCTGATAGCACATAAACTGGTTTCTATTTTATGCCCTAACTTGGGGCACGGTTGGGTTTTGTTTTTTGGATTTGGGGTTGGTTTTTGTTTTCTTTTGTTTTGTTTCATTTGAGATATGGTATTGCTCTGTCAACCAGCCTGGAGTGCAGTAGCATGATGGTAGCCCACTGCAGCCTCAAATTCCTGGGCTCAAGCAATCCTCCCACCTCAGCCTCCCGAGTGGCTGGGACCACAGGCACACACCACCATGCCGGCCCCCAAAAATGTTCTCATATCGTTGCCCTTCCCTGCATCCCCACCTTTGGCTATGTAACTTTGCAATACTCTTATTATGAGCAGAACATATGGTCTCACCTCTTGACTTTGGATTTCGTTATAAGACTTTCTTTGGACAGTAATTTTAAAAACCACAAAACTGACAGTGTGTCATTTTTGAGCCTAGGTATATAGTCAGGGAAACAGAACCAGTAGTATAGTAGTATACGAGACAGAGACAGGGAGAGAGCCAGAGGGAAAGATAGATTTATTAGGAGGTATTGGCTCACATGATTACGGAGGCTGAGAAGTCCGACAATCTGCCATCTCCAAGCTGGAGATCTAGAAAAGTCAGTGGTGTCATTCAGTTTGAGTCTCAAAGGCCTGAGAACCAGTGTAGCCCATGATATAAATCATAGTCTGGGGGCCAGAGAAGATGAGATGAGATGTCCCAGCTCAAGCAGTAAAGCCGTAAAAGAGGCAAAATTCTCCTTCCTCCATCATTTGTTCTACTCAGGCCCTCAACAGATTGGATGATGTCCACTCAATTGGGAATGATGGCAGCCTGCTTTACTGAGTCCAGTGATTCAAAGGCTAATGATACAGGAGTTAAAAAGAAATTATTTAGGCAGACAGTGAGGGTAAGAGAGTCCTCGGCAGAATTTCCCTTTTAACAAAAAGCCCCCAAATAATTTCTTTTCTAACAAAGAACAATTGAGCTGCAAACATAGATAAGCAAGCTGGAAGCTTGCACAGGTGAATGCCAGCAGCTGTGCCAATAGAAAAGGACTGCCTGGAAGCCAGGTATGTTCAATGTGGAGTCTCCATCTTCCCTTTTCTTTGTCACCACATGTGCAGTAGAAAAACAGTCAACATGGTGCCAGTCAGGTAGAGAACCCACCTGCATAATAAAAGATTAGGGTGGGGAGGCCAGCTTCTTTGTGCACTATGCAAACGGCACCCCTAGTCCTAACCAGTTCTTCATGTGCTATGCAAATGGCATACATGGTCTGACCAATCCTTCATGCCCTATGTAAATCAGATATGACTTCCTCAAGCTCATCTATTAAACATCCCGTACTTTGCCGCAAACAGGAAGCCCTGCTTGGGAGCCCCTCTCTCTCTACAGGAGAGAGAGCTTTTCTCTTTCTTTCACCTATTAAACCTCTACTATTAACCTCACTCCTTGTGTGTCCACATCCTTGATTTCCTTGGTGTGAGGCAATGAACCGTGGGTATTACCCCAGATGAACAATGCCACTTCACTAATACTCTCAATCAGGCCAGGCATAGTGGCCCATGCCTGTAATCCCAATACCTTGGGAGGCTGAGGCATGAGGATCACTTGAACCAAGAAGTTTAAGACAAGACTGGGCAACATGGCAAGACCCCATCCCTACAAAAAATAAACACAAATTAGCCAGGCACAGTAGCACACACCTGTGGTCCCAGTTATTTGGGAGACTGAGGTGGGAGGATCGTTTAAACCGAGAAGGTCAAGCCTATAGTGAGTTATGATTATACCATTGCACTCCAGCCTGGGCAACAGAGTGAGACCCTGTCTCAAAAGAAAACAAAGGATAATGGTATTTTTTTTTTCTTGAGACAGAGTTTCTCTCTTATTGCCCAGGCTGGAGTGCAATGGCACAATGCAACCTCCACCTCCCGGGTTCAAGCAATTCTCCCACCTCAGCCCCCTGAGTAGCTGGGATTACAGGCATGCACAACCACGCCCATCTAATTTTGTATTTTTAGTAGAGATGGGGTTTCTCCATCTTGGTCAGGCTGGTCTTGAACTCCTGACCTCAGGTGATCCACCCACCTCGGCCTCCCAAAGTGCTGGTATTACAGGCGTGAACCACCACACCCAGCAGACTAATGCTATTAATCAGAAGCACTGTCACAGACACACTCAGAAATAATGTTTAATCTGGGTACCCCTTTGCCCAGTTAAGTTGACATAAAATTAACCATCACCCTGGGATTCGAGAAGCCTTGAATGTTACCACTTGCCCCTGCCATCATCATGAGGAGGACATGCCCAGACTAGTCCATTGGTCCTAGGAGGAGAATGAGACACATGTGGAACAAAACTCAGTTGCCCCAGCTGAGATCAGACAACACATAGAAGTAAATGAAAATACATGATTGTTGTTTTAAGCCCCTGAGTTTGGGGATGGTTTGTTACACAGCGTTTTTGTGGCAATAACTAACTGATACAGCAAGTAAGGCAGTGTTGGGACTCACAAACAATACCCCAAAATAATGGCCTCAGAAGCAAATGTTTTTCTCTGGTCTTCTCCTGACCACCTGTCTCTCAGTCCCATGCTCCCCTGAGGCTAGCCATAGAAACTAGAATCCCCCTTCCCCAAGGTGGGTCTTAGAACCACAACCCCTTTTTCCCCAAAGTTAACCATAAAACCTAAAAATATGACTCTTTTTCTCTGCCTTTTTGTGTAAAAACTGGCCATAAAGAAATTATGCGACCCACCCTGTTTGACTGTAGGTCATAAGACACCCATTCCAGAGAGGGTCCTACCCCATAGCCAGGATGCTGGGCAGGAAAGCCCCAAAACTAGGGCTTAGCCTGGGAGGGTTCTTGGATTCAGCCTGGAAAGGATACAAGGATGAGCCAGAGGTGTTAGTCACTTTTACTGAAGCAGCAGTGCACAGCAGCCGTGGAGAGCTCCTTGTGGAACAGGGCCACCCCGTAGGCAGTGTGCCCAAAGTAGCAGCATAGAGGCAGTGCTGCACGCATATTTATAACCCACTTTTAATTATGTGCAAATTAAGGAGTGCATGATGCAAAAATTTCTAGAAAAGTGATGGTAAATTCCAGGTCATCGGATCATTGCTAAGGATAGGGATGGTAACGTCTACGTGTTACCATGGCAATGGTAAGTTGACACGGCCCACTAGTGGGCGTGTCTCATGGAGAGGTGCTTTTGCCTCTTCCCTGTTTTAGCTAGTCTTCAATCTGGTCCAGTGTTCAAGTCCCACCTCCAGAGTTGAGTCGTGCCTCCTACCTTACCCAGAAGGAAGTAATGCTGCACAGAAAAGCCAAGAAGAATCTAGATAGACAGACCTTGCCAGATTTCTCCACTCAGTCTATTACCATTAGATCAAACCCTGTATGTCCAATCATTATTTCTGCACAGCTGTCCATACTCTGTGGAACCTAAGCATAAAAATAGACAGTTTCCATTGTATCTCTGGGTTTTCATTCTGAAGGCACCCGTGTCATGTAAAACTATGATCAAAGAAATGTGTATGCCTTTTCTCCGATTCACCTGCCTTCGGTGAGTTGATTTTTCAGTGAAACTTCAAAGGGTGAAGGGGGAATTTTCCCTGGCCCCTGCAGCAGACATCGCATGCATTGCTTCTGAACACATTCCAGTGGTGATAATCGTGGACTCACACCTTGTAACCATAATAAGCCCATTGGCTCATGAACACAGCAAGTGAATATGCCAAGACATTGGGTTGCAGCATGGAAAGAGGTTTAACTCTAGGGCAGTTGAATGAGGAGTTGGGAGGGAACCTCAAATCCATCTCCCCAAGGAGTTTGGGGCTAGGGCTTTTTTGGTTTTGTTTTGTTTGTTTTATTTTTTGTTTTTTTGCTTTTGTTTTTGTTTTTTGTTTTTTGTTTTTTTTGTGATGGAGTCTCACTCTGTCACCCAGGCTGGAGTGCAATGGCGCGATCTCGGCTCACTACAGCCTCCACCTCCCAGGTTCAAGCAATTCTCCTGCCTCAGCCTCCCGAGTAGCTGGGATTACAGGTACGCGCCACTACGCCTGGCTAACTTTTGTATTTTTAGTAGAGACAGGGTTTCGCCATGTTGGCCAGGCTGGTCTCAAACTCTTAACTAACCTCAGGTGATCCACCCACCTCGGCCTCCCAAAGTGCTGGGATTACAGGCGTGACCCACCGCGCCCAGCCAGGGCTAGAGTTTTTATGCATGTTGGAGGGGGGCTGAAGTGTGGAAATCATTCATTGGTTGAAGAATGCAGCATGAAGTCATGTGACTGGAAGATGAAGACACGGTTGTCTCCTGCTGATCCTATTCCTTTGTGAGGGTCTTCAAACGGGTTGGCATCAGCTGTTTTGCTGGAAATCTCAATGAACAATGGAAGCCGGCGTGGTGGCTCACACCTGTAATCCTAGCACTTTGGGAGACTGAGGTGAGTGGGTCACTTGAGGTCAGGAGTTCAAGACTAGGCTGGCCAACATGGTGAAACCCCATCTCTACTAAAAATACAAAAATTAGTCAGGTGTGGTGGCGGGTGCCTGTAATCCCAGCTACTCAAGAGGCTGAGGCAGGAGAATCACTTGAACCCAGGAGATGGAGGTTGCAATGAGCCAAGATGCGCCACTGCACTCCAGCCTGGGCGACAGAGCGAGACTCCATCTCCAATAAATAAATAAATAAAAACAAAAGAACAATGGAGATGCAAATAGTCAGTGTCTAGTTTAGCAACAAGGAAGCGGGCCAAAATGCAGCCTGATTCACATTTTATTATAACTATATTTCCATCCAGAACCTGGCATGCAATCCTTATCAACCCTGGACAGAGGGGCATGGTTTCATTCTGGCCCCAAAAGGCTGGAAAATATAGTTGAGTAACCAGATGCCCAGTTTAACTATATTCTAGGGGAAAGGAAGATGGGATTTTGGAAGACAGCAATTGGTGCCAAGGATAACTATAATACTTTTAACAGTGCATGATTCCCTCAAAAACAAAGCATCTTAGACATTGTGTCAATTAACAGTTTTTGTTACAAGTAGCAACTGTGGTTGCAAAAGTGGAATTTATTAAGGATATTGGAGGTCGAAGAATTGACAAGAGTGGAAAACCAGCCTGGGGATGCAGGCAGGAGTGAAAAGTACCCCCACAATGCCAACAAGGAGACACACTACCGTCTTTTTAAAAATTTGTATAAATTGGCCTCGCGTGGTGACTTACGCCCGTAATCCCAGCACTTTGGGAGGCCAAGGAAGGCGGATCATGAGGTCAGGAGTTCAAGACCATCCTAGCCAATATGGTGAAACCCTGTCTCTACTAAAATTACAAAAATTAGCTGGGCATAGTGGCGGGCGCCTGTAATCCCAGCTACTGGGAGGCTGAGGCAGGAGAATCACTTGAACCTGGGAGGCAGAGGTTGCAGTGAGCCCAGATCGCACCACTGCACTCCAGCCTGGGAGACAGAGCGAGATTCCTTGAACCCGGGAGGCAGAAGTTGCAGGGAGCCAAGATCAAGCCACTGCACTCCAGCCTGGGAAATAGAGCGAGATGCCGTCTCAAAATAATAAATAAATAAATAAATAGGCCGGGCATAGTGGCTCATGCCTGTAATCCCAGCACTTCGGGAGGCCAAGGCAGGTGGATCATGAGGTCAAGAGATCAAGACCATCCTGGCCAACATGGTGAAACCCTGTCTTTACTAAAAATACAAAAATTAGCCGGGCGTGGTGGCAGGCGCCTATAGTCCCAGCTACTCAGGAGGCTGAGGCAACTCGGGAGGCAGAGGTTGTGGTGAGCCGAGATCGCGCCATTGCACTCCAGCCTGGGCAACAAAAGCGAAACTCCATCTCAAAATAAAATAAAATAAAATAAATAAATTTATGGGGTACAAGTGCAATTTTGTTACATGCATAGATTGCATAGCAGTGCAGACCTTTTAGGGTAACCATCACCTCAATAACATACTTTGCACTCATTGATTTTTCATCATCCACCACCCTCCCACCCCTTCTGAGTCTCCCTTGCCCATCATTCCACTCTCTAAGTCCAAATGTTGGCATTATTTAGCTCCTTCTTATGAGTGAGAATGTGTGGTATTTGTGTTTCTGTGTCTGACTTGTTTCACTTAACATAACGGCCTCTGGTTCCACCTATGTTCCTGCAAAAGACATTATTCCATTATTTTTTTTTATCATCAAATAGTATTCTATGGTATATATGTGCCATATTTTCATTATCAAATTATCCATGGATGGACACTTATGTTGATTCCTCATCTTTGCTATTGTGAATAGTGCTTCAATAAACATACGGGTGCAGGTACCCTTTTAATATAATGATTTATTTTCCTTTGGGTAGATAATCAGTAGTGAGATTGCTGGATCACATGGTAGTTCTATTTTTAGTTCTTTGAGAAATCTCCATATTGTTTTCCATATGGATCTATCTATATGTGCCTTTAATTTTGTTATTTATTTAAAAGGAACTGTCAATCTGAAATAAGCAACAGAGAGATCAACTCTCCTTAAGAAATAATTTTTTTTTTTTTTTCTGAGATGGAGTCTTGCTCTGTTGCCCATGCTGGAGTGCAGTGGCGCAATCTCGGCTCACTGCAACCTCCGCCTCCCGGGTTCAAGTGATTCTCCTGCCTTAGTCTCCCAAGTAGCTGGGACTACAGGCGTGCGCCACCATGCCCAGCTAATTTTTGTATTTTTAGTAGAGACGGGGTTTCACTATGTTGGCCAGGCTGGTCTCAAACTCCTGACCTCGTGATCTACCCACCTCAGCCTCCCAAAGTGCTGGGATTATAGGCATCAACCACCACTGCCGGACAACAAATAATTTATTCGGGAATAGCAGGGGATTACAATCTGAGATCCGCATGCTATGGCCCACCGTAGGAGCATCCAAAGAGGTTAGGGCAGGGGAAAGCTTTCGAAAGAAAAAAAGAGCCAAGGGCAGTAGCTCAGGCCTTCAATCGCAATGACTAGGGAGGCTGAGGTGGGAGGATTGCTTAAGCCCAGGAGGTCGAGGCTGCAGAGAGCTATGATCATGCCATGCACGCCAGTCAAGGTGACAGAAACCCTGTCTCTTTAAAAAATAAAAATAAAATTTAATTTAATTTAAAAGAAAGAAAAATAAGAAAGGCCCACATAAGCTGTTTTGAAACAAAGACCATTGGTTACAGGAGCTTGTTGCGGGAGTTTGTTAGTTCATTGGTGGACACGCAAACACTTGTCACTCAGGCAGGTGTCCTTGCACAAGTAGCTTATCTGGGCCGGGCGCGGTGGCTCACACCTGTAATCCCAGCACTTTGGGAGGCCAAGATGGGCGGATCGCGAGGTCAGGAGATCGAGACCATCCTGGCTAACATGGCGAAACCCTGTCTCTACTAAAAATACAAAAATTAGCCAGGCGTGGTTGTCAGGCACCTGTAATCCCAGCTACTCGGGAGGCTGAGGCAGGAGAATCGCTTGAACCCAGGAGGCGGAGATTGCAGTGAGCCGAAATTGTACCTCTGCCCTCCAACCTGGGTGACAGAGTGAGACTCCATCTCAAAATTTTATTTATTTATTTATTTAGAAAAGCAAGTAGCTTATCTGGAATACCACAGCTCTGAAAAATTCTTCGGATAATCCTTAGCCAGGGCATACGTGCTCCAGGCTGCCTCTTCATGGCCTCCGGGCTCCATTGTATTAGGATTTGATGTAAGTAACTCCATTTTGATGCTGATCACTTCTGCAAAACCACACTCAGCCAAGCGTTCTGCAACTTGTACATTTTCACATAGTAATATATAGTGGGGATCTTTCCAGAATATTACACTCTACGCAGGTCTATGTCTTTCTTCTTCTTTTTTTTTTTTTTTTTTTTTTTTGAGATGGAGTCTCCCTCTGTCGCCCAGGCTGGAGTGCAGTGGCCAGATCTCAGCTCACTGCAAGCTCCGCCTCCTGACCTCATGATCTGCCCATCTTGGCCTCCCAAAGCGCTGGGATTACAGGCTTGAGCCACTGCGCCCAGCCATTTCTTCTTAATAACTGCATTAGTGTTGCAATACTAACACTGTGAATTAATTTGTTCAAATCAAACCCCAAATGAGGTACACTTTCCAGTTTTGGGCTATTTCACTTTCCAGTTTTGGGCTATTTCAAATAAGGCTACAGAAAATATCTTCAACCTGGCCAGGTGTGGTGGCACACGCCTGTAATCCCAGCACTTTGGGAGGCCGGGGCAGATGATCACCTGACGTCAGGAGTTCGAGACCATCCTGGCCAACATAACGAAAACCTGTCTCTACTAAAAAGACAAAAATTAGCCGGGCACATTGGCACACACCAGTAATCCCAGCTACTCGAGAGGCTGAGGCAGGAGGACTGCTTGAACCCAGGAGGTGGAGGTTGCAGTGAGCCAAGACCGTGCCAGTGCACTCCAGACTGGGTGACAGAGCAAGATTCCATCTCAAAAAAAAGAACAGAAAAGAAAAAAGAAAATATCTTCAACCCTATATCTTGGCAAACTCTATCTGGAGAGTAAATAACCTAGCAATAAGATTTCCAGGCCAAAGCCTATTAGTAACTATCTCCAATTTGTCTCCAGGAAGATTGCATTAATTTATACTATGATGAATAATGTAGGAGCGCATATATTTCTATATATGCTCAGTGAAGTAAGTCACAAAAAGACAAATGTTGTATTATTCCATGAGGTCTTAAAGTAGTCAAATTAATTGAGATAGAAAGCGGGATGGTGGTTGCCAGCGGCTGGGAATAAGAGGGATGCAGGCGTGAGTATTTAATGGGGACAGAATTTCAGTTTTGCAAGAAGAAATGAGTTGTTTCAGTTTGTTGTTTGGTTTTTTTTTTCTTTTTTTTCTTTTTCTCCTTTTTTTCTTTTTTTTCTTTTTGAGATGGAGTCTCTCTCTGTCGCCAGGCTGGAGTGCAGTGTCACAATCACAACTCACTGCAACCTCCACCTCCCGGGTTCAAGCAATTCTCCTGCCTCAGCCTCCCGAGTAGCTGGGACTACAGGCGCCCACCACCATGCCCAGCTAATTTTTGTATTTTCAGTAGAGACAGGGTTTCACCATGTTGGCCAGGCTGGTCTCGAACTCCTGACCTCAGGTGATCCACTCGCCTCAGCCTCCCAAAGTGCTTGGATTACAGGCATGAGCCACCGTGCCTGGTGAGTTGTTTCAGTTTTACAAGAAAAAGCTCTGGAGACAGATGGCGTTGATGATTGCACAACAATGAGAATGTACTTAATGCCACTGCACTGTCCACTTTAAAATGCTGAGGGTGGTAAATTTGATTTATGTGTATTTTTACCATAGTTTTGTTTTGTTTTGGTTTTTTGTTTTGGTTTTTGTTTTGTTTTTTTTTTTTTTTTTTTTTTTTTTTTTTTATCCTAAATAGGTAGGCTGGGCATGGTGGCTTGTACCTGTAGTCTCAGGCTACTCAGGAGGATGAGGCCAGGAGCTGAAGACCAGCCTGGGCAACACAGTGAGACACTATCTTTATAAATTAATTTAAAAACAAAAATTAGCCAGGCATGGTGGCTTGTGTTTGTAGTCTCAGCTACTCAGGAAGCTGTGGCTGGAGGATCCCTTGAGACCAGGGGTTTGAGGCTGCAGTGAGCTGTGATCGCACCACTGCATCCAGCCTGGATGAAAGAGCAAGACCCTGTCTCTAACACAATAATAAACAAAATTAAAAATTTTTTTAATTGGGCAAAAAAGGCCGGGTGCCTGTAATCCCAGCACTTTGGGAGGCCGAGGCAGGCGGATCACCTAAGGTCGGGAGTTGGAGACCAGCCTGGCCAACAGAGTGAAACCCCATCTCTACAAAAATATAAAAATTAGCCAGCATGGTGGCGGGTGCCTGTAATCTCAGCTACTCGGGAGGCTGAGGTGGGAGAATCGCTTGAACCTGGGAGACAGAGGTTGCAGTGAGCCGAGATCACGCCACTGCACTCCAGCCTAGGCAACAGAGTGAGACTCCATCTCAAAAAATAATAATAATAAAATAAATAAATACAGCAAAAAAAAAAAAAATTCAAGCATCTCTAACAACTACCTCTGTAGAGCCCTTTGCTCTAAACATATTGCTTTCTTAATGTTTCCTGGGTAATTTCAGCATTGTGTTAGCCATTCGGAAAGTTATTAATAGACTCCGTCCTGATGCCCTGAACTCCCTCCTAACTCCATCAGGACAGTTGTCTCCTAATTCTAGTGCCTAGTAGTCTTTCCTGCCTGGAGAGGTCCCACGGCACCCACAGGGCATCACTGAGAATCATAGAGTTGGGTATCTTTCCAGCGGCAGATCACCACAGAATTTTGGCATCACACATGTTAAGAAATTAAAGAGAGGCCGGGCGCGGTGGCTCAAGCCTGTAATCCCAGCACTTTGGGAGGCCGAGGCGGGTGGATCACGAGGTCAGGAGATCGAGACTATCCTGTCTAACATGGTGAAACCCCGTCTCTACTAAAAATACAAAAAAAAAAAACTAGCCGGGCGTGGTGGCGGGCGCCTGTAGTCTCAGCTACTTGGGAGGCTGAGGCAGGAGAATGGCATGAACCCGGGAGGCGGAGCTTGCAGTGAGCCGAGATCACGCCACTGCACTCCAGCCTGGGAGACACAGTGAGACTCCGTCTCAAAAAAAAAAAAAAAAAAGAAATTAAAGAGCAAAAGTGCCTGGTTTAGAAACCTGTGATCCGCACAGAAACACATGTTTCCTCTAAAAGGCCCTTAATTCAGCCAGGCACAGTGGCTCACACCTGTAATCCCAGCACTTTGGGAGGCCGAGGCGGGTGGATCACCTAAGGTCTGGAGTTCGAGACCAGCCCTGCCAACATGGTGAAACCCCGTCTGCATTAAAAATACAAAAATTAGCCAGGTGTGGTGGCACATGCCTGTTATCCTAGCTACTCAGGAGGCTGAGGTAGGAGGATCGCTTGAACCTGGGAAGCAGAGGTTGCAGTGAGCCGAGATGGCGCCACTGTACTGCAGCCTGGGCAAAAGAGTGTGACTGTGTCTCAAAAAACAAAAACAACAAAAGGCCCACAATTCAAACATCTGGTGTCCATTTAGGAAGCCAGTTGGTCATAGCTGGGAAGGTTGTCTCCCATTCAATCGTAGGGTCTTTCCAAGTGCACATCCCCTACAAGGACACAGCCATAAAGAATACACGAACAAAGTAAAAGAGAATCCTGGGAAAATCTTTCATTTTTAACAATATTTATTTCATTATAGAAGTAACACATACTCATCGGTTAAAAACTTGAAGATGGGCAGGGCTTGGTGGCTCACGCCTGTAATCCCAGCACTTCAGGAGGCCGAGGCAGGTGGAACACATGAGGTCAGGAGTTCAAGACCAGTCTGGCCAACAGTGAAACCCTGTGTCTACTAAAAATACAAATATTAGCCCAGTGTGGTGGCACACACCTGTAGTCCCAGCTACTCAGGAGGGTGAGGTGGGAGAATCGCTTGAACCCAGGAGGCAGAGGTTGCAGTGAGCCGAGATCGGGTCATTGCACTCCAACCTGGGCAACAGAACGAGACTCCATCTCAAAACAAGGAACAACTTGAAGACACAGACACAATAAAATCACCCATTGCGGTAAATAGATAGTTTGGGGTTTTTTTGGTTTTGTTGTTGTTGTTGTTGTTGTTGTTTCAGAGACAGGGTCTTGCTCTGTCACCCAGGCTGGAGTGCGATGGCGCACTCTTGGCTCACTGCAACCCCCACCTCCTGGGCTCAAGAAATCATCCCACTTCAGCCCCCCAAGTAGCTGGGATTATAGGTGCATGCTACCATGCCTGGCTAATTTTTTTTTTTTGAGATGGAGTCTCGCTCTGTCACCCAGGCTGGAGTGCAGTGGCACGATCTCGGCTCACTGCAACCTCCGCCTCCCGGGTTCACACCATTCTCCTGCCTCAGCCTCCTGAGTAGCTGGGACTACAGGCACCCGCCACCACGCCTGGCTAATTTTTTGTATTTTTAGTAGAGACGGGGTTTCACCGTGTTAGTCAGGATGGTCTCGATCTCCTGACCTCGTGATCCACCCGCCTCGGCCTCCCAAAGTGCTGGGATTACAGGCTTAAGCCACCACGCCTGGCCTTTTTTTTTTTTTTTTTTTTCTTTTCTTGTCCTACGGAACTAAACTCCAAACAAAGTGAAATAAAGTTGGAGAGAACTTTAACCTCGCTGCCATGGAAACCACATTTCTCACTCATGGGGCAAGGAGGCTTTATGTGAGGATTTCCTGAGTTGATAAGGTATCTGGACATTGGCAATTCCAGGTATGTGATTGACAAGCAGGAAATCATAAGGATTGACTAGCCGAGGAAGGGAAGCTTGGGATAAAAAAATCGCTTCTTTGAAGACAGGCATTTTCTACCCCTTCGTTCTAAACCAGGGCTCCTGGCTGGGCCCAGTGGCTCACGCCTGTAGTCCCAGCACTTTGGGAGGCTGAGGCAGGTGGACCACCTGGGGTCAGGAGTTCAAGACCACCCTGGCCAACATGGCAAAACCCTGTCTCTACTGAAAATACAAAAAATTAGCCAGGCGTGGTGGCAGGTGCCTATAATTTCAGCTACTTGGGAGGCTGAGGCAGGAGAATTGCTTGAACCCAGGAGGCAGAGGTTGTAGTGTGCCAAGATCGAGTCATTGCACTCCAGCCTGGGCAACAGAGCGAGACTCCATCTCAAAAAATGAAGAAACAAACAAACAAAAAAAGATTCTCATAAGGAGCACGCATCCTAGATCCCTCGCATGTGAAGTTCACAATAGGATTCGTGCTCCTATGAGAATCTAATGCTGCCGCTGATCTGACAGGAGGCGGAGCTCAGGCGGTAATGTAAGCAATGGGGAGCAGCTATAAATACAGATGAAGCTTCGCTCATTCGCCTGCCCCTCACCTCCTGCTGTGTGGCCCGGTTTCCAACAGGCCACTGGTACTGGATTGGGAACCCCTGGTGTACAGGTGGCAGTGACCACCTCTCAGCCACAGTGTGACCCCACAGAATTTGTGCTGCTTCCTCTAAACACAACAATTAGAACTCCCCAGGGGAAACGTTCTTGGGTAATGCCCTGAACCCCAATAAGGGCCTTGGCCTCCAGGTCCCCCCGCCTCACACTTCCCCATCTTCTGGTTGATCTGGCATGTCCCAAATGGCTCCCCTCTTCCGATCGCCCTGCAAGGCACTCTGTCCTCCTCTCTCTGGGATTTGTGAGTAATAAAACTGCTTCTGTTATCTGTTATTTCATGTGTTTTGTTGAGTTGCCTTTTTTTTTTTTTTTTTTTTTTTGGAGACTGAGTCTCACTCCGTCATCCAGGCTGGAGTGCAGTGGCGCGATCTCGGCTCACGGCAACCTCCGCCTCCTGGGTTCAAGCGATTCTCGTGCTTCAGCCTCCTGAGTAGCTGGGATTATAGGTGCGCACCACCACGATGCCTGGGGGGCAAGATCATTCGAGAAACTTTACATCTTGTAGGGCTGGCCATGACTGCAGGAGGGTTTCCTTCCGCCAGTTTAGTTACGCAGCAGGAGGTGCTTGGTGTGTCTCCCCAATGTAGTCTTACCCTATGCCATCTGAGCCCCAAAGCAATGTGCCCTGGGCCTTTAGTCTCTCAAAGTCTTAAGAAAGCAGCTTTCTCGGCCAGGCGCGGTGGCTCACGCCTGTAATACCAGTACTTTGGGAGGCCAAGGTGGGCGGATCACGAGGTCAGGAGATCGAGACCATCCTGACTAACACGGTGAAACCCCGTCTCTACTAAAAATGAAAAAAATTAGCCGGGCGTGGTGGTGGGCGCCTGTAGTACCAGCTACTTGGGAGGCTGAGGCAGGAGAACGGCAGGAACCTGGGAGGTGGAGCTTGCAGTGAGCCAAGATTGCGCCACTGCACTCCATCCTGGGTGACTGAGTGAGACTCCGTCTCAAAAAAAAAAAAGCAGCTTTCTCTTCATCTCTATGTAGTCTCCAAACTCGTTCAAAAATGCTGCTGGGCTACTCGGGAGGCTGAGTCAGGAGAATCACTTGAACCCAGGAGGCGGAGGTTGCGGCGAGCTGAGATGGTGCCATTGCACTCCAGCCTGGGTGACAGAGTAAGACTCTTTCTCAAAAAAAAAAAAAAAAAAAAAAAAAAAAATGCGTCGGCACAAGCACCCAAACCAACCCTCCCTTTTCTCCATAGCCTACAGGATACAAGTACAAAATAACATCTCCCTCCACCTTCAAATGAAACCCAAAAGCCCTCGTGGGAAGACGCACAGCATGCGGGATTCCCACCACCAGGCGCCTAGCATCTGAGATCGATGAATGCTAAGGACAGGAATCACACTCACGTCAGGAGGCACCAACAAGTCTTGACAGCAGCCTTTAGTAAAACCTGGGGATGAGAACTTTCATTTTGCGAGTTTTCCTTTTTTCTGTGGATTGCATTGTCTTTACTGCCTTGTTTGCTTTCTCTCTACATCCTTGTGAAGCGAAGTTTCTTTAGAAAAATTCCAGCTGGCCGGGCACGGTGGTTCATGCCTGTAATCCCAGCACTTTGGGAGACCGAGGCGGGTGGATCATTTGAGGTCAGGAGTTTGAGACCACCCTGGCCAACATGGTGAAATCTCTGTCTCAATAAAAATACAAAACTTAGCAGGCATGGTAATCCCAGCTACTCAGGAGGCTGAGGTGTGAGGATCGCTTGAGTCTGGGAGGTTGAGGCTGCTGTGAGCCAGATCACACCACTGCACTCCAGCCTGGGAAACAGAGGGAGACACTGTTCAAGGCCTACCTTTTTTTTTTTTTTTTTTTTTTTTTTTTTTTTTGAGATGGAGTCTTGCTCTATCACCCAGGCTGGAGTTCAGTGGCAACCTCTGCCTCCCAGGTTCAAGCCATCCTCCCATCTCAGTCTCCCAAGTAGCTGGGACTATAGGTGACACCACCACGCTCCACTAATTTTTTTTTTTTCTTTTAATTTGTAGAGACAAGGTCTCACTATGTTACCCAGGCTGGTCTCAAACTCCTGGATTCAAGTGATTCAGCCTGCCTTGGCCTCCCAAAGTGCTGGATTGCAGGCGTGAGCCGGCACACCCTCCCCTGCTTTAGTTCTTGAAAGAGACTCTCACACATTGGCTTCAGGCTCAGCTGGATCCAGGTCCTTGAACAGTCTCAGGAATCTAGAACCTGTCTCTTTCATTTGTATATTTATTAGAGACAGGGTCTCACTCTGTCACCGAGGCTGGAGTGCAGTGGCACAATCATGGTTCACTGCAACCTCGGTTTCCTGGGCTCAAGTGATCCTCCTACTTCAGCCTCCCAAGTAGCTGGGACCACAGGTGTGTGCCACCATGCCTGGCTTAATTTTTTATTTACTTATTTATTTACTTATTGTGAGACAGTCTCGCTCTGTCATTGCCCAGGCTGGAATGCAGTGGTGTGATCTCGGCTGACTGCAACCTCCGCCTCCCGGATGCAAGCAATTCTCCAGCCTCAGCCTCCCGAGTAGCTGGAATTACAGGTGCGCACCATCACACCCGGCTAATTTTTGTATATTTTTAGTAGAGACGGGGGTTTCACCATGTTGGCCAGGCTGGTCTTGAAGTCCTGACCTCAGGTGATCCACCCACCTCGGCCTCAAAAAGTGCTGGAATTACAGGTAGCAGCCATCACGCCCGGCCTATTTTTTAATTTTTCAGACAGTCTCACTCTGTCACCCAGGCTGGAGTGCAGTGGCACAATCTTGGCTCACTGCAACCTCCGCCTCCCAGGTTCAAGTGATTGTCCTGCCTCAGGCTCCCAAGTAGCTAAGACTACAGGCATGTGCCACCATGCCTAGCTAATTTTTTTAATATTTTTAGGGAGACAGGGTTTCACCATGTTGATTAGGCTGGTCTCAAACTCCTGACCTCAAATGATCCACCCACCTCAGTCTCCCAAAGTGCTGGGATTACAGGCATGAACCACTGTGCCCGGCCAATATTTTATTTTTTGGAGAGACACAGTCTCACTACATTGCCCACTAATCTCGAACTCCTGGCCTCAGGCGATCCTCCCGCCTTGGCTTCCCAAAGTGTTGGGATTACAGGCATAAAACACTCCACCCAACCCCGGTCTTCTTTGTGTCAGCTTCATCAACTGTCAATGCCATTCTCCAAGGTTAGCAATTCTAACAGAAGTCCTGGGATGGCGTCTCATTGGCTTGTCTTGAGATATGTGCTTATGATTGAACTATGAGCAGAGGGATGAGATTGGCCAGTCTGGGTCATGTGCTCCATTTTCTTTTTTTTTTTTTTTTTTGCGACGGAGTCTTCCTCTGTTGCCCAGGCTGGTGTACAATGGCGTGATCTCAGCTCACTGCAGCCTCTGCCTCCTGGGTTCAAGAGATTCTCCTGCCTCAGCCTCCTGAGTAACAGGGATTACAGGTACATGCCATCACGCCCGACTAGTTTTTTGGTTGTTGGTGGTTTTTTTTGTTTTTTTTTTGAGACCTCTGTTGCCCAGGTTGAAGTGCAGTGGTGCAACCTCAGCTTACTGCAACATTCACCTCCCGGGTTCAAGCGATTCTCCCACCTCAGCCTCCTGAGTAGCTGGGACTACAGGCACGCACCACCACACCTAGCTAATTTTTGTATTTTTAGTAGAGACGGGGTTTCACCATGTTGGCCAGGATGGTATCGATCTATTGACATCATGATCCGCCTGCCTCGGCCTCAAGTGCTGGGATTACAGGCTTGAGCCACTGCACCCAGCCCACGCCCAGCTAATTTTTGTATTTTTGGTAGAGACAGGGTTTCACCACGTTGCCCAGGCTGGCCTCGAACTCCCGACCTCAGGTGATCTGCCCACCTCAGCCTTCCAAAGTGCTGGGATTCAGGCGTGAGCCACCGCGCCCGGCCCTACGTACCCCATTCTAAAGCTGGCCCCTTTCCAAGCACAGAGATGCAAATGGAACCATAGCTCCCCCAGGGAAAATCAGAAGAAAGAGGCATGGATGCTGCACCCGCAAATGCAGCTGGGATTCACCTACGCTAAGCAAGTCATTAAGCTTACTGAAACATAGTGTTCATATATTAAGAATAGAAAGTTACTGTAATTTATTGAGCACTCTATTTTGGTATTCCACCTAGAAGCCTGGCAGACACACAATACCTCACAGCATTGCACACAAGTGTACACTGATAGTATAAATTTCCATAATTTCCTGGAGGAACATTTTGTCTTTGTGTTATCTTGAATTGGCCACGGTTTTCAACCGCTGTTCTTTTTGCCTAGCTAATGATAAATCACTGTTTAGCTTGTTATTAGCAATTTAATTTGTTGTGGGTTGTGTGGCAAATTCTACAGTGTTTAATAATACTCATTTTCATCAGCAGTATTTTTGGCCTATAATTGTTCAATAAATAGACTTTAAGTCATGTATGCATCGAGCAGAAATAGAAATCATCTGTACTCCTATTGCTTAAGCAGATGTACCCACAATTCCTCAACTTTTAGAAGGCTTTTAGGATGACATTCCATTTTTATCAACTACTTGTTTTTCTGCTGGAAAGTGGGAATGGGGATGAAACCTTAATTCCCTCCTAATTGGGCTGTGGGAAAAAATTTAGAGCAGATAACTTAGAGAATTTGGCATACACTGGTTTTAGTACCTTGGAAAGTTTATGTGGTAGAATGGCAGAGTATATGTTTTAAAAACTAGTCTGAGGCCGGGGGCGATGGTTCATGTCTGGCACTTTGGGAGGCCGAGGCAGGTGGATCACGAGGCCAGGAGTTTGAGACCAGCCTGGCCAACATGGTGAAACCCCATTACTACTAAAAATATAAAAAATTAGCCGAATGTGGTGGTGTGTACCTGCAATCCCAGCTACTCAGGAGGCTGAGGCAGGAGAATTGCTTGAACCTGGGAGGCGGAGGTTGCAGTGAGCCGAGATCGTGCCATTGCACTCCAGCCTGGACAACAAGAGCAAGACTCCGTCTCAAAAAAAAAAAAAAAAAAGGTCTTAAATTGTGGACAGTCTTGAAAATTTGATCTAGGACAAAGGTTGGCAAATTTCTTCTAAAATGGACCAGATAATAAATCTTTTTGGTTTTGCAGGCTCTACTTTCTCTGTGACAATAACTCAACCCTGATGCTGCCGTACAAAAACAGCCAGAGGCAATACATACGCAAGTGGGCATGGCAGTGTTCCAAAACATCTTTAATAACCAAAACAGGCAGCCAGCCAAATGTGGCCCGTGGGCCATAATTTGTCCAACCCTGGTCAAGGAGTTTGGACTTCCTTCCATTGGATCATTGAAGATGTTGCAGATATCAATTTCAGTTGCCAATTTAGAGACTTAAGAGATGGAATCTTATTTTTGTTTTGTGTGGGTTTTTTTTTTTTTTTTTTTTTTTTTTTTGAGAGCCTCGTACTGTGGCCCAGGCTGGAGTGCAGTGGTGCAATCTCGGCTCACTGCAACCTCCGCCTCCCGGGTTCAAGCGATTCTCCTGCCTCAGCCTCCCGAGCAACTGGGATTACAGATGCCTGCCACCATGCCCAGCTAATTTTTTTTTGTATTTTTACTAGAGACGGGGTTTCACCATGTTGGCCAGGCTGGTCTCAAACTCCTGACCTCATGATCCACCCACCTCGGTCTCCCAAAGTGCTGGGAGTACAGGCGTGAGCCACCTCGCCTGGCCACCTTATTTTTCAAGAACTGAAAGTGATCACTAGTTCAAGTCCTCATTCTTCAAGGGTGGTGAAAAGTTCATCTCAGGTCAACTCGGAGTGCTTTTACCCTTTTCCTTGGTATCTTGGTGCTGCATCTTATTTCCCTGGGGCTTGGATGGTACCTAGACGTGGGAGACAGAAGGGTGCGATAAATTGCCAAGTCATTGCCTCCTCACAATGGCCTCATGGAGGGGTTCCTCAAAATTGTGATGCTTGATTATTGTCTGCCATGAGTTGAACTGCATCCCCCAAAAAGGTATGTTTCACTCTTAACCCCTAGTACCTCAGAATATGACCTGATTAGGGTTATTACAGATGGAATTAGTTAAGATGAGGTTATATCAGAGTATGGCAGGCCCTTAATCCAATATAACTAATGTCCTTTTAAGAAAAGGAGGCTGGGTGCAGTGGCTCACGCCTGTAATCCCAGCACTTTGGGAGGCCGAGGAGGGTGGATCACCTGAGGTCAGGAGTTTAAGACCAGCCTGGCCAACATGGTGAAACCCCGTCTCTACTAAAATAAAAACATTAGCTGGGCTCGGTGGCATGCACTTATAGTCCCATCTACTAGGGGCTGAGGCAGGAGAATCGCTTGAACTAGGGAGGCAGAAGTTGCAGTAAGCTGAGATCACATCACTACACTCCAGCTTGGGTGATAGCACGAGACTCTGTCTCAGAAAAAAGAAAAAGAGAAGAGACATAGAGACACAAGGGAGGAACACCGTGTAACAAGGCAGAGATCCACGTGCTGCAGCTGAAAGCCAAGGAATGCCAAGGTGAGCTGGTGGCAAACCACCAGAAGCCAGGAAGTGGCAAAGAAGCTATCTCCCCTACAGGTTTTAGAGAATGTAGCCCTACAACACCTTGATGTCAGACTTCTAGCCTCCAGAAGTGTGAGGTGATATATTTTGTTGTTTTAAGCACCCAGTTTGTGCTACTTAGTTACAGCAGTCCTTGGAAATGAACACATTGCCCAGTGGTATTCATGGCTAGATCCACTCTTGTTCTCACCACTTCAGATCTCCTAGATGTCCGAGCCACATCCCTCGTCCTAAGTCCATTTTCTTCTTTCAAAGTAATAGAATGGTGACCGGGAACATGGCTGCCCAGATTGACATTTCCCAGCCTTCTCTGCAGTCATATGGAGTCACATGACTGAATTCTCACCAATGGGGTGTGAGAAGAAGTAACATGTTCCACTTCCTGGTCTGAGTCTTAGGACATCATAAGCACTTTCTTCATAGGCTCTTCCTCCTTCCTATTGGCTGGAATTGAGACTTAGTGGGGATCCAGCATTGACCAGGCAGACAAAGCAATGCCACACGACAGGGGATTGTAAACATGGCTACACATTAGAATCTCCTGGGAACTTTTTTTTAAAAAAGAAAAGAAAAAAGATAAAAACCATGTCCAGGCCCTACCCCAGACAAAATAAATCAAAATCTCTGAAGGTGGGGCCCAGGTATCAGTGTTTTTTTACAGCTTCCAGAATGATTCCAAAATGTAGCTACATTGAAAACAATTGCCTTAAAGAAGCATAAATTGAGAACAGGAGACTGGAAACCTGAGTGACTTCCAGGAGCTGACTTGCTAACATGGACCGTTTGTACCAGGTGAGGGACTCTGGCTTCCCCAGAAAACAGACCACTCACATTTATAACATTAACTTCCAAAACAAAAGCAACTTTGATAAACTCAAAAATTGCATATTAGTTTATCCACAACTAAGATGGGGAAGATTTCTTTCTTTTTTTTTTCTTTTTGAAACAGAGTCTTGCTCTGTGGCACAGGCTGGAGTGCGGTGGCACAATCTCGGCTCACTGCAACCTGCACCTCCCGGATTCAAGTGATTCTCCTGTCTCAGCCTCCCAAGTAGCTGGGATTACAGGCAGCCACCACCACGCCCGGTTAATTTTTCCATTTTTAGCAGAGACAGGGTTTTACCATGTTGACCAGGGTGGTCTCGAACTCCTGACTTCAGGTGATCCACCTGCCTCTGCCTCCCAAAGTGCTGAGATGGGGAAGATTTCTGATGGAGCAGGGTTTTATTTCAGGGACTTGGAAGAACTTTTTTTTCTTTTTTTGAGACAGTTTCGCTCTTGTTGCCCAGGCCAGAGTGCAATGGCGCGATCTCGGATCACCGCAACCTCCGCCTTCCGGGTTCAAATGATTCTCCTGCCTCAGCCTCCTGAGTGGCTGAGATTACAGGCATCCACCACCACGCCCGCCTAATTTTTTGTATTTTTAATAAGTTGGCCAGGCTGGTCTCCAACTGCTGACCTTAGGTGATTCACCTGCCTCGGCCTCCCAAAGTGCTGGGATTACAGGCGTGAGCCATTGCACCCAACTGGAAGAATTCTTAATCCCACCCCCGACCATTCCATTCCTCTTACAGTTCATAGAATCTCAGCTCCTCTGTCCTATCTACTTCCATTGCATTTCCAAACAAGTCATTCAATTTTCATTCTTTCTTTTTTTGTTTTTGTTTTGTTTTGTTTTGAGACAGAGTTTCACTCTGTTGCCCAGGCTGGAGTGCAGTGGTGGGATCTTGGCTCACTACAACCTCCGCCTCCTGGGTTCAAGTGATTCTCCTGCCTCAGCCTCCCGAGTAGCTGGGATTACAGGCGTGCGCCACCACACCCGGCTAATTTTTTGTATCTGTAGTAGAGATGGGGTTTCACCATGTTGGCCAGGCTGGTCTCGAACTCCTGACTTCGTGATTCGTCCACCTTGGCCTCCCAAAGTGCTGGGATTATAGGCATGAGCCACCACACCCAGCCTCAATTTTCATTATTTCAAATAACATTTATTGAATGCTTACTGCGTACCAGGCATTGTACTGAGCATTTTCTTTGTAATAGTGGATTTAATCCTCACATACTGTGGTGCAGTGGGCATTGTCATTACTACATTCTACAGATAAGAAACTGTGGTTCAGAGGTACAATTTACCAAGTTCTATCTAGGTCATGGTCTATGCTTTTTAATGAAGTATATTGTCCTATATTCCTTCTGAATGTTATTAACAAATTTTGTTAATAAAATGTCACATTTTTTTTCCTTAGAGGCAAGGTCTCGATCTGTTACCCAGGCTGGAGTGCAGTGGTGTGATCATAGCTCACTGCCACCTCAAACTCCCAGGATCCCTCCCACTTCAGCATCCCAAATAGCTGAGGTTACAGGCATGCACCACCATGCCAAGCTAATTTTTAAATTTTCTGTAGAGATGGGGTCTCACTGTCTTGCCCAGGTTGGTCTTAAACTCCTGGGCTCAAGCAATCCTCCAGCCTCAGCCTCCCAAGTGCCGGGATTACTGGCATGAACCACCACACCCAGCCAAAATGTCATGTCACATTTTATGTCCCCAATATGCTTTCAGAAATGTTAGCTGCAGGACACATTAAGTATGGAAATCAATGAATTTAAGACTTTAAAAGACTATATAGATAATTTTTAATTTGGCTCCTTTTTTTTTTTTTTTTTTTTTGAGATGGTCTGGCTCTGTCACCCAGGCTGGAGTACAGTAGCATGATCTCAACTCACTGCAACCTACGCCTCCTGGGTTCAAACGATTCTCTTGCCTCAGCCTCCTGAGTAGCTGGGATTACAGGCATGTGCCACCACGCCTGGCTAATTTTTGTATTTTTAGTACAGACGGGGTTTTACTATGTTGGCGAGGCTGGTCTCGAACTCCTGACCTTGTGATCTTCCCGTCTTGGCCTCCCAAAGTGCTGGGGTTACAGGCGTGGGCTACTGCACCTGGCCAATTTGTCTCCTTTCTTAAAGGTGAGAAAACTGAGACTGCATTCACCTATTTGTCATTCATTCAACAAATGCTTACTGGATGTTGACAAGGGCTCGCCATTATTGAGAGCTAACGATGCGTCAGGCACTGTTCTGGACCGTTTTTCAGATATTTATTCTTGAAACCCTCAAACACCCTTATGACGTAGCCAACTAATGGGTAATGTCACTCGTTACGCTATTTCACGGATGAGGAATCCAAGATACAGAAAAGTAAAATCCACACTAATAGTGGGTGGCAGAGAAAGAATTCAAACACAGGAATCTGATACCACAGGCACAATGCTAGATTAGCTCATAACTTAAAAGTCACCAAACATATGAGAAGCTGCTTTGACTGAAAGACAGAAGAAATAATCAAAAGGAGATGTAAATCCTCTTCCGTTGTCTGCAGATACTGGGATTGTCAGATACAGATGAAGAGTAGCCACAGGAGAAATGACTGGAGAAATGAAAGGTGGCTGGGTGTGGCGGCTCATGCCTGTAATCCCAGCAGGTGGGTCACCTGAGGTCAGGAGTTCGAGACCAGCCTGGCCAACATGATGAAACCCTGTCCCTACTAAAATTACAAACATTAGCCAGGTGTGGTGGTGCACGCCTGTAATCCCAGCTACTCAGGAAGCTGAGGCAGGAGAATTGCTTGAACCTGGAGGCAGAGGTTGCAGTGAGCCGAGATCATGCCACTGCACTTCAGCCTGGGCAACAGAGCGAGACTCTGTCTCAAAAAATAAAAAAGAAATAAAAGGAAAGAAAGAAAGAAATGAAAGATGCAGTCATAAAAGTGATCAAACAACAAGACACTTTGGGGAACAAATAGATGCTTTTCAATATAACTTATACAAATGAAAAATATAGTCACTGAAATAAAAACTCGACTGACAAAAATCAGCTTAAACACAACCCAAGAGGAAATGAATGAACTCAAAGATGTAGCTGAAGAAATAACCTCGAATGTAACACAAAGAGACAAGAGATATAAAATATGAAACAGGCTGGGCACAGTGGCCCACGCCTATAATCTCAGCACTTTGGGAGGCTGAGGCAGGAGGATTGCTTGAGCCCAGGAGTTTGAGACCAGCCTGGGCAAAAAAGTAAGACCTCATTTCTACAAAAAACTAAAAAAAAAAACAAAAAAGGTTGGGCATGGTTCATGCACCTATGGTCTCAGCTACACAGGAGGCTGAGGCAGGAGGATTGCTTGAGCCCAGGAGGTCAAGTCTGCAGTGGGCCAAGATCGCACCACTGCACTCCAGCCTGGGTAACAGGGTGAGACCCTGTCTCAAAAAAAAAAATAAGTAAATAAAAATAAAAAATAAAATAAAATATGAAACAGTAAGAGAGATGAAGGATAAGAGTATTAAATTTGGCTGGGTATGGTGGCTCACACCTGTAATGCCAGCACTCTGGAAAGCAGGCCGAGGCGGGTAGATCACATGAGGCCAGGAGTTAGAGACCAGCCTGGCCAACATGGCGAAACCCCTGTCTCTACTAAAAATACAAAAATTAACTGGGCATGGTGGCACATGCCCATAATCTCAGCTACTAAGGAGGCTGAAGCAGGAGAATCACTTAAACCCAGGAGGCAGAGATTGCAGTGAGCCTAGAGCATGCCGCTGCGCTCCAGCCTGGGTAACAGAGCGAGACTCTATCAAAAAAAAAAAAAATTAAATTAAATTCAAGATGCACCTAATCAAACATCTCAAAGGATCAAATAGAGAAAATAGAGGCGAGACAAGATTTAAAGAGATAAGACCTGCAAATTTTCTAAAATTGATGACAAACTGAAGTCCACAACTGAAGATGAACAGATTGAAGATCCAACCAGGATAAATAAAAAGAAATATATGCCTAGGCCCATCTTGGTGAAACGAAACACCAAAGATAGAGAGAAGATCTTAACAGCAGCCAGGAAGAAAGTTTACATCATCTACAAAGCCTGGCCATTTCAACCCAGCTGACTTTCCATCAGTAATAGTGGAAGATGGAAGGCATTGGAATGATACCTTGACATAATTGGAACAAAAGCCATTCTCCCTTCAAGACCCTTGACAGCTTTGGTGCCATGAGGGATGAGGAAGGTCACCAGTGAGGACCACTGGGCTCTGGCATCCAAAAAAGCAGGTCACTCATGGAAAGCACTAGAAGCAGAGACGATAGCAAGGAGACTGCCATTTGGACTTTTTTTTTTTTTTATGTATTTATTTTTTGAGACAGGATCTCACTGTGTCACCCAGGCTGGAGTGCAGTGGCATAATCTCGGCTCACTGCAATCTCCACCTCCCAGGTTCAAGCGATTCTCCTGCCTCAGCCTCCCCAGTAGTGGGATTACAGGTGCCTGCCACCATGCTGGGTTAATTTTTGGTTTTTTGGGTTTTGTTTGTTTGTTTGTTTGTTTGTTTTTTGAGATGCAGTCTTGCTTTGTCACCCAGGCTGGACTACAATGGCACGATCTCAGCTCACTGCAGCCTCTGCCTCACAGGTTCAAGTGATTCTCCCCACTCAGCCTCCCGAGTAACTGGGATTACAGGCACCTGCAATCACGCCTGGCTAATTTTTGTATTTTTAGTAGAGACAGGGTTTCACCATGTTGGCCGGGCTGATCTCCAACTCCTGACCTCAAGTGATCTGCCCGCCTCGGCCTCCCAGTGTGCTGGGATTACAGGCATAAGTCACCGTGCCCAGTCTTGCCACTGGGACTTTAAGAGCAGCAAATCTGTTATGAGCAAAGTTTTTCCTGGACACAAATAAAATATCCCCCCGAGAATCCTGCAACCTAGTGTAAGAAGCTTGTAGAGAGGAGATGCTGAGGTCCTCCATGTGGAAAATAATGAGTTATTGAAATTCAGGCATTAATGTTAATGTGACCCCATTTGTATTCAGTCTAATTGGGACTGGACTTTTTTGCTTTTAGGGTCGACTAACCAATAAATTCTAAATTTTGTTTACAAACTTTGGCTCAGGTTAAGCACTGAATCCATTTGTCTCAGATACACTCTATTGCCCAGATAGTAAGTGAATGTATTAGCATATAAATGAGATTCTGAAACAAAGACGTCAAGATATTGAAGAAGCTGGGTGCAGTGGTGCATTCCTGTAGTTCCAGCTACTCAGAAGGCTGAGGTGGGAGGATCACTTGAGCCCAAGAGGTGGACGCTACAATGGGCCGTGACTGCACCACTGCACTTCAGCCTGGGGAACAGAGCCAGACCCTGTCTCAAAAAATAAATAAATAAATAAAATAAAAACTAAACAAAGAGATTCAGAAAAACAATGGCTGAAATAAGAAACAAGTGTAATAATCTCTCTCACCTAAGAATCCAGAAGGAGGCAGATGGTCTGACACAAGCAGGGGGCTCCACTGCACAAAGTCACCCAGAAACTCAGTTCTTTCTACCTCACTGATCCATTATCTCCAGGATATGTCTTCATCTGTATGCCAATCTGGCTCACCACAGTGTCCTTATTCGAGTCATCATGAAATGGGTAAAGAGAAAAAGTAGACAGCAAGCATTTCTTTTTAAGGAAGCAACACAGAAGTTACATTGTTTTTCCACTCATACTCTATTGCCGGGACCTTGTTCACATGGCCTTATATAGCTGCAAGAGAAGCTGGGAAATGTAGTCTCTAACTGGGCAACCATGGGCCCTGCTGATACTCAAGGGAGTTCTATTCCCAAAAGTAGGAAGCGGAGAGGGATTTCTGGGACAGATGACAATGTCTGCCATGAAGGGACAGGAGATCAAAAAGAGGATGCTACAGTTAACTCACAATTATTTTTAAGAAATAGTAATAATAGCTACCACTTATGTACAATGTACCAGGCACTATTCTAAGCATTTGTATCAACTCCTTTAATCCTCAACTCTCTGAGGTAGTTACTATTATTAATCCCATTTTGTAAATGAGAAAAAGACATAGACTAAATAATGTGACACATGTCTAGTAAGTGGTACAACTAGAATGTTAAAACTCTTTAGTCAAAGCCTTAAGAAAATTCATTTTCAAACAGTGATTTTGGTCAGTGCAGTGGCTTGCACCTGTAATCCCAGCTGTTCAGGAGGCTGAGGTGGGAGGATCACTTGAGGCCAGGAGTTTAAAACCATCCTGGGCAACTTAGCAAGACCCCATCTCTAAAAATAATCTTAAAAATTAGCTGGGCATGGTGACTTGCACCTGTTAGTCCTAGCTACTCAGTAGGCTGAGGCAGGAGGATCACTTTAGTGTAGGAGTTGGATGCTGCAATGAGTTATGATCATGTCACTGCACTCCAGCCTAGGCAATGGACCAAGACCTCATCTCTTTAAAAAAAAAAAAAAAAAGTGACTTTGCATTCACCTATAAAGTAATTATTTGAGGAAATGCAAAGAACATTTCTAGGACTATGAAAAAGAAAGCTAGCAAAGCGACTGGTTTCTAGTTTAGTTCAAGGAAGGCAAACCATTTACCAAATAGAGAAAAAAAAATTCTCTCTAGTTATCTCTAAAAGTAACTGCTTTGAGAACATAATCTATTTGCCCTTAGGATGAAGTCAGAGCAATTTCAATCTCAGGATCCAATCTTTCTGCCAAATATGGTCTCTATTACTAACTCCTTTGGCTAGAAATCTTTGGGAGCCAAAGAATATTGCTTTCCTTTCCCTAATATACAGATGCTGAGAGCAAACATTTGTCTCCTGGGAATCTTGGCAGGAAAAAAAATCTAAGATTTTTTTCTTTTTTTTTTTTTTTTTTTTTTTTTTTGCCACCAAGCTACTTTGGGAATTAAGGTCATTAAAGACTAATAGCAGCTGCTACTTACTTAGCAAATGGAGCTAATCAGCCTTCCACACATGGGAAGTATCTAAATACACCACTGCTGCTAAATCCCAGTCTTGACTGCGTTGATATCCATTCCCCTCCTGACCAGGTAATTAGAAAGAACTGGATAATCACTTTAGCCAAATAGCAGATGCAGTGATATATCACACCTGTCCACAAGCTGTGTCGCAGGATAAGAGGTGGAAAGTGCCTCTGGGCTGAGAAATATCACGATAAAAATGATGCATCATAGAAGCTGAAATTCACAGAGCCAGCCCCTGTGAGAAGTACCTGACACAGGAGCAGTGGAGACTCATAGAGTGGGCATGTTACAGACCCACCAGGTTTGTATGCCTGCTGTGCAGTAACATACGAATCCACCAAGACAACAGGGTTTGCAGCAGAGAAAAGAGTTTAATGATCACAGGGCAGCTGAGTGAGGAGAAAGGAGGAATCCCCAAATCTGTCTCCCCAAGGAGTTCTGAGCTGGGGTTTTAAGAGGATCATGGAGGGCAAGGACTGGAAAACTGGAGTCTGATTGGTTGGGGTAAGGAGGATGAAATCATCAAGATATGGAAACTCCATTCTTTGGTAAGTCAGCTCTTTGTGGGGTCCTTCAGACCAGTTGACATCAGTAGTTTCACTGGCCAGGCACGGTGGCTCACACCTGTAATCCCAGCACTTTGGGAGGCCAAGGCATGCGGATCACCTGAGGTCAGGAGTTCGAGACCAGCCTGACCAACATGGAGAAACCCCATCTCTACTAAAAATACAAAATTAGCCAGGTGTGGTGGTGCGTACCTGTAGTCCCAGCTACTCAGGAGGCTGAGGCAGGAGAATCGCTTGAACCCGGGAGGCGGAGGCTGTGATGAGCCGAGATCACGCCATTGCACTCCAACCAGGGCAACAAGAGCAAAACTCCATCTCAAAAAAATAAGAGGTAGTAGTTTCACCAATATGCAGGGTCTGAAAAAAATATCTCAAATAGAAAATTTAATGCCTCACAATGCTTAGGATGACATCTATAGAGCAGTTAAGGGAAACTATAATCTTGTAACAGGGTCTACATGATTCTGATGCAATAGGAAGCAAACAGCTATAAGGAAGCAGGCCAGAGAGCAAGGTGACTTAATGGTTAACACTGAATGTGCTACAAGCTTGGCTTATTTTCACTTCTCCCCCTCCCTTTCTCCCTGATTAATTTTATAAAGTTTATAGGACGATTTCCAACCAGGGATGCCTGGTTGGAAACTACGTCTCCCAGCCTCTCTTGGGGCTGGGTGTAACCAGATGAGTAAGGTCTTGCTGATGCAGGGCAGGTTCTTGGCTTTGCTCAAGGAGGAATTCAAGATTGAGCCGGTGGTTGGAGAAAGCAGCTTTACTGAGGTAGCAGCAGTGTTGCAGCTCTGTGACTACTCCTGCTTCCCATAGGCATTGCACCAAGAGTAGTAATGATTTGTGGTCATACATATACCCACTTTTAATACATGCTAGTTAAGAGCCAGATTATTCAGAAATAGCTAGGAAATGGACGGTAACTTTGGGTGTTGCCATGGCAAGCGGCGGTAGTTTGGGGTGTTGCCATGGCGATGGTAAACTCTCATGGTGCTGGTGGAGGTGTCTTATGGTGATGGGCAACAAAGAGGTGCTTTTGGTGCCTTTAATCTGGTCCAGAGATGAGTCCTGCCTGTCTCCTTTCTTATTGCCAATGAAATGTGAGCCAAAGTGATGAGTTGCTTGCCCAAGTACTGGGACATAGATGTGCCTGAGACCCAGCATCTATCTGTTAGATGAGGACAATACCCTAAGTAACGACCTAGCAACAAGATGAGAGGAAGCAGGATCCCCAAATGACTGTGTGTAAAACAGCTCCTCCCTGCCAACCTGGACTGCTCATGGCCAAATATTGTGTGAAAGAGAGGTAATCATCTGTCCTCCATAAGCCACTGTATCTGGGAGTCCTTTTTGAGTTTTTTTTTTTTTTTTGCTTGTTTGTTTGCTTGGTTTTTTTTGTTTGTTTGTTTGTTTGTTTTTGAGACAGAGTCTCGCTCTGTTGCCCAGGCTGGAGTGCCGTGGTGCGATCTCAGCTCACTGCAACCTTTGCCTCCCGGGCTCAAGCGATTCTCCTGCCTCAGCCCCCCAAGTAGCTGAGATTACAGGCCTGCACCACCATACTCAGCTAGTTGTTGTATTTTTAGTAGAGACAAGGTTTCACCATGTTGGCCAGGCTGGCCTCGAACTCCTGACCTCAGGTGATCCACCCGCCTCAGCCTCACAAAGTGCTGGAATTACAGGCCTGAGCCACTGTGCCCGGGCTTGTTATAGCTTCTTAACCTTTGCCCTAACACAGTAGACTAGTTCATTTAATCTTCACAACAATCCAGTGGGCTGGTTACTATTATTATTCCCGTTTCACAAATAAGGTAACTGAGACTCAGAGGAAGTTAAATATTTCACCCCCCACCCCCATCCCCAAACCAACAAAGAATGCAGACAGAATTGGAAGCCAAGTTTCAAGCCCATGGAGAAGGTTCTGATTCAGTAGGTCCTAGACAGAGGCTGAAATTCTCCATTTCTGGAAAGCTCCCAGCTGAGGCTGATGCTATTGGGCCATGGATTTGAGGAGCAAGGATTTAAATCACTCCACTCCCTTGTCTCCCCTAAGAGTTAGAAACTGACTGTCCAACCCTGAGCAACATAGTGAGACCCCATCTCAACAAATTTTTTTTTAATTAGCTGTACACGATGGTGCACTCCTGTAATCTCAGCTACTTAGGAGGCTGAGGTGGGAGGATCACTTGAGCCCAAGAAGTCGAGGCTACAGTGAGCCATGATTGTACCACTGTACTCCAGCCTAGCTAAGAGAGTGAGACCCTACCTCAAAACAAAAAATAAAGAGAAAGAAAGAAACTGGCTGGGCATGGTAGCTCACGCCTGTAATTCCAGCACTTTGGGAGACCAAGGTGGGTGGATCACCTGAGGTCAGGAGTTTGAGACCAGTCTGACCAACATGGCGAAACCCCATCTCTACTAAAAATTCAAAAATTAGCTGGGCGTGGTGGTGCACGCCTGTAGTCCCAGCTACTCGGGAGGCTAACGCAGGAGTACTGCTTGAACCGGGGAGGCAGCAGTTGCAGTGAGCCAAGATCGTGCCGTTGCACTCCAGCCTGGGTGACAGAGCAAGACTCTGTCTCAGAAGAAAAAGAAACTGTCCAGATTCCCAAGTTCTAGTCTCAGATATCTAAATGACAACCAATAATAGCTTCCTAAAAGTGTTTTGCCCTTTCTGTACTGTTCCCTTCTGGAAATCAGTTGGATTCATAGATTCAGTTTTCTTAATAGGCAAATTCTCTTTCGAGCTTTGAATTTCTCCTAGGCAGGTGTCACACTTCCAAGGAGCAGTTACCATGAAATTGTGAAATATGATGCCACTTTCTGGAGACCTTGTGACAGCTGTGTCACCCTCTGTCTTTTCTTACTCTGGCTCTGTAACCCAAAATAACATTCAATGAGCCTGCTTGGGAAAGGCAACATGTCATTCTGTGCTGTTTCAACAGGAAACATCGACTACAATAAGACAGAAGCACCCTCAGCCTGGAGGGATATTATAATCAACAGCAAAAAAACCATTTCAGCACCCAAAACACTTGGGAAATGTATCCTTGTTGCAAACCCAACTTTAGCCTGAAAAATCATCACATTCTAAAAGTAAACCAAAGGCTGGTTCCGGTGGTTCATGCCTGTAATCCCAGCAGTTTGGGAGGCCAAGGCAGGAAGATCACTTGAGGCCAGGAGTTTGAGACAACCCTAGGCAACACAGGAAGACCCGGTCTCTGCAAAACAAAAAAAAATTAAGGCCGGGCGCGGTGGCCCATGCCTGTAATCTGAGCACTTGGGAGGCTGAGGCAGGCAGACCACTTGAGGCCAGGAATTCGAGACCAGCCTGGCCAACATGGGGAAACCCTGTCTCTACTAAAAATACAAAAATTAGTCGGCATGGTAGTGCGCACCTGTAGCCTCAGCTACTCCGGAGGCTGAGGCAGAAGAATCGCTTGAGTCTAAGAAGCAGAGGTTGCAGTGAGTTGAGATTGTGCCACTGCACTCCAGCCTGGGTGACAAAAAAAAAAAAAAAAAAAAATTAAAACAATTAGCCTGGCATGGTGGCATGTGCCCGTAGTCCTAACTATTCAAGGCAAGAGGATTGCTGGAGCCCAGGAGTTCAAAGTTACAGCGGGCTATGATCAAGCCACTGCACTCCAGCCTGGGCTGCAGAACAAGACCCTGTCTCAAAAAAAAAAAAAAAAAGGAAAGTGCCAGGGGAGCTTATTGGTGACTCTGGGATGTCCAAAGATAAATCTGGCTTCAAACATGGCTAGATCCAGGGCTGCCAAAGATAATATTAGGAGTCACACTCTCTCTCCATCTGTCAGTTCTGCCACCCACAGGATCTCCCCTCTCCTGTAACCACCATGAGAGCTATGGTGGATAGGATTGCATTTTTATTTATGTATTTATGAGACACAGACAGAGTCTTGCTCTGTCGCCCAGGCTGGAGCGCAGTGGCACTCTCTCAGCTCACTGTAACCTCTGCCTCCCGAATTTAAGCGATTCTCCTGCCTCAGCCTCCTGGATAGCTGGGATTACAGGCGCCCGCCACCATTCCTGGCTAATTTTTGTATTTTTAGTAGAGACGGAGTTTCACCATGTTGGCCAGGCTGGTCTTGAACTCCTAACCTCAAGTGATCCCCACCTGCCTTGGCCTCCCAAAGTGCTGAGATTACAGGTGTGAGCCACCAGCCTGGCCGGATTGCATTTTCAGAAATGCAGTACCTCTGCACTCTGCATGTGACTGTGCCCTCTCACTGTGGGTAAAGTATATTTCCTCACCACACTGATACTGGGCTTGGTCATGTGACTTCCTCTGGCATATGGGATGTCAGCAGATGTGAACAACAGATGTAAACGTGCCCGCAGGACTTAGCTGAGCTCTTTCGATCAAGTATTCTGCCAGGAGAAGAGCATGCCCCAGGGAATTGCTTACCCTTATCCTGAGTATTATCAAATGTGGAGCAGAGTAAACGCAGCCTTGGACTTGGCACCAACAGAACCCAACCAATCCAACAGCCTGAAGCAGAGTCATTTATCCAAGTCTTGAATGGAGGATCGGCTAAGCCAAACTGGACCTTTAGACCCATGAGCATAAGAATAAAGGCTTATTGTGAGTAAGCAAGCCTCTGAGTTTCGGGTGGTTTGTTACATGGCATTATTATAGTAACAACTGTAATCCCAGCATTTTGGGAGGCCAAGGCAGGAAGATCACTTGAGGCCAGGAATTTGAGACAAGCCTAGGCAACACAGGAAGACCCCCATCTCTGAAAAAAAAAAAAAATTAAGGCCGGGCGGCCCATGCCTGTAATCCCAGCACTTGGGAGGCTGAGGCAGGCGGGTCACTTGAGGCCAGGAATTCCAGACCAGCCTGATCAACATGGGGAAACCCTGTCTCTACTAAAAATACAAAAATTAGCCGGCATGGTAGTGTGCATCTATAGTCTCAGCTATTCCGGAGGCTGAGGCAGAAGAATCGAGATTGTGCCACTGCACTCTAGTCTGAGTGACAGAGCAAGACTGACTCAAAAAAAAAAAAAAAAAAAAAAAATTAGGCCGGGCACGGTGGCTCAAGCCTGTAATCCCAGCACTTTGGGAGGCCGAGACGGGTGGATCACGAGGTCAGGAGATCGAGACCATCCTGGTGAACACAGTGAAACCCCGTCTCTACTAAAACTACAAAAAACTAGCCGGGCGAGGTGGCGGGCGCCTGTAGTCCCAGCTACTCGGGAGGCTGAGGCAGGAGAATGGCGTGAACCCGGGAGGCGGAGCTTGCAGTGAGCTGAGATCTGGCCACTGCACTCCAGCCTGGGCGACAGAGCGAGACTCCGTCTCAAAAAAAAAAAAAAAAAAATTAAAGCAATTAGCCTGGCATGGTGGCATGTGCCCGTATTCCTGAGTCATTATCCACACACCACTCAACATTCACATGCAAGAGTGTCATTCATCACCTGCACCCAGAACCAACACCAGCAAAAGAAATAAAATCTCATACAAAAATGCACCTACAGGGCCGGGCACAGTGGCTCATGTCTGTAATCCCAGCACTTTGGGAGGCCGAGGTGGGGGGATCACCTGAGGTTGGGAGTTTGAGACCAGCCTGACCAACATGACCAACATGTAGAAACCCTGTCTCTACTAAAAATACAAAATTAGTCAGGTGTGGTGGTGCATGCCTGTAATCCCAGCTACTTGGGAGGCTGAGGCAGGAGATTTGCTTGAACCCAGGGGGCAGAGGTTGCCGAGCCGAGATTGTGCCATTGCACTCCAGCCTGGGCAACAAGAGTGAAACTCTGTCTCAAAAATAAATAAATAAATAAATAAATAAATAAATAAATAAATAAAAGAAAAAGAAAATGCACCTAAAAGCTGGGTGTGGTGGCACATGCCTGTGGTCCCGGCTACTCGGGAGGCTGAGGCAGGAGGATTGCTTGAGCCCAGGAGGTTGAGGCTGCAGTGAGCCATGTTCATGCCACTGCACTCCAGCCTGGGGAACAGAGTGAGACCCCGTTTCCAAAAAAAATTATTATCCTACTATTGATAGATATTTGAGTTTCAAGTTTTGGCTAAAAAGGCTGCCATAAACATTCTTCTCCACGTGTTTTGGTGCATATAACCACCCATTTCTATTGACATACACCTAGCTGTAGAATTGCTAGATTGTAAGATAAATGTATATTTAGCTTCAGTGGATCCTTCCAGTTTTCCAAAGTGGCTGTACTAATTTGCACTCCTATCAGTAATGTATGAGCCTTCCTTCCCGTCACTCCACAGCTTCACCCACACTTAGTATTTATTGTCAGTCCTTTTATTTATTTATTTATTTATTTACTTATTTATTTATTTGTTTTGAGACAGAGTCTCACTCTTGTCACCCAGGCTGGAGTGCAATGGTACGATCTCAGCTCACTGCAACCTCCACCTCCTGGATTCAAGCAATTCTCATGCCTCAGCCTCCCCAGTAGCTGGGATTACAGGTGTGAGTCACCACGGCCGGCTAATTTTTGTATTTTTAGTAGAGACAGGGTTTCACCATGTTGGTCAGGCTGGTCTCGAACTCCTGACCTCAGGTGATCCTCCCATCTCAGCCTCCCAAAGCGCTGGGATTATAGGCATGAGCCACCGGGCCTGGCCTGGTCAGTCCTTTAAATATTAGCCATTTGGATGGAGATATAGTTAATTTGTATTTCTCTACTCTGCATGGGTGTTAAGTACCTTATTGTATACTGGCCGCTTTTTCTTTTTTCTTTTTTTTTTTTTTTTTTGAGGTGGATTCTTGCTTTGTCACCCGGGCTGGACTGCAGTGGCACGATCTCAGCTCACTAAAACCTCTGTCTCCTGGGTTCACGTGATTCTTGTGCCTGAGCCTCCCAAGAAACTGGGATTACAGGCACGCGCCACCATGCCCAGCTAAATTTTGTATTTTTCATAGAGACAGTTTTGACATGTTGGCCACGCTGGTCTAGAACTCCTGACCTCAAGTGATCCACCTGCCTTGACCTCCCAAAGTGCTAGGATTACAGGTGTGAGCCACCGTGCCCAGCCTCACTTTTTCATCTTTGTTTTGTGAAGTGCCTGTTTAAGTCTTCACCCACTTTCTTATTCACTCACCTGACTTACTGATTTGTGGGAGTTCTTTATATATTCCGAATATGAGTCCTTTGAGATAAGACATGATGCAAATGTCTTCTCCCAGTTTGTGACTTAACTTTTCACTCTCTTCATGGGATCTCTGATGAATAAAAGTTCTTAATTTTAATGAAGTCTAATTAATCAGTATTTTACTTTATGATTAGTGCTTTTTGGGATCTGATTCAGCTTATCCAAGCCAAATAATATACCTTCTCCTTGAAATTCACAAAAGTCCACTCAAATGTTAGGTGTTTTTATTAGCAAAATTTCAAAAATGTTTAAGTATTTATTACTTTTTACTCAAAAAAAGAGGAAGATATTTTTCTGTTATTATTTCTCTGTAATAAAAGACGATATAAGAGTCTACAATTCTTATTGTTTGTCTGTTTGCTTGCCTGTTTGTTTGTTTTTGAGACAGAGTTTTGCTCTATTACCCAGGCTGCAGTGCAGTGGCATGATCTCGGCTCACTGCAACCTCCGCCTCTTGGGTTCAAGCAATTCTCCTGCCTCAGCCTCCTGAGTAGCTGGGATTACAGGTACATGCCACCACATCCAGCTAATTTTTTATATTTTTAGTAGAGACAGGGTTTCTCCATGTTGGCCAGGCTGGTCTCGAACTCCTGATCTCAAGTGATCCACCCGCCTCAGCCTCACAAAGTGCTGGGATTACAGGTGTGAGCCACCATGCCCCACCTGTTTGTTTGTTTGTTTTGAAATGATCTCACTCTGTCACCAAGGCTGGAGGGGAGTGGTGCCATCATAGTTCACTGCAGCCTCAACCTCCCAGGCTCAAGCAATCCTCCCAACTCAGCCTCCCGAGCTGCTGGGACTACAGACAGACGCTACTATGCCTGGCTATTTTGTTTTATTTTTTGAAATGATCTCACTCTGTCACCAAGGCTGGAGGGGAGTGGTGCCATCATAGCTCACTGCAGCCTCAACCTCCCACACTCAAACAATCCTCCCAACTCAGCCTCCCGAGCAGCTGGGACTACAGACAGACACTACTATGCCTGGCTAATTTTTTTTATTTTTTTGTGCATACAGGGTCTCACTATGTTGCCTAGGCTGGCCCTGAACTTCTGGGCTCATGCAATTCTCCCAGCTCAGCCACCCGAAGTGTTGGAATTACAGTCTTGAGCCACGGCACCCAGCCTACAACTCTTGTATTAATGTTGCCTTCAAAGGCAGTTTGGGCCATGTGCAATTTTTGCCTCTGTCCCTGCCTTCCTAACCTACACCCTGTAGAAGGTGCAACTCCACTGTAAAAACAACTGCGGCCCCTCAAATATCCCATGTGCTGCCTACGTTTCCCAGTATCCCTTGTGCCTTGATTAGCATCATGTGATTAGTTTTGGCCAATGGGCTGTAAGCATAAATGATGCATGCCATTTCCAGACTGAGGCAGTGAAAAACTGGCATTCCTCCTCTCTCCCTCTTCCCCCTGCCCAATAACCTTGGAAACCATATGTTCTAGATGGGAGAAGAGGGCTGGCCAACCTGTCTCAGACTGTGCATGAGTGAGAAATAAGCCTTTGTTTTACTAAGCCACTAGATTTCAGGACTTAACTATTGCAGCAGCTGGCATTCCTTAGTCTAACTAATACCCAGAGAGAAGCAGAACAGCCATTAATAGGAACTACCAAGGCTCTGCAAGTTGCATGCATGTCCTGACAGTTCCTTTGTCCTCAGCTCAGTACTGAGGTTATCTTTGGCAAAGTTCTACATCACTGACTTTCTTAGGTCAGATTCTCCCAAAAGCAGTCCTTCAGACAAGGATCTAGGTGCAAATAATTTATTAAGAAGTGTTCCCGGCCGGGCACAGTGGCTCACGCCTGTAATCCTAGCACTTTGAGAGGCCAAGACGGGCGGATCACCTGCGTTCAGGAGTTTGAGACCAGCCTGGCCAACATGACAAAACCTCGTATGTACTAAAAATACAAAAATTAGCCCGGTGTGGTGGTGGGTGCCTGTAATCCCAGCTACTTAGAAGGCTGAGGCAGGAGAATCACCTGAACCCATAAGGCGGAGATTGCAGTTAGCCAAGATCACACCACTGCACTCCAGCCTGGGTTCTCCGCCTCCTGGGTGCCCACAGAGAGGCTCTCTGGTGCCCACAGAGAGGCTGTGACTCAGGAGGGCAGGTGGCACTCCACGATCCCCCAAAGCAGCCACTCCAGGTGGGATGCCAGAGTGAGACGTGGTCTCAAAAAAAAAAAAGAAAGAAAAAAGAAGTGTTCCCAGGGTAATCAATAAGGGGGTGGTGGGGAAAGCAGGAGGACAGGGAAAACAAAGAAGCAAAACAAATATTCAACGCCAGTTGAAGTCTCATACCCAGACTTTTCTAGCCAGGGACCCCTGGGGCACAAATTATACCTCAAAGCTGGTCCCACCTAGAGACAAAGGAGAAGGGCTTTGGACCCTGTATTCATCAGCTTGGGCTGCTACAACAAAATGCCACAGATTTAGTGACTTAAGAGAAATTTATCTTCTCCCAGTTTTGGAGGCTGAGAAGTTCAAGTCCAAGGTGCCAGCAAAGTCAGTGTCTGCAGAAGGCTCTCCCCTTGGGCTATAGACAACTACCTTCTCATGTGTCCCTATGTGGCCTTTCTCTCATGCATGAAGAGAGAGACAGAAACAGAAAGAACTCTCTGGTGTCTCTCTCTCTCTCTCTATTTTTGTTTGTTTGTTTGTTTGTTTTGAGACAGAGTCTCACTCTGTCGCCCAGGTTGGAGTGCAACCAGAACTTGATCGCTCTGCCTCCCAAGTTCAAGCGATTCTCCTGCCTCAGCCTCCCAAGTAACTGGGATTACAAGCATGCACCACCACGCCTGGCTAATTCTTCTATTTTTAGTGGAGACGGGGTTTCACCATCTTGGCCAGGCTGGTCTCAAACTCCGGACCTCAAGTGATCCACCCCCCTCAGCCCCTCAAAATGCTGGGATTACAGGCATGAGCCACTGCACCCAGCCTCTCTCTCTCTTTTTAAGAGACAGGGTCTTGGCCGGGCGCGGTGGCTCATGCCTGTAATCCCAGCACTTTGGGAGGCCGAGGCGGGCGGATCACAAGGTCAGGAGATCGAGACCACGGTGAAACCCCGTCTCTACTAAAAATACAAAAAATGAGCCGGGCGCAGTGGCGGGCGCCTGTGGTCCCAGCTACTCGGGAGGCTGGGGCAGGAGAATGGCGTGAACCCAGGAGGCGGAGCTTGCAGTGAGCCAGGATCGCGCCACTGCACTCCAGCTTGGGCGACAGAGCAAGACTCCGTCTCAAAAAAAAATAATAATAAATAAAAAAAAATAAAAATAAAAAAATAAATAAATAAAAAAAGAGACAGGGTCTTGCTCTATTGCCCAAGCTGGAGTGCAGTGGCAGAATCATAGCTCACTGCAGCCTTTCATTCCTGGACTCAAGGAATTCTCCCACCTCAGCGTCTCTAGTAGCTACGATTACAGATGTACACTACCACACCTGGATAGTTATTTTTTCATGTATTTTTGTGGAGATGGTCTCGCTATGTTGCCCAGGCTGGGTCTCAAACTCCTGGGCTCAAGCAATCCTTCCACTTCAGCCTCCCAAAGCATTGGGATTACATGTGCCAGCCACGGCACCTTGGCCTGCTGCCTCTTTTTATAAGGACCCTAATGCTATTGGGCCCCACCCTGAATACTTCATTTAACCTTAATTGCCTCCTAAAGGTCTTATCTCTGAATACAGTCACATCGCGGGGCACAGGGATTTGGAGGGCACACAAACATTTAGTCCATAACTGACCCGTAAACCTATTGACGACTGGCTGCCCAGGAAGGTTGAGCGACGTAGCTCCAAGGCATTCTGGCCCTCCATATGGGCAGGGCAGCTCCAGGGCCCAAGAATAACTTCTGAAGGTCACAGGTGTGAGCAGGTATCAGGTAAGCATTAAGAAACCAGGGGATGGGCGTGCCGAGGTGGGGTGAGGTCTGGGTGTGGCTACCCACACTGCCTGCTACTCTAATGCTGTATCAGCAAGAAACAGCTTATAAATTCCTGTTGTAATGGGGGAAGCAAACTTTAATCATACATCTGCAGATTTCTCTCACTCTACGCCAGCCTGCAGATCTCTTCCGCTGGAGTTAAAAATTTCCACGGAATTATCTCCAGTCTCCTCTCACAGTCTGGTAATTTGGCCAAAAGAAATCCCAGATGTTTCCAAAAAATCCCCAATAGTGACTGCAGGGCTTTGATTTCTCCTCATCCAGTTGGCCCCAGAGCAATGCCAAGCCCTGGTTGGTGTCCTTGTCAAACTGCTCCGAGACTGAGCAAAAAAAACGGAGAAACTTGTGCCCAAAGCCCAATCAAGCATTTGTCTTAAAAAGCGCACTTGCCTTGAAAGCCAGCCAACTTCTGTGAAATAGAAAAGATTCCATTTTCTGCTTCTATTTCTTGGCCCTTGAACAGGCAGTGACTCAAGACTCAAGTCAGTGGTTGGTGCAGCTGCAATGAGACATCCGTCAGTGAGCTGGCATCTCTGACAATGGCGTGTGCCCACAGAGAGGCTGTGACTCAGGAGGGCAGGTGGCACTCCACGATCCCCCAAAGCAGCCAAGCCAGGTGGGGTGCCAAGCATCCCAGGTGCTCCTGAGCTGGAAGACCGACAGTTTTCTACCAGTTGAAGTCGTGTTTGGCAAAGAAACCATTCAGCCCTTTAACAGATATTGACAGCCTGCTAGTTTCCAAAATGGGGTCAAAAGATGGAGATTCTCCTTTGACGGTGTCAGCGGGTGCATAATGGATGTGTGGATGTTCTTTGTGCTCAGAAACGTCTGCAGTTCTATCCAGTTGCATGCTGAAGGGAGATGGGGAGTTGCCAACTCCTCCACGACCCATTTCAAAATATTAAAAGAATTGTTAGCAATTCTAGGTTGCTGGCAAAAATGTCTCCTTGGTTTTCTTCCCCCCACTTCAAATCACAAACCAACCCAGCCATTTCTAGGATACACAGCTCTGCTGGGATCCTATTCCATGTGCTATAGGAGACTGCAAAACAAAGTCTTTTCTTTTTTTCTTTTTTTTTGAGTCAGGATCTCACTCTGTCCCCCAGACAGCAGGAGTGTGATGGTGCAAACATGGCTCACTGCAGCCTTGACTTCCTGGGCTCAAGCAATCCTCCTACCTCAGCCTCTCCTGAGTAAGAGAAAATTTTACT
Organism: Macaca fascicularis; assembly: GCF_037993035.2. NCBI lineage: Eukaryota > Metazoa > Chordata > Mammalia > Primates > Cercopithecidae > Macaca > Macaca fascicularis. Next base: position 14,111,754 of record NC_088393.1, read on the forward strand.
GGGGCAACTTGAACTCTTTGTAAGGTTTTACCTTTTCAACTTGTGCTTTCTTTCTTTTCTTTTCTTTTCTTTTCTTCTTTTTTTGTTTTGTTTTGAGATGGAGTTTCACTCTTGTTGCCCAGGCTGGAGTGCAGTGGCACAATCTCGACTCACTGCAACCTCCGCCTCCCTGCTTCAAGCGATTCTCCTGCCTCAGCCTCCTGAGTAGCTAGGATTACAGGCAGCCATCACCAAGCCCGGCTAATTTTTGTATTTTTAGTAGAGACGGGGTTTCACCATGTTGGCCAGGCTGGTCTCGAACTCCTGACCTCAGATGATCCACCCACCTCGACCTCCCAAAGTGCTGGGATACAGGTGTAAGCCACCATGCCCGGCCTTAAGCCACCGCGCCCAGCCTGCTTTCTTTTTTATTGTTATTGTTATTATTATTATTATTATTATTAGAGACAAGGTCCCACTCTGTTGCCCAGGCTAGAGTGCAGTGGCACAATCATAGCTCATTGTAACCTCAAACTCCTGGGCTCAAGTGATCCTCCCACCTCAGCCTCCAGAGGAGTTGGGACTACAAGCACACGCTACCTCACTGGGCTAATTTATTTTTTATTTTTTAGAGATAGGGTCTTGCTATGTTGCCCAAGCTGGTCTTGGACTCCTGACCTCAAGCAATCCTCCTGCCTTGACCTCTAAAAGTGCTGGGATTACAGGCATGAGCCACTGCACCCAGCTTAAATTATACTTTCTACACACACAAACACACACACACACAAATAATCAAGTTCGAGTTGCATAGACTTAAGATTCTCAGTCTACTTATCTACTTTGAGAATGTCTTAATTTGAATTCCCCCAGGAGCCAAGCCTGAGACAAGGATTTGAGGATAAGCAGACTATTTAGGAAATAGCCCCCAGGAAGCATTGGTAGAGAATAAGTAAGAAAGATGGGGAAGAGAAGGCAGCCAGCAAAGGATATATCCTTAGTGAGTTACTGCTGTGGGCAATGAGGGGTTAATCCCCTGGGAAATGGGAGGTGAAAATGCACTTGACAGTTATCCCACTAGAGGGGCAAGGGAGCTGGGGAATGGATCTGTGACTTCTGTCAGTCATTAGCAGAAGATGGCTCCTGGGGGACTTAGATTCCCCAGTACTTCTGGCTGCCACAATGAAAACAAAACAGACCCTGGCTGCAAGAGAAAGCCCCCAGGGAAAGACAGGCAGGTGCTCAGAGCAGGTCTTGGGGAGCTGGAAATGAAGCCACTGTCTGCTAAAGTGATGAGGGTGAGGGGATAGGTGTGACCTTGAGTTCCTGGGGAGCAGAATCTTGCTACATCAGCAGTACTAGGTTTTTGTGACGCAACAATAGAGAAATAGAAACCAAAAGGCTCCATGGATCAGGTAGAGTTAACTTACAGAGAAAAAAAATCCTTTTTTTTCTTTTTGAGACAGAGTTTCGCTCTTTTTTTTTTTTTTTGCCCAGGCCGGAGTGCAATGGCGCGATCTTGGCTCACCGCAACCTCCGCCTCCTGGGTTCAAGCGATTCTCCTGCCTCAGCCTCCCGAGTAGCTGGGATTACAGGCATGCGCCACCACCCCAGCTAATTTTGTATTTTTAGTAGAGACGGGGTGTCTCCATGTTGGTCAGGCTAGTCTTGAACTCCCGACCTCAGGTGATCCACCTGCCTCAGCCTCCCAAAGTGCTGGAATTACAGGCGTGAGTCACCGCGCCCAGCTTTTTTTTTTTTTTTTTTTTTTTTTATGAGACAGAGTTTCACTCTTGTTGCCCAACCTGGAATGCAGCGTCGCGATCTCAACTCACTGCAAGCCCCGCCTCCCAGGTTCAAGAACCTCTCCTGCCTCAGCCTCCCAAGTAACTAGGATTACAGGTGCCCGCCACCATGCCTGGTAATTTTTTGTATTTTTAGTAGAGATGGGGTTTCATCATGTTGGCCAGGCTGGTCTCGAACTCCTGACCTCAGGTCATCCACCCACCTGGGCCTCCCAAAGTGCTGGGATTACAGACATAAGCCACCATGCCCGGCCTAAAAAAGCCTGTTTAAAAATGTTTTAGGCTGGGCACGGTGGCTCAGGCCTATAATCCCAGCACTTTGGGAGACTGAGGTGGGTGGATCACCTAAGGTCAGGAGTTTGAGACCAGCCTGGCTAAGTGGTAAAACCCCGTCTCTACTAAAAATACAAAAATCAGCTGGGCATGGGGGCAGGTGCCTGTAATCCCATCTACTCGGGAGGCTGAGACAGGAGAATCGCTTCGAACCCGGGAGGTGGAGGTTGCAGTGAGCTGAGATCGTGCCACTGCACTCCAGCCTGGGCGACAGAATGAAACTCCATCTCAAAAATAAATAAATGAATAAAAATAAAAATAAAAATGATTAGCCAGGTGTGGTGGCGCATGCCTGTAGTCCTTGCTACTTGGGAGACTGAGGTGGGAGGATTGCTTGAGCCCAGGAATTCAAGGCTGTAGCAAGCTACGATTGTGCCATTGCACTCCAGCCTTGGCAACAGAATGAGACTCTGTTTCTAAAAACAACAATAATACAATAAAAATAAAAAGGAACAGCCTGCAAGTGACCTTCAGGGTAGTCTAAGGGGGTAGGAGCAGGGACACTTACAGCATCTGCTATAGCAGGATACTTCTTTTTTTTCCCCCCACCCTCTGGAAAATCTGTAAATGCAACAAAGAAATCATGAAGGTGACAAGCCCTCCTTCCCCTTGGGTAGCTGACATTGGCTATATTTCTGGCTATACCGCACCTTCCCATTAGCACCCAGACCTCCCTTTTGAGGGGGAATTGTCTAGCTGAAAGTTGTCTTAACACAAGGACTGTTCCCAACACTAGGCTCCCAGGGCAAGCCTGTGACACACACGTGGCCAACCCAAAGCTCATTGTTTTGGCTCCTGGATGAGTGTCCCAGTGTCATTTGAGAATGTTTGTAGGAAAATGGCAGAGATGGCACGTAGCCAGAGCTGTTTGCCGTGTGACCTTGGCTCTGAACTCTCTAGCTGGGCTCCAAGGAGGAAGATTTATCTAACACAGACATGCCAAGGATGAACTTCCTATGAACTTTTTATCCAGCGTGAACGCATGAATGTTTGGCAGTAACACACAAGTGACCAGGAGAAGGGATGTGCTGAGCTTTGTTGAAGGCTTCCACAATATCAAGGAAGGAAACTGAACAGAGCTGGCTTTCAGACCTAGAGACCTCCACTCTACCTGCCTCCTATCTTGGGAGAATACTGTCCCCAAGTGACTGGGAGAATTCTGAGGAACCTCTAGGTGCTAATATTGACACCTAAATTCGTGGGTCTGCGGGCTTTTGCCATGGAATGCAATTGTCTTCATTTAGGTTCTCCTAGAAGTAGACAATGACCCAAGGACTCATGGGCAAGTAGTTTGTTCAAGAGAGACGCCAGGCAATACCAGTAGGGGAACAGGGGTGTGACACAGAGAAGAGAGGGCAGTCCATAAACGTGCATGATGAGCAAGTTACCTCTGTGGGCAACAAGGGTTCAGTCCTGCTGGAAAATCCTGGGGACTGAGTGGAATACATACCTTAGAGTCATCCCACTTGAGGGGAGAGGGAGCTGGGGTATTTATCCACCAGCTCCCATTGGTCACCGATTAGGAGGGCTTATTAGGGGATGAAGAATGTGGCTGTTAATTCTCAGATACTTCCAGTCTGCTATTCAGTCTTTGGCAGCTTTAAAGAAAGCCCTTGGGGCCAAGCACAGTGACTCACACCTGTAATCCCAGCACTTTGAGAGACTGAGGCAGGAGGATCGCTTGAGCCTAGCAGTTTGAGACCAGCCTGGGCAACATAACAAGACCCCATCTCTACTAAAAATGAAAAAAAAAAAAAAAAAAAATAGCCAGGCATAGCCCAGGCATGGTGGCTCACACCTATAATCCCAGCACTTTGGGAGGCTGAGGTAGGCAGATAATCTGAGGTCAGGAGTTCAAGACCAGCCTGGCCATGATGAAAGAAAGCTGTTGGGGGCCGAGTAGAGTGACTCACATCTATAATCCCAGCACTTTGGGAGGCTGAGGTGGGAGGATCACTTGAATCCAGGAGGTTGAGGCTGCAATGAGCTATGATCACACCACTGTACTGAGCCTGGATGACAGAGCAAGATCCTGTCTCAAAAAAACAAAAACAAAAAAAAGCCCTTGGGCAAGAAGATACAAATACTGGTAGCTGGTAGCATCTTCCCAGGGTTAGGGCAATTCAACATTAGTATCAGCTACAACAATTTATAACCTTCATGGTATTCGTTAGACCCCCAGAGCTCCCAGAATTTCTGACCTTCCTCCAAGCCTGTTTTTGCAGCTTCTTGTCTGTTCTGTGAACATCGGCACTTGTTTCCATAAAACCCATTCCTTAAATTGAAGATCCACAGAACCCATTCCTGTTGCATGCAAACAAAAACCTTGACTGATAAACCCTGCCATCTGAAATTTGGAGTGAAATAATCTGTAAATAACATAACTGGGCGTTAACAAGGCTTTTCCAGGAGACAATTTTCAAGGTAACCATAATGAATGTATTTATTTATTTATTATTTTATTTATTGAGACGGGGTCTTGATCTGTCACCCCGGCTGGAGTGCAGTGGTGCAATCTCGGCTCACTGTAACCTCCGCCTCCCAGGTTTAAGTGATTCTCCTGCCTCAGCCTCCCAAGTAGCTGGGACTACAGGCACATGCCACTATACCTAGCTAATTGCACTTGGAGATCGCACCATTGCTCTCCAGCCTGGGCAACAAGAGCAAAACTCCATCTCAAAAAATAAAATAAAACCTGAGTTTTTTGAGGGCCAGGAGTGGTGGCTCATGCCTGTAATCCCAGCACTTTAGGAGGCCGAGGCAGGTGAATAGCTTGAGCTTAGGAGTTCAAGATCAGCCTGGGCAACATGGTGAAACCTCGTCTCTACCAAAAAAATACAAAAAATTAGCCAGGCATTGGTGGTGCAGCACCTGTGGTCCCAGCTACTCGGGAGGCTGAGGTGGGAGGATCACTGGAGTCCAGGAGGTGGAGGATTCAGTGAGCAGAGATCGCACCACTGCACTCTGGCCTGGGTGACAGAATGAGACCCTGCCTCAAAAAAATAACAAACAAAAAATAAGTAGTATGGTGAGGCCCACAGATCAGGATATGACTGCCACTAGAAAACACAAAATCTGTGTTTCCAAGAGGACAGGGCACCCCATGCCATATAGGGCCACATGGGGAAGCACCAGGGTTGATCAGGAGGCAGAGGTAGTGGGGAAAACATAGGCAAAGGTCTTTATTGTGATTTCCAAAGAAAGAAGCAGGCAAGGGGCGGGCGTGGAGGCTCACACCTGTAATCCCAGCACTTTGGGAGGCCGAAGTGGGTGGATCATGAGGTCAGGAGTTCGAGATCAGCCTGGCTAACATGGTGAAACCCCGTCTCTACTAAAAATACAAAAATTAGCAGGGTGTGGTGGTAGGCACCTGTAGTCCCGGCTACTCAGGAGGCTGAGACAGGAGAATTGCTTGAGCCCGGGGGAGGTGGAGGTTGCAATGAGCCAAGATCGAGCCACTGTACTCCAGCCTGGGCGACAGAGTGACACTCCATCTCAATAAAATAAAATATGATAAAATAAAAATAAAGTATACATACGGAGGCCAGGCGCCATGGCTCATGCCTGTAATCCCAGCACTTTGGGAGGCCAAAGTGGGTGGATCACCTGAGGTCAGGAGTTCAAGACCAGCCTAGCCGACGTGGTGAAACCCTGTATCTACTAAAAATACAAAAAAATTAGCTGGACGTGGTGGCGGGCGCCTGTAATCCCAGCTACTCAGGAGGCTGAGGCAGGAGAATCACTTGAACTCGGGAGGCAGAAGTTGCAGTGAGCTGAGATCGCACCATTGCACTCCAGCCTGGGCGACAAGAGCAAAACTCCATCTCAAAAAAAAAAAAGTATATAGACGGATATGCATAGGTGATATGCAAATACTATGCTGTTTTATGTCAGGGACTTGAGCATCCACAGATTTTGGTATCTGTAGGGGTCCTGGAACTAATCCTCCTTAGACACCAAGGGACAACTGTATTCCCTGAGTTATCCAATAACAACTGCTCAGTGGTTGGTAATAAAAGTTCAGAGTCTGCATAGAATCTTAGTGGCTTCTCTGATTTGACTCTGCAACATTGTTTCCTTTCATCTCCAGCAGCGCAGGCCAGCTGCCCAGCAGGCATTCAAAATCCAGAATTCAGGGATACCATATCGTGTGATCATCTACTTCTTGGATTTGAGTCTTTCCCAGATGTGGCCATTTCTGGATGGTGGAAGGAGATGTTCCTCCCTGGCGGTGACCCTCAGTCACATTTATCCCTCATCCTTTCCTCTACCCTAAAAATAGCCAGGATGCTGGGAGCTGTCAAGGCTGCACTGAGGTATTTTTAGCCTTAGGATCCTGGAGTTGGGGCCCAGCTGGACTGAGCTGAAAGGAAGGGACATCGGGGGGCAGGTGGCACCTCAGAGAGCCTTTGGAGTGGCCCAGTAACATCCAAGTTCTGATTTCTGACTTAATCAATGATGAAAATTGAGTTATGGGGGAAGAAGCAGAGGAAGGAGTGAAATGCAAAAATTCATTCATTCATTCATTCATTCATTTATTCAGTATCAGGCTCTGTTCTCAGCCCTGAGACTACAAGAATGACCAAAACAAAAATCTGTGCCCTGGAAATGAACAGGCAGAGTTCAGAATATCTACTTGTATCAGAAAGCAAGGAAAACGCCTTTAAAGCCTAAAGGAGTGTTTTTGTTAAATGAACATGGGAACGAACTGAAAGACACTCCCCCTGGTCAAAATGGGGACAATAACATTCTCCTCTGTTAGTCAAAAGCCTGTGTCATAAAAACCTTGCTTACAGATGTTCAACGCAGTTTCTTACAGCTGCAATCAGGGCAATTAAATAAGCAGACCATCTAGGGGTTTCACATAACAAGAATAAATAGCCAAATGCCAGGGATGTTTGAAAAGCAAAATATGGTTCATTATTTCCCCCGGGAGAGTCACGCTGAGCCACGGATTAATCAAAATACGGAGCATAGCGCACTGAAAAGTATTCCATTACCAGGAAGTGTAATTTCTGACTTATTCTACTTTAGAATAGTAAGTACTGCTAATTTCTGGGTCCTTTCTAGGTACTAGGCATTATTCCATGTGCCCCAAGACCATTGCCTTACTTGATCCTAGCCACAACCCAGCCAGGAGTATCCAGAACCTTTTTGTGTTTGTTTGTTGTTTGTTTTGTTTTGTTTTGAGACGGCATTTCACTCTTGTCGCCTATGCTGGAGTACGTTGGCTCCATCTCGGCTGGCTCATTGCAACCTCTGCCTCCAAGGTTCAAGTAATTCTTCTGCCTCAGCCTCCCAAGCAGCTGGGATTACAAGATTACAAGCATGTGCCACCAGGCCTGGCTAATTTTTTGCATTTTTAGCAGAGATGGGGTTTCACCATGTGGGCCAGGCTGGTCTCGAACTCCTGGTCTCAAGTGATCCGCTCACCTCAACCTCCCAAAGCGCTGGGATTACAGGCGTGAGCCGCCATGCCTGGCTGGAATATCCAGACCCCTTAAGCACATTTTAGCAAAGAAAAAAGAGGAGGAGGGGCCGGGCGCAGTGGCTCAAGCCTGTAATCCCAGCACTTTGGGAGGCCAAGACGGGCAGATCACGAGGTCAGGAGATCGAGACCATCCTGGCTAACCCGGTGAAACCCCATCTCTACTTAAAAAAACACAAAAAACTAGCCGGGCGAGGTGGCAGGTGCCTGTAGTCCCAGCTACTCGGGAGGCTGAGGCAGGAGAATGGCGTAAACCTGGGAGGCGGAGCTTGCAGTGAGCTGAGATCCGGCCACTGCACTCCAGCCTGGACGACAGAGCGCGACTCCGTCTCAAAAAAAAAAAAAAAAGGGCCGGGCGCAGTGGCTCACGCCTGTAATCCCAGCACTTTGGGAGGCCGAGGCGGGTGGATCACGAGGTCAGGAGATTGAGACCATCCTGGCTAACATGGTGAAACCCCGTCTCTACTAAAAAAATGCAAAAAATTAGCCGGGCGTGGCAGCGGGCGCCTATAGTCCCAGCTACTCGGGAGGCTGAGGCAGGAGAATGGAGGGAACCCGGAAGGCGGAGCTTGCAGTGAGTCGAGATTGCGCCACTGCACTCCAGCCTGGACGACTGAGCAAGACTCTGTCTCAAAAAAAAAAAAGAAAAGAAAGAGGAGGAGGAAAAGAATAGAAGGAGGAGGAGAGAAAAGGAGGGAAAAGGAAGTATTTTAATAATAGTCATTTTTTTCCCTTTCGGTATGCGAATATATATATCAGTTAAAATTCAATTCTGCTGCATAGAAGAAAAAAATAACAGTGGCTTAAACAGAGCAGAGGTATATTTTTTTCCCATGTAGGTGTACCACAGTAGGCAGTTCATGGCTGGCAAGGCAGCTCCACAATTATCAAGGACCTAAAGGCCTTCTAACTTTCTGCTGTCATCCTTGGCTTCCATCCGCAAGGTTGCCTCATGACCACAAAATGGCTGCAAGAGCACCAGGCATCATGTCCATGTTCCAGGCAATATTAAGAGGAAAGGGGTTAGGGCTAAAGGGTACACTTCTCAACTGAGCCATCATCATTAAAGAGTTTACTAAAAGCCTCATTCAGTAACTTCCACTTACAGCTCATTAGGCCACTGCTATCAGCATTAAGTTAGGAAATGTAGTCTTTTACCTGAGCACATTGTTACCCCCAACAAATATGAGGGTAGGGGTTCTGTTAAAAAGAAGTATAGAGCCAGGCACAGTGGCTTACACCTGTAATCCCAACACTTTGGGAGGCTGAGGCAGGACAATCACTTAAGCCCAGGAGTTTGAGACCAGCCTGGGCACCATAATAAGACCCCTTCTTTACAAAAAATAAAAACCAGCAGGGCATAGTGGTGCATACCTCTGATCCCAGCTACTCAGGAGGTTCAGGTGGGAGGATCACTGGAGCTGGGGAGGTGAAAGCTACAGTGAGCCAAGATCACGCCACTGCACTCCAGCCTGGGTAACAAAGTGAGGCCCTGCCTCAAAACAAAAAAGAAAAAAAGGAAGGAAGGGAGGGAGGGAAGGAGGGAGGGAAGGAAGGAAGGAAGGAGAAAAAGAATGAAAAATGAATACTGAGACTGCAATTAGCAGTCTCTGCCACAATAACCATGCTGCATTTTCCATCTGGTTTTTACTAATTGCACAGGAATTCTAGCCATGCCCCCTTGCCCTTAGCTCTTCACAGTCTGCAAACCAGACTGCTTCCCAAGTGCCAAAACTGGGGCCTTTTGTTTGCTATTGAGACCTGCCTTGCCACATGTAGGCCACAGAATGAATGCCCCTGAGAGCAGCTTTCAACTAGCAACTGACAAAAGTTGGTGGATAAATACCCCAGCTCTCTCACCTTCCAATGAGGAACTTCAGCCTACAACACATGGAACAGAACTGCCGAGCTGAGCTCAGCCAATCATAGAGTCATGAGAAATCATCATCATTGTTCTCAGCCTGAGTTCTGGGACAGTTTGTTACTCAGCAATAGATAACTGAAATGGGTGGAATGGGTTAGAAATAAATCCTTGTTGTTTTAACACCCCTAAAATTTAGCCTATCCCGACTGACTCACCCTCAGCGTATTCACCCTCTGCTGAAAGCCAGGGGTTTAAATCTCTGAGCAGGACGTCACCCTCAAACAAATATAGTTTACTTGGTCTTGTGGAAGACACAGGATTTGCCAGCTATGTATAGTCAAGACCAATAGTATGTCTAAATGGCTGTGTCTAAGGGGAAACATGTTCTGTGGCTGGGTGTGGTGGCTCAAGCCTGCAATACCAACACTTTGGGAGGCCAAGGCAGGAGGATTGCTTGAACCCAGGAGTTCCAGACCAGCCTGGGCAACATGATGAAACTCTGTCTGTACAAAAAAAAAAAAAAAAAAAAAAAATTATTAGCCAGGGGTAGTGGTGCTTATCTGTAATCCCAACTCCTCAGGAGGCTGAGGCAGGAGGATTGCTTGAGCCCAGAAGTTCGAGGCTGCAGTGAGCCAGGATTGTGCCACTGCATTCCAACCTGGGTGACAGAGTGAGACCCTGCTCAAAGGAAAAAAAGAAAAGTGTTTTGCCCTTTTATTATGCTGGTGATATCCAAACGTAATTATCTTGCCATATTCTAGGTCCTAAAAGGCAAGTCTCTCTCTACTTTCCAATAGAAATAATAAGCCATGTGTTGGTGCTCACCTATATGTTCCCCTACATTTCCCAGAATCCCTTGCAGATGAGACAGACCCATGTGACTCATTCCAGCCAATGGATTATCGCCACTGGGATGAGGCAGTTAAGAGCTGATACATTCATTCCTCTGTCCTTCTCTTTCCCCTGAGGTGGCTTTGGAAGCCATGTGAGACAGCCAGTGCTGTCTCAAAATGGAGGAAGATTGGATCTCTGCATCACTGCTTGGAGGCGAGCCCTGCTAACTAGCTTACAGGAATAAGAAACAAACTTGTGCTATATAAAGCCACTGAAGTTTCTGATTTGTTTGTTATTGCTACTGAATATAGCCTTATGCTGTCTAGCAAGCATCATTTCTGGAAAAATGATGAATTCTCAGGGAATCTTGCAAACATTACATGTCATTATCCCCAGCTACAATTTACATAATTCATTTGCTGAGAGGAACTCACAGAACTTAGCAAAGAACTACCAAAGATAGGTAGGCAGCACTTTGCTGATCCCATTTGTTTGAGAAGAAAAAAAATTTGAGACAGAGTCTCACTCTGTTGCCCAGGCTGGAGTGCAGTGGTGTAATCACAGCTCACTGCAGCCCTGACCTCCTGGGCTCAAGCAATCCTCCCCGCTCAGCCTCCTGAGTAGCTGGGACTACAGGAACACACCACCACACCCAGCTAATTTTTTTTGTATTTTTGTAGAGACAGGGTTTCACCATGTTGCCCAGGCTGGTCTTGAACTCCTGGGCTCAAGTGATCCACTTACCTCAGCCTCCCAAAATGCTGGGATTACAGGAGTAAGCCACCTTGCCAAGTGGAAAATTTACTTATTATGTGATGAATATCAAGCTTCTTTGTAAAGAGGATATAGCTAAGAGCCTCTCCTAGCAGTGATGTATATCAGTCACTTCGCCCATGTGAACCTCAGTTCCCTCATTTGGAAGGCTGGATGGAAAGGTCTCTGCAATCTATCTCCTCATCAAAAAAAATTTTTGGCCAGGCAAGGTGGCTCATGCCTATAATCCCAACACTTTGGGAAGCCAAGGTGAGAGGATTGCTTGGGGCCAGGAGTTCAAGACCAGCCTAGGCAACATAGTGAGACACCCATCTCTACTAAAAAGAATGTTTTTCATTGGCCCAGTGTGACAGAGCATGCCTGTAGTCCCAGCTACTCAGGAGGCTGAGGCAAGAGGATCCCTTGAATGCAGGAGTTCAAGGCTGCAGTGAGCTATGATCACACCATGGCACTCTAGTGTGGGCAACAGAGTGAGACCCTCTCTTTAAAAAAAAAAAAAAAAAAAAATCGGGCCAGGTGCAGTGACTCATTACTGTAATCCCAGCACTTTGGGAGGCTGAGGCTGGTGGATCACCTGAGGTCAGGAGTTTGAGACCAGCCTGGCCAGCATGGTGAAACCCCGTCTCTACTAAAAATAGAAAAATTAGGCCGGGCGCGGTGGCTCAAGCCTGTAATCTCAGCACTTTGGGAGGCCGAGACGGGCGGATCACGAGGTCAGGAGATCGAGACCATCCTGGCTAACACAATGAAACCCCGTCTCTACTAAAAATACAAAAAAATTAGCCGGGCGAGGTGGCGGGCGCCTGTAGTCCCAGCTACTCGGGAGGCTGAGGCAGGAGAATGGCGTAAACCCGGGAGGCGGAGCTTGCAGTGAGCCGAGATAGCGCCACTGCACTCCAGCCTGGGCGACAGAGCGAGACTCCGTCTCAAAAAAAAAAAAAAAATAGAAAAATTAGCCGGGCATGGTGGCAGACACCTGTAATCCCAGCTATTTGGGAGACTGAGGCAGGAGAATCACTTGAACCTGTGAGGCCGAGGTTGCAGTGAGCCGAGATCATGCCGCTGCACTCCAGCCTGGGCGACAGAGCAAGACTCTGTCTCAAAAATAAATAAATAAATAAATTTTTTTAAAAAACACGCTAATTCTAGTTTCAGTCTGGATGATAATTTGGGGAAGAGAAGCAGAGAGGGAAATTTGGAATTAATTCCCTCCATGTGGCAACCCTGAAGATCACAAAAAAGTTAAGAGTGAGAATGGGAGCAAGGATTCTAAAACTTCCCCACTCCTGGGGAACCTGCTGTCCTAAATTTAAACTTGGAAGAGATTTTGGCAACACCCTCTTGCCTCTTTCTGCCAACAAACTCACTGAAATTAACAAATGGCCTGTTTGCTTATGTTTGGTCTGTCCTTAGCACGGAAACAGTTCTCTGCGCCCACAACTGATTATATCCAAATTTACTTCCAGTTTTTCCTCTCCTCTCCCCTGTTGTGTTGTGTCCTCAGTTTGAAAGGTCACATTCATCAAATTAGAACATGAAAGGTTGGCACACAGACATTTCGTGTGAATGCCTAAATGCCTGGAGCAGGATAAGAAGTTAAAAGAAAAAAAAAAAAACTTTTGCAAAAGAAAAATAATTATCATAACAGCTCAGGCAGTCCTAGAAGTTTACATATATTAAATTTAGCAACATTGGACTTTTTTAACAGCCTAATTTTCTCTGCCGTGCATGATTTCCTTTGCCCAAACAAACCATTGCAACAAATTTGTAATGCATAGAAATGCAGCTATCGGCCAGACACAGTGGCTTATGCCTATAATCCCAGCACTTTGGGAGACCGAGGCGAGCAGATCACCTGAGGTCAGGAGTTCAAGACCAGCCTGACCAGCATGGCGAAACTCCATCTCTACTAAAAATACAAAAAATTAGCCGGGCATGGTGGTGGACGCCTGTAGTCCCAGCTACTCAGGAGGCTGAGGCAGGAGAATCACTTGAACCCGGGAGGCAGAGGCTGCAGTGAGCGGAGATCTCGCCATTGCACTCCAGCATGGGTGACAAGAGCAAAAATCCATCTCATAAAAAAATAATAATAATATTTTTAAAAATAAAATAAAATAAAAATGCAGCTATCATCCTAAAATGTAAAATGTGCGAAGTGGTTACCAAAAATAACAAAAACAAGCCAGATGCAGTGGTTCATACCTGTAATCCCGGCACTTTGGGAGGCCGAGGTGAGGAGTTCAAGACCACCCTGGGCAACATAAGGAGGCCTCATCTCTACAAAAAATTTAAAAATTAGCCAGGCATGATGGCACACACCTGTGGTCCCAGCTACTTGGGAGACTGAGGTGGAAGGATCATTTGAACCCCGAGGCTGCAGTGAGCCATGATTGTACCATTGCACTGCCACCCAGGCAACAGAGCAAGACCCCCGCCACTTGTTTTGGAATATCAAACTTTTAGAACTTTTGGAGGATCTGACTTTGAAATACCTCAGTTTGACCTTGGGGGTAGGTTTTCATTTCTTTCTTCCTTTCTGAGATATCCTAGTTGGGTTCAAATTCCATTCCTCAGCCTCTAGAATTCTCTCCATCCACAGATCTTAAAGTCTCCATGCCCCAATCTTCTGGATGTTGACATCAATTTCATGGAACGCACCAGTACCCCCACCACCAACTTATCTGCGCTTTCACTTTTGTAGCTTCAGCTACCCGCGGTTAACTGCAGTCTGAAAATAGGTGAATACCGTACAATAAGATATTTTGAGAGAAAGAGAGAGAGAGAGAGAGACCACATTCACATAACTGTAATTATTTGCTACAATGGTTGTAGCAAATGTTTGTTTGTTTGTTTGTTTTGAGACGGAGCCTTACTCTGTCACTGCTGGAATGCAGTGGTGTGATCTCAGCTCACTGCAACCTCCACCTTCCAGGTTCAAGCAATTCTCCCACCTCAGCCTCCCAAGTAGCTGGGATTACAGGCACCTGCAACCATGCCTAGCTAATTTTTAAATTTTTAGTAGAGTCAGAGTTTCACCATGTTGGCCAGGCTGGTCTCGAACTCCTAACCTCAAGTGATCCACCCACCTCGGCCTCCCAAAGTGCTGGGATTACAGGTGTGAGTCACCGTGCCCAGCCAGAGAATGTTCTGATTCTTAAGAGATGCACACTAAAGTATTTGAGAGTGAAGGATCAGTATGTCTGCAACTAACTCTCACAATATTCAGGAAAATAATAATAATGTATGTGTATGTATATATCCGTGTATGTATCTGTAGAGACAGAAACAGATGAACCTACATGGCAAACGTTACCAACTAAGGAGTCTAGGTGAAGGGTTTATGGGTGTTCATTGTATTGTAATTTTTCTACAGATTTGAACATCTTCAAAATAAAATATTGAAAAAATAAGTCACAGCCGGGCATGGTGGCTCATGCCTGTAATCCCATCACTTTTGGAGACCGAGGCAGCTGGATCACCTGAGGTCAGGAGTTTGAGACCAGCCTGGCCAACACAGCAAAACCCTGTTTCTACTAAAAACACAAAAATTAGCTGGGCATAGTGGCAGGCGCCTGTAATCCCAGCTGCTCGGGAGGCTGAGGCAGGAGAATTGCTTGAACCCGGGAGGCGGAGGTTGCAGTGATCCAAGATCGCACCACTGCACTCCAGCCTGGGTGACAGAGCAAGACCCTGTCAAAAAAAAAAAAAAAAGGGCCAGGCACAGGGGCTCACACGGGTAATCGTAGCACTTTGGGAGGCCGAGGTGGGTAGATCACCTGAGGTCAGGAGTTCAAGGCCAGCCTGACCAACCTAGTGAAACCCCGTCTCTACAAAATACAAAAAATTAGCCAGGTGTGGTGGCCCATGCCTGTAATCTCAGCTACTTGGAGGCTGAGGCAGGAGAATTGCTTGAACCAGGGAGGCAGAGGTTGCAGTGAGCCAAGATCGCACCAGTGCACTCCAGCCTGGGCGACAGAGCAAGACCCTATCTTGAAAAAAAGAAAAGAAGCCACCTAGTCTATCGCCAGTGTTTTGATTATTTCAAGCATGGACTCTGGGTATCAAAACATCCTCCTCGTGAGAGCCTAATGAAGGAAACAGAGGAAGATTTGAGAATCTCAGAAACAGCTTGGTTGCCGCTTAGACATTAACCCCAGATGCTGCTCCCCATTTCCAACTCTACCTGCAAGTGTGTTTTCAACAGCATCGTGGAGTCCAGATTAAAGAGCCGTTTTCCTCCTCAGAAAGTACAGACTCCTTCAAGATTTGCATAAGCCATTTAGGAGCCAGGGAACCTTGGGATAGATGTGAATCTTGGAATGTGGGTTGTTAGAATATTTTAAAGCTGGTGAGAAAAAAATTGAAGTAAAACAAGGATGTCCAGGCAGAGGCATCTGCAAGACAAATTAGCACCATCGCCACCACCCCACCCCCCTCCCCAACCCAGTCAACAAACAGGACAAGTAACACTTCTCTGCCCTCGTGGGAACAGATTGAGTGGAAGGAGTTGATGGGTGGGGAGGTGACGTTGCCAAAATCCTGAAATAGAGCTGTTCAAAACACCCTTTCACAGCATGTCAGACAAATGCCGGAGTGATTAAATGTTGAGTGGAGACTTTGAGAAGCTGAAAGAGGAGGGCAGAAACTAGGCATGAAAACATACTCCTTTCATCTCCTTCCAAATCTGGGTCAGCACTCAACTGCGGCATCAGGACACTTTCTCAGCATCTGAGAAGCAACATCACCTAATCCAAGTCTGTCAGGGCGCCAAAATACTCTGGCTTCCGGTGATTAACTGATTTGTGCAGTATGCATTCATGGAGTGCTTATGTTCCAAGCTCTGGAAAACACAGTAGCTTCTCCCAGTTCCTGCCATTGCGAGTTTGTCGTCCAGCGAGGGAAATGGAGAAGTAGTGACAATACGCTTGATTGAATTTTTTTTTTTTGAGACGGGGTCTTGCTGTGCTGCCCAGGCTGGAGTGCAGTGGTGCGGTCATCGCCCACAGCAGCCTCAAACTCCTGGGCTCAAGAGATCCTCCCACTTCAGCCTCCCAAGTAGCTGGGGTTACAAGGCACTGCTTGAATTATTGTTCCAGTTTTTTCAGCCCTCTGTAGATCCACACGCTGTGTACCATGGGACTTTGCTGTTATTCTCACCAAAGGCAGAACTCTTGCCTCTTGACTTTGGGCTCTTTGGGCTGTGGGACCAGCTTTCCTCAACAGGTAGCCAGTTCCAAGTATCCCTCAAGAAGCCTCCCATGTCTCCACTTGCCTTCTTATCACTGTCATCATCACGAGGGAAGCTTCCTCCCAGGAATGACTATTCCTTTGGCCAAGGTCTCAGAACGAATACGTGCCAGCCAGTCACGGTGGCTCACGCCTGTAAATCCAGCACTTTACGAGGCCGAGGCAGGCAGATCACCTGAGGTCAGGAGTGCGAGACCAGCCTGGCCAACATGGAGAAATCTCATCTATACAAAAAAAAAAAAAAAAAAAGTCGGGTGTGGTGGCAAGTGCCTGTAATCCCAGCTACTCAGGAGGCTGAGGCGGGAGAATCCCTTGAATCCAGGAGGTGAAGGTTGCAGTCAGCCGAGATCACACCACTGCACTCCAGCCTGGGCAGCAGGGTGAGACTATGTCTCAAAAAAAAAAAAAAGAATGAATACATGCAGAATTGATCTAAACCCAACCTGCAGAGAGAGGCCAAAGCATGCATCAAAACTGTTCAGCTGGTCCCCACCCACATCAGCCAAGTCCTCAGACATGTGGGCAAAAATAAATGATTGCTACTTTTGGAATAGCCACCACAATAGCCCATATGCTAGGCTGTCAAGCAAGTCTCAACAAATTTTGAAGAACTGAGATCCTACAAAGTATGAGCACAGTGGAATTAAACTAGAAGTCAACAACAAAAAAGATAACTCGAGATTTACGATTGTTTGGAGATTTAACCACACATCTCTAAATAACTTCTAGGTCAGAGAAAAAAAAAAATCAGAGTGGAAATTAGAAAATATTTTGAACCGAGTGCTAATGAACATACCTGAAAAAATGTTGTGGGATGCAGCTAAAGCAGTGCTGAGAGGGAAAGGCATAGCTTTGAATGCCTATATGAAAAATGAAATAAAGCTTAAGGTATTGTTATTTCAGATGCTGAGTTTTGGGGTCTCTTTTCTTGTGCAGCAATAGCTGATTGCTATGATAAGTAGCATTTATATTGCATTCACTATGTGGCAGACCCAAGTAAACAGAACCACACAGGTTATGTGAATAGCCAGTAAGGAGTAAAGTCAGAATTCAAATCCAGATTGACTCCGGAGTTAGGCTCTCAGCACCGTGCTATACTTCTCCTAGAGGAGAAGCCTAAAGATCACGACATTGTGATAAATGCTATTAATTCACAGAAGTGGGTGGACCTAACTGTGAGGATTGGAAAACACTTCCAGAAAGAAGTGATGCTTGACCTGACAGTTAAGAGAAAGTGAAGGCTGTTGGAAAGGTTACGCAGAGGCCCATGGGCATGAACGACATAGCCCATTGTTCAGTGTGGCTGGCCCATACAGTGAGCATGAGTTGTGTCAAAAAATGAGAATGAAGACGTAGTGCAGATCTGATTCAAGCCTGGCTAAAGAGGGAGATGATCTGATTATATTTGTACCTCAGCAAGATCCATCTGTAGTATGTGGAGGATTGGAAGGGGGATACAATGCAAAAATTCCAGTTAAGAGGCCATGAAAGGGCTGGGCACTATGGCTCACACCTATAATACCAGCACTTTTGAGGGCTGAGACAGGCTGAGACAGGCCACTTGAGGTCAGGAGTTTGAGACCAGCCTGGCCAACATGGTGAAATCCCATCTCTACTAAAAACACAAAAATTAGCCGGGTATGGTGGTGCACACCTGTAGTCCCAGCTACTTGGGAGGCTGAGGCAGGAGAATTGCTTGAACCCGAGAGGCAGAGGTTGCAGTGAGGTGAGATTGTGCCACTGCACTCCAGCCTGGGCAACAAAGTAAGACCTTGTCTCAAAAAAAAGGTAGGGATTGGTGGCTCACGCCCGTAATCACAGCACTTTGGGAGGCCGAGGCGGGTGGATCACGAGGTCAGGAGATTGAAACCATCCTGGCGAACATGGTAAAACCCCGTCTCTAGTAAAAATACAAAACAATCAGCCAGGCATGGTGGCGGGCACCTGTAGTCCCAGCTACTTAGGAGGTTGAGGCAGGAGAATGGCATGAACCTGGAAGGCGGAGCTTGCAGTGAGCGGAGATCATGCCACTGCACTCCAGCCTGGGTGACAGAGCCAGACTCCATCTAAAAAAAAAAAAAAAAAGAGGCCGTGAAAGCATTGATAGACTCTTTTTCTTCTTCTTTTTTTTTTTTTTTTTTGGAAACAAGATCTCGCTCTGTCACCCAGGCTAGAGTGCAGTGGTGATCACAGCTCACTGTAACCTCAACCACCAGAGTTGAAGCGATCCTCTTGGCTCAGCCTCTTGGGTAGCTGGGACCACAGGCATGCACTACTATGCCCGCCTAATTTTTAAAATTTTTTTTTGTAAAGATGGGGACTCTCTATGTTGGCTAGGCTGGTCTTGAACTCCTGGGCTCAAGCAAGCCTCACACTAGCCTCCCCAAGTGCTAGGACTGCAGGCATGAGCCACCGTGCCTGACCCCTCTTTTCAACTAGGCATCATTCTTGGGTCCTGTCCTTAGCCTGCTTCTGTCAGTCTTGGCAAAGAATCCTGCTAAATTACACCCCAACCCTTAGTATTTTATCACCCTGGCCAGCCTTCAGCAAGAATCCTTTTAAGTTAGCATCTTAATCCATTTGGGCTACTCTAACAAAATAACATAGACTGAGTGGTTTAAAAGCAACAGAAGGCCGGGCGCGGTGGCTCAAGCCTGTAATCCCAGTACTTTGGGAGGCCGAGACGGGTGGATCACAAGGTCAGGAGATCGAGACCATCCTGGCTAACCCGGTGAAACCCCGTCTCTACTAAAAAATATAAAAAACTAGCCAGGCGAGGTGGCGGGCACCTGTAGTCCCAGCTACTCGGGAGGCTGAGGCAGGAGAATGGCGTGAACCCGGGAGGCGGAGCTTGCAGTGAGCTGAGATCAGGCCACTGCACTCCAGCCTGGGTGACAGAGTGAGACTCCGTTTCAAAAAAACTAAATAAAATAAAAAATAAAAAAATATATAAAAAATAAAAAAATAAAAGCAACAGAAATTCATTTCCCACAATTCTGGAGGCTGGGAAGTCCAAGAGCAAGGCACCAGCATATTCAGTGCCTGCTGAGAATCTGCTTCTTGATTCATAGATGGCCATTGTTTCACTGTGTCCTCACATGGTGGGAAGGTTGAGGGACCTCTCTGGGGTCTCTTTGATAGAGGCACTAAACCCATTCTTGAGGGCTCCAGTCCCATAACTTTATCACCTCCCAAAGGCCCTTCCTCTAACACCATCACATTGCAGATTAGGTTTCAACACATGAATTTGGGCCGGGCGCAGTGGCTCACGCCTGTAATCTCAGCATTTTGGGAGGCCAAGGTAGGTGGCTCACCTGAGGTCAAGAGTTCGAGACCAACCTGGCCAACGTGGAAAAACCCTGTCTCTACTAAAAATACAAAAATTAGCCAGGCATGGTGACATGTGCCTGTAATTCCAGCTACTTGGGAGGCTGAGGCAGGAGAATCACTTGAACCTGGGAGGCAGAGAGAGGTTGCAGTGAGCCAAGAATCATGCCACTGCACTCCAGCCTGGGCAACAGAGCAAGACTCCATAAAATTAAAAACAAAAAAACAAAAACAACAACAACAAAAAAAACAACCCATGAATTTGAAGGAGACACAAACATTGTCTACAGCAATTGGTTTGGCAAGAATCCCCCTATCTGCCGAGTGCAGTGGCTCATGCCTGCAATCCCAGCACTTTGGGAGGGAGAAGCAGAAAGATTGCTGGAGGCCAGGAGTTCAAGACCAGTCTGGGCAACATAGTAAGACCCTGTGTCTATTAAAAATAAAAAAGAATCCCCCTATGCTTGATGCTTCCTCTTAGTCATTTTTCATCCACTAAACCCCTCACTCTGCTCATCGGCTGTAAATGCCAATCTGTCTTTGCTGTTTTGGAAATTGAGCTCATTTCTCTGCTGAAGTCTCTTTTCCCCTATTACAATAGTACTGAATAAAACTGTCTTTACCACTTTTAACTGTGTCCAGCTCTGTCTCTTCGACAGCATCCAGATGAGTCACGAAGACCTAAACTAAAGCATTAGCAGTTAGGATCCATCAAGCATTTCTTTAGGATTTATTGTGTTAAGTCCTCAGATTTTGTCTAAGGCAATGGGAATGTGTCAGTAAACACAATAGGGAAAAATCCCTGCCCTGGGCCGGGTGAGGTGGCTCATGCCTGTAGAAGTGGCAAAAGTTCCATGCACCCAGACTGCCTCCCACCTCAAGTATTAGCCACAGTAACTCATTTTTCTGCCTCGGAGCTTTTTTGCAGCTATTGAAGGCTGCCTGCGTGCAGATGCTGCCAGAAGTTAAGAAGAAATAAAGCCCCCAGGAGGTAACTCTCAACCAGTGCAGAATGAGAGTCAATAAATGAATGTGTCACTCCCCACCCTCATCCGCTAGGGGCACCATTCTGACTTTTTTCCTGCACTATTTACTTGCAGGAGTAGCTCAATAACGCACGCTTTATTGGCTTTTCCTCCTAACCTGTCTGCCTCTCCCAGTATCCCTGTTACTGCTTCCTGAAGCCATGTTCCAAATAAACTATCAGAAAAGCAAAATGAAGACGCAATCGAAGAAAACGCTTGGGGCTGGGCGCAGTGGCTCACGCCTGTAATCCCAGCACTTTGGGAGGCCGAGGCAGGCAGATCACAAGATCAGGAGTTCAAGACGAGCCTGGCCAACATGGTGAAACCCTGTCTCTACTAAAAATACAAAAATTAGCCAGGCGTGGTGGCGCACGCCTGTAATCCCAGCTACTCAGGATGCTGAGGCAGAAGAATTGCTTGAACCCAGGAGGCGGAGGTTGCAGTGAGCCGAGATCATGCCACTGCACTCCAGCCTGGGGGAAGACTCTCAGCAAAAAAAAAAAAAAAAAAAAGAGAGAACACTTGGAAAAACCAGGAGTGCACATGATGTCAAATAAAAGCAGACAGCCCATGAATAACAGAGTGAGACAGAGGCGGGGGAAAATAAAGAATTGAGACTTGGGGAAAGCCATTTCAAATCATTAACTACTTTCAGGACAAAAGGAGAAGTAATTGGAGAAGTGATTGGTTTAGTGATTTTTCTAAAAATAGTTTCTGTGTTAATTAAAATTTACAGAGAAAGCAAATCAACATGTTCCCATTTATCTCTGCCTAATTTCTGTCCTCCCAACTCATGAGTGGGGTTATTGAAGATATTAAAGAAAACAAAGTTCCTAAGGACATGAAAACCCATAGGAAACCATCCTTATATGAGTTAATGCCTAGAGAGCCAGCCAGTCCCACCTGTACCCATTCTAAGGCAAAGACTAAACATACAATTTATCCTCTAAAAAAATCCAGGTGGGATCGGGTGTGATGGCTCACACCTGTAATCCCAACACTTTGGGACACCAAGAGGGGAAGATTACTTGAGTCCAGGAGTTCAAGGCCAGCCTGGGCAGCATAGCAAGACCTCATCTCTACAAAAAGTAAAAATAATTAGCCGGACATGGTAGTACACACCCGGCTTGGATGCTGAGGGATGCTGAGGCAGAAGAATCGCTTGAACCTGGGAGGTGGAGGTTGCAGTGAGCCGAGATCACGCCACTGGCCTCTAGCCTGGGGCAACAGAGCAAGACTCTATCTCAAAAAAAAAAAAAAAAAAAAAACTCCCCTTGAGGTGACGCCTAAAACCTAGATGTGATGACGGAACTCTTGTGCCCTCCCTTGGGCATCATGCCTCAGATCGGGAGAGCAGCTCTAGGCGCAGCTGGGAGAAGCTTGTCAGACACAAGCATGCATCCATCAGTGGAATTCCAGGCCCCAAGGCCAGCATTAGCATGCAAGCAAAATGCTGGAGGGTGTTATGCTAAGTGCAAAAGCCAGGCCCAGAAAGACCATGATCTCACTGCTTTTTGAGTTCTAACGAAGCTGAACTCAAAGATGTGGAGTTACCAGGTTACCAGGGGCTGAATGGGAAGTGGTGGCAAGTGAAGAGATTTTTGTCTGAGTATAAGTTGCAGTTAGACAGGAGGAATACTTTTTTATTTGTGCAAATTATGGTGTACATGAGAAATTTTTTACTTGTATATAATGCATAGTGATTAAATCAAGGTATTTAGGGTATCCAGGGTAGTCATCACCTAAGTACAATACATTTTTTTAAGTATAGTCATTCTACTCTGCTATCAAACATGGAATATGGCCAGGCACCGTGGATCGTGCCCGTAACCATAGCAGGCAAGGATTACTTTGCCTTCACCTTTGGGAAGCCAAAGCGTAAAAATCACTTGAGCCCAGGAGTTCAAGACCAGCCTGGACAACACAGCCGACAACCTTTTTTTTTTGAGACGGAGTCTTACTCTGTCGCCCAGGCTGGAGTGCAATGGCGCAATCTCGACTCACTGCAAACTCCGCCTCCCAGGTTCAAGCAATTCTCCAGCCTCAGCCTCCCAAGTAGTTGAGATTACAGGCATGAACCACCACACCCAGCTAATTTTTGTATTTTTAGTAGAGATGGGGTTTCACCATGTTGACCAGACTGGTCTCGAACTCCTGACCTCAGGAGATCCACCCGCCTCAACCTCCCAAAGTGCTGGGATTACAAGCGTGAGCCACCATGCCCAGCCTTCTTTTTTTCCTCTTCTATCAAATGAAACTACCTTGAGTGTAAGGGCAAGTGATTCCATCCTTATAGCCTTACCATCTGGTCTAATGCCTGACACAAAATAAATGACCATCCATAAACAAATCAATGAGTGATTTAATTAATTGTTTACCCAACCCAGACCTAAAAAATAATTGCAATAATATATATGGGTGGGATGCCAGGTGATGTTTTGATAGATGTATACATTGTGGAATAATTAAACCAAGCTAGTTAACATATCCGTCACCTCACGTACTCTTTTGTGTGTGTGTGTGTGGTAAGAACATTTGAAATTTACTCTCTTAGCAATTTTGAAATATATGTTATTATTAACTGTAGTCACCATGCTGTGAGATCTCAAAAACGTATTCCGTGGAAAAATTGATAACAGATACTGGCAAGGGTGGGAGGAGGATGAAGGGAAGTGGGTTAAAGGGTACAAATATACAGTAAGATAGAAGGAATACATTAAATGTGTTTTCTAAATTTATTTTCATTTTGTATTAAACAAATAGAGATGGTGGCCGGGCGTGGTGACTCACACCTGTAATTCTAGCACTTTGGGAGGCCGAATCGGGCCGATCACCTGAGGTCAGAAGTTGGAAACCAGCCTGGCCAACATGGTGAAACCCCGTCTCTATTAAAAATACAAAACTGAGCTGGGCGTGGTGGCAGGCACCTGTAATCCCAGCTACTCGAGAGGCTGAGGCAGGAGATTCACTTGAACCCAGGAGATGGAGGTTGCAGTGAGCTGAGATTGCACTGCTGCACTCCAACCTGGGCGACAGAGCGAAACTCTGTCTCAAAAAAAAAGAAAGGAAAAGGAAAAGAAAAAGGTTGGATGTAGCACTCAATTGACAGCACAGTGTGCTTTAAACAAATGATTCCGAGAGACTTCTAGAGCTGAAAATGCCCTATCTCATTTTATTTATTTATTTATTTATTTATAAATTATTATTATTTTATTTTTCTTTTTGAGATGGAGTCTCCTCTGTCACCCAGGCTGGAGTGCAGTGGCACGACCATGGCTCACTGCAGCCTTGACCTTCCGGGCTCAAGCAATCCTCCCCACTCAGCCACCCAGGTAGATGGGACTACAAGCGCACATTACTGCAACCAGCTAATTCTTTTTTTTTTTTTTTTTGCTAGGGACTGGACCCCACTATGTTGCCCAGGCTGGTCTCTATCTCCTGGGCCTCAAGTGATTCTCCTGCCTCAACCTCCCAAAGTGCTGGGATTACAAGCATGAGTCACCTCACCTGGCCAAAATGCCTTATCTCTTGATACTGGTGGTGGTTACATGGTATATATATATATATATATATATATATATGCAAAAAACACTCGTCAAGCCATATGCTTAAGGTTTATGCATTTATTTACCTAAGTTTTAGCACCAGCAAAACTTTTCTACCCTTGCAACCTTCCCCAACCCCAGCTATTAATGGACCCTCTCAGTCTCCAAGGCTTTCCATCCACACTTTAAATTTGCCCTAATTAGGCTGGGCACGGTGGCTCACGTCTGTAATCCCAGCACTTTGGGAGGCCAAGGTGGGTGGATCACGAGGTCAGGAGTTCGAGACCAGCCTAACCAACATGGTGAAGCCTGGTATCTACTAAAAATACGAAAATTAGCTGGGTGTGGTGGCACGCGCCTGTAATCCCAGCTACTCGGGAGGCTGAGGCAGGAGAATCACTTGAACCCAGGAGGCAGAGGTTGCATTGAGCCGAGATCACACCACTGCACTCCAGCCTGGGTGACAGAGTGAGACTCCATCTCAAAAAAAAAAAAAAAAAAAAAAATTAAATTTGCCCTAATTATATATACCAGGGGTTAGCAAACCTTTTTCCTTAAAGGGCCAGGTAGTAAGTATTTTTAGTTTTGCAGGCCAGATGGTCTCTTCCCCAGCAACTCAACTCTGCCATAGCAGCGTGAAAGCCGCCATACACAACACGTAAACAAACGCTCAGGGCTGTTACCGGAAAGCGATCCGGATCCAGACTCCCCAGAGACGGGTCTTGGATCGCGTGCAAGAAAGAATTCAGGGCGAGTCCATGGAGTAAAGTGAAAGCAAGTTTATTAGGAAAGAGAAGGAATAAAAGAATGGCTACGCTGTAGACAAAGCAGCCTTGAGGACTGCTGGTTGCCCATTTTTATGGTTATTTCTTGATTATATGCTAAACAAGGGGTGCATTATTCATACCTCTCCTTTTTTTTTTTTTTTTTTTTTTTTTTTGAGATGAAGTTTCGCTTCTGTTGCCCAGGCTGGAGTGCAATGGCGCAATCTCGGTTCACTGCAACCTCTGCCTTCCAGATTCAAGCAATTCTCCTGCCTCAGCCTCCCGAGTAGCTGGGATGACAGGTGTGCACTACCATGCCTGGCTAATTTTGTATTTTTAGTAGAAACGAGGTTTCTCCATGTTGGTCAGGCTGGTCTCCAACTCCCGACCTCAGGTGATCCGCCTGTCTCGGCCTCCCAAAGTGCTGGGATTGCAGGTGTAAGCCACTGCACCAGGCCCATACCTCCCCTTTTTAGAACGTATAGGGTAACTTCTTGACGTTGCCATGGCATTTGTAAACTGTCAGGGTGCCAGTGGGAGTGCAGCAGTGAGGACAACCAGAGGTCACTCTTGTGGCCCTCTTGGTTTTGGTGGATTTTGGCGGCTTCTTTAGTGCAACTTGTTTTATCAGCAAGGTCTTTATGACCTGTATTTGTGCCAACCTCCTATCTCATCCTGTGACTTAGAATGCCTCAGCCTCCTGGGAATGCACCCCAGTAGGTCTCAGCCTTATTTTTACCCAGCCCCTATTCAAGATGGAGTTGCTCTGGTTCAAACACCTCTGACAGCTCTGTGCCAATAAAACTTTATTTACAAGGAAACACAGGGGGCCAGATTTGGCCCTCAGGCAATACTTTGCTGACCTCTAATATATACCACTTTTTTTTTTTTTTTTTGAGACAGGATCTTGCTCTGTCGCCCAGGCTGGGGTGGCATGATCATAGCTCACTGCAGCCCCAACTTCCTGGGCTCAAGGGATCCTCCTACCTCAGCCTCACCAGTAGCTGGGACTATAAGCACGTACCACCATACCCAATTAATTTTTTTTTTTTTTTTTTTTTTTTTTTGTAGAGACAGGGGTCTCACTATATTGCCCAGGCTGGTCTCAAATTCCTGGCTTTCAGCAATCTTCCAACCTCAGGCTCCCAAAGCACTGGGATTACAGGCATGGGCCACCATGCTTGGCCTATACCACATATAATAGCGTGTTGTTTCATCTCTTCTATCAAATGAAACTACCTTGAGTGCAAGGGCAAGTGATTCCATCCTGGTAGCCTTACCATCTGGTCTAATGCCTGACACAAAATAAATGACCATCCATGAACAAATCAATGAGTGATTCAATTAATTGTTTACCCAGCTCAGACCTAAATGGGAAGAGGGGGAAAGCAAAGTAGGATAATATGAGGGCACAGTAAAGGATGCCCCCACAACATCATGCATAGAACACCTCCCCAAAAACCCCCATACTATAGGAATTCTGGCCATGGCCTTCAACACAAGTTTAGTGACATCAGGTTTGCTTTGGTGATATGAAAATATTCTGAAACTAGAGGTGGTCAGCTGCCTGTGATCTCAGCTACTTGGGAGGCCAAGGCGGGAGGATCACTGGAGCCCAGGAATTTGAGATCAGCCTTGGAACCATAGTGAGAACATGTCTCATTTTGTATGTGTGTGTGTGTGTGTGTGTGTGGTTTTTTTTGTTTGTTTTCATGTTGTAGCAGTTGCATAACATTGCAAACGTACTGCCACTGAACTGTTCCTTTTAAACTTAATTTATTTTCTTTTTTTTGACACAGAGTTTCGCTCTTGTCGCCCAGGCTGGAGTATAGTAGCACGATCTTGGCTCACTGCAACCTCCATCTCCCAGGTTCAAGCAATTCTCCTGCCTCAGCCTCCCGAGTAGGTGGGATTACAGGCACCCGCCACTACGCCCGGCTAATTTTTTGTATTTTTAGTAGAGACAGGGTTTCACCATGTTGGCTGGGCTGGTCTCAAACTCCTGACCTCAGGTGATCCACCCGCCTCAGCCTCCTAAAGTGCTGGGATTACAGGCGTGAGCCACCGCACCCAGCCTAAAACTTAATTTTATGTTTTGTGAATTTCAGTTCAACTTTGTTTGTTTATTGAGACAGGGTCTCTCTCTGTCACCCAGGCTGGAGTGCAGTGGACTGGAGTGCAGTGGCGTGATCTTGGCTCACTACAGCCTCGAACTCCTGGGCACAAGTCATCCTCCCACCTCGGCCTCCTGAGCAGCCAGGATTACAGGCACGCACCTCCACTCCCAGCTAACATTTTGTATTTTTTGTCGAGATGAGGTCTCACTGTGTTTTCCAGGCTAGTATCGAACTCCCAGTCTCAAGTGATCCTACTGCCTTGGCCTCCCAAAGTGCTGAAATTATAGGAAAGAGCCACCCTGCCTAGTTCAATTTCTAAAAGAAAAAAACTGATATATAAATGTGAAAACTTTTGCTAAAAAGGAAAAACAAAGGCTCCCTCTGGCTGCAGTGTGGAGAATAGACCACACCATGAGGCAGAAGTGGATTGTGATGGTCGTGAGAAAGCTGTAGGGTGTTCCTCAGTTCTTGAACTTCAGTTATTATACTTTCCTTAGTTCTATGATTTATGAAATATTTCTCACCTGGGCGTGGTGGCTCACGCCTGTAATCTCAGCACTTTGGGAGGCCGAGGCAGGTGGATCACGAGGTCAGGAGTTCCAGACCATCCTGGTCAACATGGTGAAACCCCGTCTATACTAAAAATACAAATTAGCTGGGCGTGGTGGCACACGCCTATAGTCCCAGCTACTCAGGAAGCTGAGGCGGAAGAATCGCTTGAACCCGGGAGACAGAGGTTTCAGTGAGCCGAGATCACACCACTGCACTCCAGCCTGGCAACAGAGCTAGACTCTGTCTCAAAAAAAATAAATAAATAAAAGAAATATTTCTCTCTTTTTTTTTTTGAGAAAAGGTCTCCCTCTGCCACCCAGGCTGGAGTGCAGTGGTGCAATTATAGTTCACTGCAGCCTCTACTTCCCAGGCTCAAATGATCCTCCCACGTCAGCCTCCCAAGTTGCTGGGACCACAGATGTGTGCCGTCATGCCTGGCTAATTTTTTTTTTTTTTTTTTTTCAGAGATAGGGTTTCGCTATGTTGCTCAGGCTGGTCTCACACTCCTGGGCTCAAGCGATCCTCCCACCTTGGCCTCCCAAAGTGTTGAGATTACAGGCATGAGCCACCCTACCCTGTCCTATTTATGAAATATTTCTTGAGGGACACAGAATGTTTGGTCTCAGTGCCAGCAGGGCTGCTGAATTTCTCGAGTCTTGGGAAATGCCAAGAAATAAAGGTACTATTACCAGGCAAGCTGGAGTGGTGAGCAACTTGATAGTCTCAGCATGATATTGCCAGCTGTTGGAAATCTCGTAGAACTGGCTAACAGCCACTGCACACTTGCTACGTCCCAAGCACTGCATTAATGTATTTAATCCTGACAATCACCCTGTGGGCTGATGGGCTGGGGTTTTATTGTTGTTCTTGTTGTTGTTTTGATACAGAGTCTCGCTCTCTCACCCAGGCTGGAGTGCAGTGGCACAATATTGGCTCACTGCAGCCTCCATCTCTCAGGTTCAAGCAATTCTCCTTCTTCAGCCTCTGGAGTAGCTGGGATTACAGGCATGCACTACCACGCCCAGCTAATTTTTGTATTTTTAGTAGAGATGGGATTTCACCATGTTGACCAGGCTGGTCTCGAACTCCTGACCTCAGGTGATCCGTCCGCCTCGGCCTCCCAAAGTGCTGGGATGACAGGCGTGAGCCACCGTGCCTGGCCTGATAGGCTGTTTTATCACCACCTATGCAGCGGTCCCTCTGATGCCTCAAGTCCCCTCTCTGCATCTGCAGGAGACAGTTCCCTGAGAGACCTGACTTACCTGTCCCAACTCAAGCCTGGACCACACATCTTTTGGCTTCCTTCAGCCTTCTCCAACCCCTCAAGGAAGCCCAAAAGTTTGGGGCTGAAGACCCCAGGGTGAGCTGGACATGGTAGCTCATGACTGTAATCCCAGCATTTTGGGAGGCTGAGGCGGGAGGATCACTTGAGCCTAGGGGTTCAAGATCAGCCTGGGTAACATAGGCAGACCTTGTCTTTTTTTTTTTTTTTTTTTGAGACAGAGTCTTGCTCTGTCACCCAGGCTGGAGTGCAGTGGCCGGATCTCAGCTCACTGTAAGCTCTGCCTCCCGGCTTCACGCCATTCTTCTGCCTCAGCCTCCCAAGTAGCTGGGACTACAGGCGCCCGCCACCTCACCCGGCTAGTTTTTTGTATTTTTAGTAGAGACGGGGTTTCTCCGTGTTAGCCAGGATGGTCTCGATCTCCTGACCTCGTGATCCGCCCATCTCGGCCTCCCAAAGTGCTGGGATTACAGGCTTGAGCCACTGCGCCCGGCCTTTGTCTTTACTAAAAATACAAATTGTAGAAAGTCAGGCGTGGTAGCATGCACCTGTAGTCCCAGCTACTCAGGGGTTGAGGTGGAAGATCAAGGCTGCAATGAGCTATGATCACACCACTGCATTTCACCCTAGGCAACAGAGACCCTGTCTCAAAAAAAAAAAAAAAAAAGAAAAAAAAACCCAGGGTGTAATTGATCACACTTAATATCAGCACATCGTATCACATGTGCCCTGATAGGCTATACTCAAAAGGACGCATCATTTCTGTGGAATTCCTGCCAGAAATGCATAACCTCATATGCAGAGTAGTCAAATCCACAGTGACCAAAAGGTAGAATAGTGCTTTCCAGGGACTGCGAGGAAGCAGGGAGTAGGAAATTATTGCTCAGTGGCTACAGAGCTTCAGTTTGGAAAGATGAAAAGATCCTGGAGCAGAATAGTGGTGATGGTTGCACAACAATGTGATGTAGTTAATGTCACTGAACTGTGCACTTAAATATTGTTAAGACGGGCTGGAGGCGATGGTTCATGCCTGTAATCCCAGTGCTCTAGAAGGTCAAGGCTTTTTGAGGCCAGGAGTTTGAGACCGCCGTGGGCAACCCCATCTCCCAATAGTGAGATCCCATCTCCAAAAAAAAAAAAAAGTTAAGATGGTACATTTTATATTGTGTGTATTTTGCCACAGTTAGAAAGAGAAAGAATTGTTCGGCCGGGCGTGGTGGCTCACCCCTGTAATCCTAGCACTTTGGGAAGCCAAGGCAGGCAGATCACCTGAGGTCAGGAGATTGAGACCATCCTGGCTAACACGGTGAAACCCCATCCCTACTAAAAATACAAAAAATTAGTCGGGTGTGGTGCCATGCACCTGTTGTCCCAGCTACCCAGGAGACTGAGGCTTGAACCCAGAAGGCGGAGGTTGCAGTGAGCCGAGATCGTGCCACTGCACTCCAGCTCAGGCAACAGGGCAAGACTCTGCCTCAAGAAAAAAAAAAAATTAGCCAGGCATGGTGGCACATGCCTGTAATCCCCGCTATTTCGGAGGCTGAGGCATGAGAATTCCTTGAACCCAGGAGGTGGAGGATGCAGTGAGCCAAGACCTAAGACAAGCCCATGTAACAGATGAGGAGATGAGGCCCTGTATTAGTCCATTCTCGCATTGCTATAAAGAATACCTGAGACTAGGTAATTTATAAAGAAAAGAGGTTTCATTGGCTTTTTTACCCGCAGTACAGCCATGGTTCCACAGGCTGTACAGGGAGCATGATACTGGCATCTACTCGGCTTCTGGGAAGACCTCGGGAAACTTACAATCATGGCAGAAGGGGAAGGGGAAGCAGGTACATCTTACATGGCCAAAGAAGGAGAAGAGAGAATGAGGTAGGAGGTGCTACATGCTTCCAAACAACCAGATCTCATGATAACCCACACACTATATAGCACCGGGGGGATGGTACTAAACCATGAGGACGTCACCCCCATGATCCGATCACCTCCCACCAGGACCCACCTCCAACACTGGGAACTACACTCTGACATGAGATTTGGAGATGACACAGATCCAAACCATATCAGGACCAGAGAAGTTAAGGAGCTCTCCCAAGGTCACACAGCCAAGAAATGGCAGAGGTAAGGCTCCAACCAGACAACCCAGTGTCACAGTCTACCCTCTCGATCATTCCAGTCTGCTGCCTCTAACAGTTAAGCAACTTCCCATTTTAAATTTCACTAATTTAGACCCAGATTTATGTCCCCATAATTCCCTATTGTAAACCCAAACAACATTCTTCCACCAACTTATTTGAATAACGTGTGTAGGACAGAAAGAAGTGACAGCTTGAAACTACTCTAATTTTACTTACGAATAATTGAGGTTGATTCATGCTGCTTTCTAAAAAACTGGTAATCCTCTTGGTGTTCCAGGATGCCAAATTTGTCACATACGTCTCTTACAACTTCTACTATTCTCTCTCGAAAGCAGTACTCAAAAGCAGACAGTCACAAAGATAGGGTGCTCAACAAGGGATGTTCCAAGACAGGAGAAAGTTAACTTTCCCAAAACAGATGGAAAGAGCCAAAAAGGAAGAAGAAGGAAAATGAAGGAGGAGCTTCCGGGAGAAAGACACATTAGTGTTCAGTGGCACAAAGTCTATTAGTAGAGTATTAAAAAAAAAAAAAAAAGGCCAGGTGCAGTGGCTCACGACTGTAATCCCAGCACTTTGGGAGGCCGAGGCAGGAGGATCACCTGAGGTCAGGAGTTCGAGACCAACCTGACCAACATGGCGAAACCCTGTCTCTACTAAAAATACAAAAATTAACTGGGTGTGGTGGTGGGTTCCTGTAATCCCAGCTACTCGGGAGGCTGAGGCAAGAGAATCTCTTGAACCTCGGAGGCGGAGGTTGCGGTGAGCCAAGATCGCACCATTGCACTCCAGCCTGGGCAACAAGAGCAAAACTCCATCTCAAAAGAAAACAATGATAATAATAATAATAAAGCTGACTAGGCACGGTGGCTCACATCTGTAATCTCAGCACTTTGCGAGAGCTAGGCAGGAGGATTGCGTGAAACCAGTTCAAGAC
The DNA here is from genome assembly GCF_037993035.2 of Macaca fascicularis. NCBI lineage: Eukaryota > Metazoa > Chordata > Mammalia > Primates > Cercopithecidae > Macaca > Macaca fascicularis. The sequence goes on from NC_088393.1 coordinate 14,143,762, forward strand.
AAACCTGGGAAATACGACAAGACGCCTATCTCTACGAAAAAAAATTTTCTTTAAACTACCCAGGCATGGTGGTGCATGCCTGTGGTCCCAGCTATTTGGGAAGCTGAGGCAGGAGGATCGCTTGAGCCCTGGATGTTGAGGCTGCAGTGATCCATGATCGTGCCACTGCACTCCGGTATGGGTAACTGAGGAAGAAGACCCTGTCTTAAAAAAAAAAAAAACTAACCTAAACTAAGCTGCTGTAACAGAGACTCTAAAAGGGAGCATTTTAGCGAACATCCAAGCTTGACTCTTTCTCGGGTAACTACCTTGAGGTAAGTGGTACCAAAGGGCATGAGAGCTTCTCTTTTATTTCTTTTTCTTTGAGACAAAGTCGCACTCTGTTGCCCGTGCTGGAGTGCAGTGGCACAATCTCTGCTCATTGCAACCTCTGCCTCCTGGGTTCAAGTGATTCTCCTGCCTCAGCCTCCCGAGTAGCTGGGATTACAGGCGCCCGCCACCATGCCCAGCTAACTTTTGCATTTTTAGTCAAGACGGGGTTTCAACATGTTGGCCAGGCTGGTCTCAAACTCCTGACCTCAGGTGATGCACCCGCCTTAGCCTCCCACACTGCTGGGATTACAGGCGTGAGCCACCGCGCCCGGCCCCAGGTAATTTTTGTATTTTTAGTAGAGACAGAATTTCACCATGTTGCCCAGGTTGGTCTCAAACTCCTGAGCCGAAGCAATTCACCCTCCTCGGCCTCCCAAAGTGCTGGGAATAGAGGCATGAACCACCTCGCCCGGCCAAGAGCATCTTTCTGTTGGATCACTTGGGACGTAGCTTCTTGATATTTCTTGTTCTATCAAGGTTTTCATTGCCAAGGGCTGCCATAACAGTGTCACAGACTGGGTGGTTTAACACAACAGAAATGTATTCGCTTACAGTTCTTTGGACAATGCCGGCTTCCCCTAATCTGAGTGTCTTACATAACCGTGCCACATTTGTCAAAACTATGAAGTAGCCAGAAGTCAGAAATGAAGGTGTCGGCAGGGCCACACTCCCTCTGAAGGCTCGCTCTTACCTCTTCCAGCATCTGGTAGCCCCTGGTGTTCCTTGGCTTGCGGTCGCATCACTCTAATCTCTGCCTCCATCTTCACATGGCCATCTTCCCTTTATCTCTCTCTGTCATCTCTTCTTCTTGTAAAGTGGCCACTAGTCAGGTCAGGCATGGTGGATGGCACTTGTAACCCCGGCACTTTGGGAGGCCAAGGTAGGAGGATCCTGGCTTGAGGCCAGGAGTTCAAGACCAACCTGAGCAACATAGTGATACCCTGTCTCTACCAAAAATAAAAAATTAGCCAGGCATAGTAGTATGCATCTATAGTCCCAGCTATTTGGGAGGCTGAAGCAGGAGGATCACTGGAGCCCAGGAGTTAGACTTCAGTAAGCCATGATCATGCCACTGCACTCCAACCTGGGCAACAGGAGGGAAACCCTGTCTCTTTAAAAAGAATAATAATAATAAGGCCAGGTGCAGTGGCTCACGCCTGTAATCCCAGCACTTTGGGAGGATGAGGCGGGTGGATCACGAGGTCAGGGGTTCGAGACCAGTCTGGCCAACACAGTGAAACCCCGTCTCTACTAAAAATTACAAAAAATTAGCTGGGCATGGTGGCAGGCACCTGTAATCCTAGTTACTCAGGAGGCTGAGGCAGAATTGTGTGAACCCGGGAGGCGGAGGTTGCAGTGAGCCGAGATCGCGCCATTGCACTCCGGCCTGGGCGACAGTGTGAGACTCTGTCTCCAAACAAACAAATAATAATAATAATAAAAAGACACTAGTCCAATATTTCCAAAAACAAATAAACAGAAACACTAAGCTATGGCTGGACGAGGTGGCTTACGCCTGTAATCTCAGCACTTTGGGAGGCCAAGGCGAGAGGAACACTTGAGGAGTTCAAGACCAGCCTGGCCAACATGGTGAAACCCTGTCTCTACTAAAAATACAAACATTAGCCAGACATGGTGGCAGGTGCCTGTAGTCCCAGCTACTCGGAAGGCTAAGGCAGGAGATTCGCTTGAACCCAGGAGGCGGAGGTTGCAGTGAGCCGAGATTACACCATTGCACTCCAGCCTGGGCAACAGAGTGAGACTCCATCTCAAAAGATGAAAATAAAAAACATAAAAAATAAGCTGTTATATAATAGAGACACAAGAATGTAGCAATTTCAAGAATATCCAAGCATGAAGTCACTTTGGACTGGGGCCCACCTTACTGACATCATTTAACTTGGTAATATCTGCAAATAGATTTCCAAATCAGGTCTCATTCACAGACACTGAGGGTTAAGACATTGATGTATCTTTGAGGGGACACAAGGTAACTCCTAACAGCCATCACCTCGAGCACTGTCCCCATGCAGGGTTGGTGCTGGGTTGGAGGAATGTCCCTGTTTCCACTCCATGGAGGAGAAAGAGCAGAGAATAGCCCACATTAGGTGTTTGAAGGCCCATATCCAGAAATGCCATGCCTCATCATTATTCATTTTTCACTGGACAGACGGTGCCCTCCATGGCTACACGTGGCTGCAATGAAGGCTGGGACAAGTGACTCCTTAACTGGGCCACCAAGCAGAAACACCACCACTGCTATGGAAGCAAAAGAAAGCAAATTTTGGGCCAGGCACTGTGGCTCACACCTGTAATCCCAGCACTTTGGGAGGCTGAGGCGGGCAGATCACGAGGTCAGTAGCTTGAAACCAGCCTGACCAACATGGAGAAACCCCATCTCTACTAAAAATACAAAGGGCGTGGTGGCGTGCACCTGTAATCCCAGCTACTCAGGAGGCTAAGGCAGGAGAATCACTTGAACCCAGGAGGCACAGATTACAGTGAGCCGAGATCGTGCCATTCCATTGCACTCCAGCCTGGGCAACAAGAGTGAAACTCTGAAAGAAAGAAAATAAAGGAAGGAAGGAAGGAAGGAAGGAAGGAAGGAAGGAAGGAAGGAAGGAAGGAAGGAAGGAAGGAAGGAAGGAAGGAAGGAAGGAAGGAAGGAAAGAAAGAAAGAGAAAGAGAGAGAGAGAGAGGGAGGGAGGGAGGAAGGGAAGGAAAGAAAGAAACGAAAGAAAGAAAGGAAGGAAGGAAGGAAGGAAGGAAGGAAGGAAGGAAGGAAGGAAGGAAGGAAGGGAAAGAAAGAAAGAAAGAAAGAGGAGAGAGGAAGAGAGAGAGAGGAAGGAAGGAAGGAAGGAAGGAAGGAAGGAAGGAAGGAAGGAAGGAAGGAAGGAAGGAAAGGAAGGAAAGCAAGCAAGCAAATATTGGACAATGCCAGCTTCCCCTAATCTGAGTGTCTTACATAACCACACCACATTTGTCAAAACTATGAAATTAACATTGGTACAATACTATTAAGTAGACTTCATTCAATATCACTGTCTTTTTTGCCCAGGCCCAGTGGCTCACGTCTGTAATCCCAACACTTTGGGAAGCCAAGGCGGGCAGATCACTTGAGGTCAGTTCGAGACCAGCCTAGCCAACACGGTGAAACGCCATCTCTACTAAAAATACAACAATTAGCTGGGCATGGTGGCTCAAGCCTTTAAGCCCAGCTACTCTGGAGGCTAAGACAGGAGAATCCCTTGAACCCAGGAGGCAGAGGTCACAGTGAGCCAAGATTGTGCCATTGCACTCCAGTCTGGGTGACAGAGCAAGACTCCATCTTAGGGAAAAAAAATAATAGTAAATTTTTTAAAAATAAAATTAAGGGCAGGGAATGGTGGCTCCCGCCTATAATCCGAACACTTTGGGAGGCCAAGGCGGGTGGATCATGAGGTCAGGAGTTTGAGACCAGCCTGGCCAATATGGCGAAACCCCCGTCTCTGCTAAAAATACAAAAATTAACCGGGCATGGTGGCGTGCACCTGTACTCCCAGGTACTCGGGAGGCTGAGGCAGAAGAATAACTTGAACCCGGGAGGCAGAGGTTGCAGGGAGCTGAGATCGTGCCACTGCACTCCAGTGTGGGCGACAGAGCGAGACTCCATCTCAAAAAGAAAAATAAATAAATAAAAAATAATAACAACAATAGTCAAATAAAATAAAAAATAATAACAATAGTCAAATAAAATTAAATTAAGTCTCTTGCTCACCAGAGGATAAATGCTAGGCATGGTTTCAACATACTTTTCTAATAGCAATGAGATGGGGACATTTCAACACTTTAGCCTCTTTTCTCCTCGGCTATATATTTTTGTGCCACTTCCTGGAATTAAGAGCATATTGTGGGCCAGGCTTGGTGGCGCACGCCTGTAATCCCAGCTACTGGGGAGGCTGAGGTACAAGTATCACTTGAACCTGGGAAGAGGAGGTTATTATAGTGAGCTGAGATCACACCACTGCACTCCAGCCTGGGAGACAGAGTGAGACTCAGTCTCAAAAAAAAAAAAAAAACATTAAAATGAAGGCTGTAGTTTAGATTCATCCCCCCTACCCAAGGCCAACCACCCATAACCACACAATCAAAGTTTGTCATCCTGATTCCCCTGAAACGCTAGCTCTAATCATAAATGAAACACAAAAATGTAAGTTTTATATCCTTGTCAGCATGATTCAGTGAAATTAAACCAATCCGCTGTAGACAAATGAGCTTAAACGTCTCTATTTGCCTTAAAAAGAAGTTAATGTAAAACAGCCAATCACCAAAAAAAAGCTCAAAATACTTCTTCCTTTTTGCCTTATAAACTTGCCCTAACTTTTGTAAGAGAACTTACCACTTGATTTGACATCTCCTGGATCAAGACATGTACTTGCTGTATGACAAAGAACTTTTAAATTTTTTCTACCTGTATCTGATTTTATATATATATATAAAATCACCGCACCAGGCCTGATTACTTTTTTTTTTTTTTTTTTTGAGATGGAGTCTCCCTCTATCACCCAGGTTGGAGTGCAGTGGTCGGATCTCAGCTCACTGCAAGCTCCGCCTCCCGGGTTCACGCCATTCTCCTGCCTCAGCCTCCTAAATAACTGGGACTACAGGCGCCCGCCACCTCGCCCGGCTAGTTTTTTTGTATTTTTTTTAGTAGAGACGGGGTTTCACCGGGTTAGCCAGGATGGTCTCGATCTCCTGACCTCGTGATCCACCCGTCTCGGCCTCCCAAAGTGCTGGGATTACAGGCTTGAGCCACTGCGCCCGGCCGGCCTGATTACATTTTTGACACTAAAAGTATCGTGTGCAGAAAGACAGCTGGCACACACGGAAACTTCATGCAAATAGAATAAAGTACCCTGTCTAAAAGACAAATTAGAAGTAGGTGTCCTATCCTCCAACTTGGAGAACACAGCCTAGGCTGGGCTTCAGCCCCATTCTCATGCTCTTAGCCAGGCACACTTGTTCAGGGCACAACGTGCACAACCGTACACAGTGGCCCTGACTAGGTCTGTACACAACTACAAAAACAACAATAGGCCAGGCGCAGTGGCTCACGCCTGTAATCCCAATACTTTGGGGGGCCAAGGCAGGCGGATCAGAGTATCAGGAGTTCGAAAACAGCCTGGCCAATATGGTGAAACCCCGTCTCTACTAAAAGTACAAAAATTAGCTGGGCACGGTGGCGGGCACCTGTAGTCCCAGCTATTCAGGAGGCTGAGGCAGGAGAATCGCTTGAACCTGGGAGGCAGAGGTTGCAGTGAGCCGAGACCGCACCACTACACTCCAGCCTAGGCGACAGAGCAAGATTCAGTCTCAAAAAAAAGTGAAAGAGGATCCGGTATCCAAATGTGTTTTATATAAAATGAATCGTTTTCAGTGCACTGAGGAAGTTTTCTATTTAAAGAAATCCTGCTGTGAACTCTTTTGTGAAGAATGCTTTCCTAATGGAATTAGTCACCACTGAGTCATTTCTGCAAACTTCAGGTTTGCGGTTTTGCCTAAGCACGATCTGGCCGGAGAAGTAGATAAATTACAGATGTCGCTAATAAATTAAAAGGCAAAAGAGGAAAGAAAAAAAAAATGACACGTGTATATGAACAGAATTGACACAGAGGTCTCCACCGGCGCTTAATCATGGCCGAGATCCTCCTGCTTGCGCTTGTCCTTCGGTCGACACACGCTACAAGTCAGCTTCTGTCCAACTGGGGAGGGAACGAACTGACAACAAAGAACAATTAAGAGAAGGTTGGCCCAGTGAAAGCAAGGGGCCATTGAAGAGCAAATAAAGGCGTGGCCACGTTCTGGCCCCGCCCCACCCCGGTCTCCCTGACAACAGAGCCGGCGTCTGGGCTGAGCTTCAGGCTCACAGTCAGCCTCCCACAGGCCACCGCGCACGCTCACTTGCGCTTGCGCCTCGGAACTGGCGTCAACCAGCGAAGGCTTGAATCCGCCTCCCGGAGCCTCGCCGAGCGGAGAATTAAGATCCGAAGGGCCCAGGAGGGATAAGAAAACTTGTCTGGGTGCCCACTTGGTACTGAGCGCCCTTGGGAGGGCTCTGGAGAAGACCATCGCCTTCCGGGGTAGCTCCTTCCCTCAAAAGTTTGAGATCATGGTCCAGTTCTCGCGTCTCCCAGCCTCAGTTTCCCCATTAGTAGGAAAGGGGTTCCCAGCCTCTACCTCAGAGGAGGCTTTGAGGATTCAGAAAACTCAGAAGAGGGTAGGCTTTGTGGTGAGCGCTGGGTAGGACTTCGGGCTGGGAGTGCTGGGCTGAAGAGTCCCGACAACAGCCCGAGGACGTATTATTATTGTTCTTATTTTACAGGGAAGGAAACTGAGGTCCAGAAAAGTTATGATTCGCCCCAAGGGGATCGCCTGGCAGGACGTGAAGGGGAAGGGGCCCGCCCTGGAGTAACCCTCACTGGAGAATCCAGAGGTGGGATGAGCTTTGTACCTATCTCAGCAGAGGGAGGCGGATAATATTTAAATATTATGAGTGAGGAGAAGGAATGAAGGCAAGAAATAGAATGCCCAAAATGCCCCAAACGCCATCCGGACCATAAAAGTGATGGCGATAGTGTTGGACTTAGGAGCTCAAAGATGCTAACCTTCACAGGCCTGGTGGCCCAAGTCTGTAGTCCCAGCTACTTGGAAGGCTGAGGCAGGAGGATCGCCGTAGCCCAGGAGTGCCAATCCATCCTGAGCAACAGAGTGAGATCCTTGTCTCCTTAAAAAAAAAAAAAAAAGTGCATACTTTTTTTTTTTTTGAGATAGAGTCTCACTCTCTTGCCCAGGCTGGAGTACAGTGGCACAATCTCGGCTCACTGCAACCTTCACCCTCCGGGTTCAAGCAGCTCTCCTGCCTTAGCCTCCCAGTAGGTGGGACTACAGGCACGCACCACCACACTCAGCTAATTTTTGTGTTTTCAGTAGAGACCGGTTTCACCGTGTTGGCCAGGCTGGTCTCAAACTCCTAACCTCAAGTGATCCACCTGCCTCTTCCTCCCAAAGTGCTGGGATTACAGGCATGAGCAACTGCACCCGGCCTAAAAAATGCATACTTTTTGAAACAGTACCTTTGCTGGAAAATTCTTAAACCCACCTGGCATCTCCATCTTAGTCAAACGGCCCACCAACTTCCTGTTCAAACTGAGCTCCTATTTTGATTTCTGAGTTTGTTAACCTTGGTACTACTGGCATTTGGGGCTAGATCATTCTTTGTAGTGCAAAGGCTGCCCTGTGCACTGTGAGAAGTTGAGCAGCATATCCAACCTCTACTCATTAGACGCCATGGCCAGGCACGGTGGCTGATGTCTGCAATCCCAGCACTTTGGGAGGCCAAGGTGGGCAGAACACCTGAGGTCAGGAGTTCAAGACCAGCCTGACCAACATGGAGAAACCCCATCTAAAAATACAAAAGTAGCCAGGCGTGGTGGCGCGTACCTCTAATCCGGGCTACTCAGGAGGCTGAGGCAGGAGAATCGCTTGAACCCAGGAGGCAGAGGTCCTAGTGAGCCGAGATTGTGCCATTGCACTCCAACCTGGGCAACAAGAGCGAAACTCCTTCTCAAAAAACAAAAACAAATATTAGATGCCATGAACACTCCCTCCCAACCCAATTTGTCACAACCAAAAATGTCTCCAGACATTGCCCCTGGAGGGGTGAAGAGGGCGCCTGTTGAGAAACACTGGCCATGAGCCAAGAATTAAAAGGGAGAAATCTGTTAGTTTTCACTAAATAGATTTGAATTCTTTATTTTATTGTTTTTGTTTTATTTTATTTTGAGAGGCAGGATCTCACTCTGTCCCCCAGGCTAGAGTACAGTGGTGCAATCATGACTCACTGTAGCCTCCAAGTCTTGAGCTCAAGGGATCCTCCCACTTCAGCCTCCCTAGTAGCTGGGACTATAGGTATGCACCACCCTGCTTGGCTAATTTTTGTATCCTTTGTAGAGACAGGGTCTCACTATGTTGCCCAGGCTAGTCTCAAACTCTTGGCCTCAAGAGACTCTCTCACCTCTGTCTCCCAAATTGTCGAGACTACAGGCGTGAGCCAGCACTCCTGGTCTTGAATTCTTTAACCATTGTCCTCTACCAGAAAGTGTATACTATATTAATTCTCTCACTGTAGAGATTCTTTTTTTTTTTTTTTTTGAGATGGAGTCTCGTTGTGTCGCCCAGGCTGGAGTGCAGTGGCACGATCTTCACTCACTGCAACCTCTGCCACTAGGTTCAAGTGATTTTCCTGCCTCACCCTCCTAAGTAGCTGGGATTACAGGGATGCACCACCACGTCCGGCTATTTTTGTATTTTTAGTAGAGACAGAGTTTCACCATATTTGCCCAGGCTGGTCTTGAACTCCTGGCCTCAAGTGATCCGCCTGCTTTGGCCTCCCAAAGTGCTGGGATTACAGGTGTGAGCCACCATGCCCAGCCCTTTTGTTTGTTTGCTTTAAGACAGATTCTTACTCTATCACCCAGCCTGGAGTGCAGTGCTGCAGTCATAGCTCACTGCAGCCTCAACCTCCTGGGCTCAAAGGGTCCTCTCACCTCAGCCTCCCAAGTAGCTGGGATTACAGGTGTGCTCCACCATGCACAGCTAATTGGTTTTTGGTTTTAGTTTTGGTTCTGTTTTGTAGAAGTGAGGCCTTGCCTTATTGCCCAGGCTGGTCTCAAACTCCCTGGGGCTCAAGTGATTCTCCCACCTCAGCCTCCCAAAGTGCTGGGATGACAGGCATAAGCCTCTGCACCCGGCCAAGATTCTTAAAACAGCCAGATTTTCTGGAAACTGGTTGACCCAGTTGGATTATATGAAACACAATGGATGACTGTAATCAACAGTTCAACTGAGTGGAACTAGCCCTGGCCAAGATTCAGGAGACCTCAGCAGGGCACAGTGGCTCATGCCTGTAATCCCAGCATTTTGGGAGGCCTAGACGGGCAGATCACCTGAGGTCAGGAGTTCAAGACCAGCCTGGCCAACATGGTGAAACCCCATCTCTACTAAAAATACAAAACATTAGCCGGGCATGGTGGTGGGCACCTGTAGTCCCAACTACTCCCAGCTGAGGCAGGAGAATCGCCTGAACCTCGGAGGCAGAGGTTGCAGTGAGCCGAGATCGTGCCACTACACTCCAGCCTAGAAGACAGAGCGAGACTCTGTCTCAAAAAATCAGGAGACTTGAGTCTGTTCCCAGTTCTGCCATTATAAGCTCTGTGACATTATCACTTAACTTTTCCCTGGACTTGTTTTCCCTTGTGTCGAATGAGGATGTTGAAGTGATTTCTTTTTTTTTTTTTTGAGATGTAGTCTCGCTCTGTCGCCCGGGCTAGAGTGCAGTGATGCAATCTCGGTTCACTGCAAGCTCCGCCTCCCAGGTTCACACCATTCTCCTGCCTCAGCCTCCCCAGCAGCTGGTACTACAGGCGCCCGCCACCACACCCAGCTAATTTTTGTGTTTTTAGTAGAGATGGGGTTTCACCGTGTTAGCCAGGATGGTCTTGATCTCCTGACCCTGTGATCCACCTGCCTTGGCCTCCCAAAGTGCTGGGATTACAGGCGTGAGCCACCACGCCCGGCGGAGGTGATTTCTAAGGACTTATAAACACCCAGATTCTGACAGGATGCTCCCTCACTGTCCCCCACCAGAAGTTATTTAAGCCACGCAGCTGCCCCAGTGTCCTGTCTTTTTTTTCTTTTTCTCCAGCCCCCAGCCCGGTCCCGTAAACACATCTTTTGGAGTCAGCTCTTCCAAGCTGTTGTTACCACTCAGACAAACTCATTGTTATTCCTGATGCTAACGAGTAAATTATGGTGGTGGTTAACACAGCAGTGGCAGGGGCTCCTTTGTGGGAAATTATGGTGTTTAAGCACAAGACACCCTGGGGTTTGCCTGAGGAAAAATAAAATTTAAAACTGGCCTGTTGCTCTATGTTGTGGTGCGTATTTTAGGAATATCCCAAGTCTGGAATATAGGAATATCCAAGTCAATTATAGGATATACCATTATCATTAGTTCTTCTGACCTGGCTAATATGCATACAAAAAGCCATGGCTACTCCCTTTTATTAATTCTCTAGAGCCTCCACCTGCTTTTTTTTTTTTTTTTGAGATGGAGTTTCACTCTGTCACTCAGGCTGGTGTGCAGTGGTGCAATCTCGGCGCACTGCAGCCTCTGTCTCCCGGGTTCAAGTGATTCTCCTGCCTCAACCTCCCAAGTAGCTGCGATTACAGGCACCTGCCACCAAGCCCGGCTATTTTTTGTATTTTTTAGTAGAGACAGGGTTTCACCATGTTGGCCAGGCTGGTCTTGAACTCCGGACCTCAAGTGATCCACCTGCCTTGGCCTCCCAAAGTGCTGGGATTACAGGCGTGAGCCACCACACCCAGCCTAATTTTATTTTGTACTTACCCAAATCTTCTAAGTACTCCCTCATTCATTTATCAATTCATTCATTCAGTGTATTTACTGAGTGCTACTACATAGCTCTAAATGTTGGGGATGCAGTGATAAACAAAATAGGCAGTCTTTGCTCTTTTTTTTCCATTTTTTTAAGAGACAGGTCTCGGCCAGACGCGGTGGCTCACGCCTGTAGTCCCAGCACTTTGGGAGGCCGAGGCGAGTGGATCACCTGAGGTCAGGAGTTCAAGACCAGCCTGGCCAACAAGGTTAAATTCCGTCCCTACTAAAAATACAAAAATTAGCCAGGTGGTGGCCACCTGTAATTCTAGCTACTCGGGAGGCTAAGGTAGGAGAATTGCTTGAACCTAGGAGGCGGAGGTTGCAGTGAGCTGAGATCGCACCACTGTGCTCCAGCCTGAACAACAGAGCAAGACTCTTTCTAAAAAAAAAGAGAGAGAAAGAGAGGGTCTCGCTCTGTCACCCATGCTGGAGTGCAGTGGCACAGTCATAGCTCACTGCTGCCTCGAACTCCAGGGCTCAAGTGATCCTCCTGCCTCAATCTCCACAGTATCTGTGACTACAAGCACATGAGAACACCTAGCCTAGTTTTTAAACTTTTTTTGAAGAGAGAGCATCTCGCTAGGTTTCACATGCTGGTCTTGAACCCCTGGGCTCAAGGGATCCTCCCACTGCAGCCTCCCAAAAATGCTGGGATTACAGGCATGATCCACCATGCCTGGCCACTTCTTTGCTTTCTTCAGCTTTTGTTCTAGTGTCTTCAGTGTGGATGATACTGGTCAGACCATTTTCTAGGAGCAGGATCCCAATTATTCAAGTTCCTGCTCTTCCCAGGTAGTTCATAGAAACTCCTGGCCCTTTGTCCCAATCCAGCAACTGCAGAGTACATAGAAAAGCAGGTGGGGTCGGGTGCGGTAGCTCACATCTGTAATCCCAGCACTTTGGGAGGCTGAGGCATATCACGAGGTTAGGAGTTCAAGACCAGCCTGACCAATATAGCGAAATCCTGTCTCTACTTAAAAATACAAAAATTAGCTGGGCGTGGTGGCGCGTACCTGTAATCCCAGCTACTCAGGAGGCCAAGACAGGAGAATTGCTTGAACCCAGGAGGTGGAGGTTGCAGTGAGTCGAGATCACGCCACTGCACTCCAGCCTGGGCGACAGAGCGAGACTCCGTCTCAAAAAAAAAAAAAAGCAGGTGGATGCTGGCGGGACACGGTGGCTTACACCTGTAATCCCAGCACTTTGAGAGGCTGAGGCAGGCAGATCACCTGGGGTCAGGAGTTCAAGACCAGCCTGGCAACATGGGGAAACCCCGTCTCTACTAAAAATACAAAAATCAGCCAGGCAAGGCGGCAAGTGCCTGTAATCCCAGCTACTCAGGAGACTGAGGCAGGGGAATCGCTGGAACCCGGGAGATGGAGGTTGCAGTGAGTCGAGATCGTGCCACTGCACTCCAGCCTGAGCGACAGAGCAAGACTCCATCTCAAAAAATAAATAAATAAATTTAAGTAGCCATATGTAGCTGGTGATTCTCCTGTTGGACAGTTCTAGAGCATATTCCATGCCCTTGGGAAATAATATAAATGAGACAGTTTTCCAAAGGTAAATAAGCTTCAGGAATGCCAACGAAGTGCTGCTAGCTCTTTGTATGGACGAATCTATCAGAATGATCACTCTTCTGGCCTTCCCTGTTTTGAAACAGGGCATCTGCCACTTGGTGTTGAGTATCCCAGTAGCCATTGGATTCTAGACAAAGCTGGCCACACTGATTCTTATGATTCAAATGTTCCTCCTCAACCGAAAAGGCTCAGTGTGTCTTTTGGACTGTCCCTCAACACCTAACTTTCCACTAATTAGTGAAGCATGACTTTTCCATGTCATGTCTGTTCTGGGAAGTTTCCTCTTCATCGTGGCCTTGGGCCCCCGGGAAATTTCAGTGGATGAACAGAAGAAGTGGAAAAGGGGATGAAAAGTCACGTGGAATGGCATCATCCATCATTATGACATCATCACAGCCATAACATCATTGCCATCATAGATCATCACTGTTACGGATTCATTTTCTCCTGAGTTCTTGGTACCCATTTCTTCACATGTGTTTAAAACTCTTTTGACTGACTGCTTACCTAACAGAAGTTTCTTGTGTTAAGTTCCTTTGCCAGATAAAAACAAAATAAGGCTGGGTGAGGTGACTCACACCTGTAATCCTAGCACTTTGGGAGGCCAAGGCAGGCGGATCACTTGAGATTAGGAGTTCGAAATCAGCCTGGCCAACGTGGTGAAACCCCGTCTCTATTAAAAATACAAAAAAAGCCGGGTGCAGTGGCTCACACCTGTAATCCCAGCACTTTGGGAGGCCGAGACAAGCGGATCATGAGGTCAGGAGATCGAGATCATCCTGGCTAACACGATGAAACCCCGTCTCTACTAAAAATACAAAAATTAGCCAGGCATGGTGGCAGGCGCCTGTAGTCTCAGCTACTCGGGAGGCTGAGGCAGGAGAATGGTGTGAACCCGGGAGGCGGAGCTTGCAGTGAGCTGAGATCGAGCCACTACTGTACTCCAGCCTGGGCAACAGAGCGAGCTCCATCTCAAAAAAAAGAAAAAAAAATTAGCTGTGCATGGTGGTGGGCACCTGTAATCCCAGCTACTTGGGAGGCTGAGACAGGATAATTGTTTGAACCGGGGAGGTTGCAGAGGTTGCAGTGAGCCGAGATTGCACCACTGCACTCCAGCCTGGGCGACAGAGCAAGACTCCATCTCTAAATTAATAAATAAACAAATAAATGGATTTATAGTTATTTATATAAATCAGTTGCACTCAAATACATATAGCTTTCCGTTGTCTTTAACTTTTTTAAGACACAGGGTCTCCCTGTCACCCATACTGAAGTACTGTGCTGCGATCATAGCTCACTGCAGCCTCAAACACCTGGGCTCGAGCAATCCTCCTGCCTCAGCCTCCTGAGTAGCTGGGACTGTAGTCCCAACACATGTGCCACCACGCCTGGCTAATTTTTATATTTTTAGTAGATATGGGGTTTCACCATATTGGTCAGGCTGGTCTTCAACTCCTGACCTTGCGATCTGCCTGCCTCGGGCTCCCAAAATGCTGAGATTACAGGCGTGAGCCACCGCGCCTGGCCTTAGACATTTTTATATTTTATTTGTGGCTGTGACCAAAGCCATTTGGGATGTCTGCCCAGCCCTACCCTCCTCTTTATATGAGAACATCCACCACCTCAATTGCAGCCCTGTGCAGAGGATTCAGGTAAGCCACACCCAGACTCCTGACCCAAAGAAACAGTGAGATAATAAATGTTTTAGGCCTCTATACTTTGGGGTAATTTGTTATGCAACCAGAGATAACATATTGTCAAAACCAGGTAGGCTTTAATTAGTCTTTCCAGATGTCTGTTTCTTTCTTTGTGCTGGCTAGAGGCTTTTGGCTTTTATAGAGTTTTTGTTGTTGTTGTTGTTGTTGTTGTTGTTGTTTTTCAGACGGAGTTTCGCTCTTACTACCCAGGCTGGAGTGCAATGGCGCGATCTCAGCTCACTGCAACATCTGCCTCCTGGGTTCAAGTAATTCTACCTCAGCCTCCTGAGTAGCTGGGATTTCAGGCACACGCCACCATGCCTGGCTAATTTTTGTATTTTTAGTAGAGACAGGGTTTCACCATGTTGGTCAGGCTGGTCTCGAACCTCTGACCTCGTGATCCACCCGCCTTGGCTTCCCAAAGTGCTGGGACTACAGATGTGAGCCACTATGCCTGGCCAGAAATTTTTCTTTTTAAGAGGTGGGGTCTTGCTATGGTGCCCAGGCTGGAGTGGTGGGAGGATGACTTGAGCACAGGAGCTCAAGAGTAGCCTGGGCAACATAGGAAGAACTCATTTCTACAAATTAAAAAAAAAAAAATTAGCTAGGCATGGTGGTACATGCCTGTGGTCCCAGCTACTCAGGAAGCTGAGGTATGAGGATCCCTTGAACCCGGGAGTTCAAGGTTACAGTGAGTTGTGATTGCACTACTGCACTTCAGTCTGGGTGACAGTGGAGACCCTGTCTCAAAAAAAACAAAGAAAGCAAAAACCAAAAATAAAAAAATAAAATAAAGGAAATTGGAAGGCCTTATAAGCTGCCTCAGAACCAAGGACTTCCTAACTTTCTCTTGTTTCTCCCCATCTCCCAAGCACGGGGAGGGGCTCTCTTTTTATAGTTCCCTTATGTGACTGATGAAAACTTCTTCCAAAAGAAATGCAGTTGTCTTAAGATGACCCCTCCCTAAGAATCTCATCAAATATCCAAGAAATAGTAACCATTGGCAAAGAGAAAAGACTAAATATTGTCAACAGACTTCATCTACTCTTCTGTGGGCAGCTTGGAGATTACATGGGAGACTCTATCTGTATAATAAGACAGCCTTTATTCAATATAAAGTTCTGCCCCTCACCTTTCTGTCGCCTCCCTCAGAGTTCAGAGGAACTTTGTCCCAGGCCATTGTCTGTTCATTGGGCTCCTACAATCCCCCTGAAAAATCATTCATTTCCCCTCAAAGCTGCCTACACTCTCCATTTCTCTCTCCTCTAGGAAGAGAGTATTTAAGCCACAACCATCTGGCCCTTCTTTGAGTCTCAATTTTTTCTTTTTTTTTTTTTTTTTTTGAGATGGAGTCTCACTCTGTCGCCAGGGCTGGAGTGCAGTGGTGCAATCTCTCTCGGCTCACTGCAACCTCCACCTCCCAGGTTCAAGCGATTCTCCTGCCTCAGCTTCCCAAGTAGCTGGAATTACAAGTCTCACATTTTATATGGCTCCCACGATTATGCACGTTCATCGATTTCTATGCCCTTTCTCTTGTTAATTTGTCTATTGTCAGTTCATTTCAGTGAAACTTCAGAAGGTGAAAGGGAAGTTTTCCCTTCGCCCTATGCCTTCCCCTTCCTGTATCAATTCCTTTGGCCCCACCAGAACTGGCCTGCATTTGGCATCTTTATAGAACAGCCTCTTTGTATCCCAGGCTGATGTTCAGGCTCCATCACTCGCCCTGTGCATTAAGTAGTAACAGTGAGACTCTACACGCCAAGGCTTCTCACTCTCCCTGCGAAGTACTGCTCCAAAGATGACATCATTCTGTGCCTTTTCAGTCACTACCTCTTGGTTCAGGTACAAGACAAGGGCTCAATCAAAATCCAGATGGACTGAGTGAGATTACTGGGGTGAAATGCCATTCCTGGGGATCCACGAGCACGCCTCTCTACTGCACACCCCCCACCTGACTCATTCCGCCTCATCCAGGTCAGAGGTCCCTCCTTACAGCAGTTCTTACAGAACCCAGCTGAGGTCTGCTCACCCAGCACAGTAAAACCAGATACCCACACTAAGGTCTTTGCAGTGATAGAAAGGAAGGTGTTTATTGCAGGGCGCCATGCAAGGAGAATCGGGGCAGCTCATGCTTAAGACCTGAAATCACCAATGGCTTGCAGGTGGGAGTTGTTAAAGGCAGGTATAAATTTCAGGAAACCAGAAGCTACAAGCAAAATCATAAATCAATGCATGGAGATTACACATTGGCTTCCACTTAAAAAGGAAGAATATCTTAAAGTGGGGGCTTACAGGTTTGTAGATAGATTTGAACATCTTCTAGGCAGGGCGCGGTGGCTCACGCCTGTAATCTCAACACTTTGGGAGGCCAAGGTGGGAGGATCATCTGAGGTCAGGAGTTCGAGACCAGCCTGACCAACATGACGAAACCCTGTCTCTACTAAAAATACAAAAATTAGCCAGGTGTGGTGGCACATGCCTGTGATCCTCACTACTCGGGAGGCTGAGGCAGGAGAATCATTTGAACCTGGGAGGTTGAGGTTGCAGTGAGCCGAGATCACGCCACTGCATTCCAGCCTGGGTGACAGCAAGACTCAGTCTCAGAAAAAAGAAAAAATATATATATATAGAAAGGCCGGGTGCGGTGGCTCACGCCTGCAATCCCAACACTTTGGGAGGCCAAGGCGGGTGGATCACAAGGTCAGAAGCTCAAGACCAGCCCGGCCAGCATAGTGAAACCTCGTCTCTACTAAAAACACAAAAATTAACTGGGCATGATGGCGGGCACCTGTAATCCCAGCTACTCGGGAGGCTGAAGCAGGAGAATCACTTGAACCCAGGAGGTGAAGGTTGCAGTGAGCTGAGATCGTGCCACAGCACTCCAGCTTGGGCAACAGAGTGAGACTTAATCTCAAAAGAAAAGAAAAAGATTTAAACATCTTCTGATTTGCAATGGATTAAGGAAGAGAAGCTTTATTTAAAAATTTCAAATTTTGAGTCGGTAGAGAAATGTCTACTGGTTAGGGGAAGTAATTTTCTCTAAGCCCCTCAGGAGGAAACTTGGAACAAAAGGGGCATAGCTAAAGTTTAGTCTTCACTTCCCCCCTTATCTGGGGTTTCCAAGACTCTGAAAGACAATGCAGGGACATATGTTAAGATGTTATCTTTAATTTCTATAGGGAAACCAAACATCTCTGGGACTCTAACTTCCTTAGCTTTTGTTTTAGGTCATTATGACTTTTTTGTTTAACAAGTTACTGATGTACTTCTCAGGGCTAGCTGGGGGCCTGGAATTTCCCTTGAAGGAACTTAGAAATTTCCTGTATTTCCATGCTTAGGGTCCTGTAAGGAAGGGGATCCCTGCTCTGTCTCAGGGTCTCACTGACCCTCACTCCGGCCCACTCCCAAACACCCTACCCTCGTTAAAGATTTCTCTGGCGTCTCATGGTCTTTAAGTCGAATGCACACAACCCAAAACAGTATAGCTCAGAGGATAAGGAAACAAGGTTTAGCATGCGGAGTTGCAGGTCAGCTCCTCCACCCTTCACTAACTGTGCGACTTAACCTCTCTAGGCCTGTTTCATCATCTGTAAAACAGAAATGATGAAAAGTATACCTTCTAGGGGGCATTCTATGAGATTATGCATGTAAGTGAGTACCGAGCATTGCTCAGTGATGCCTAGTGGGTGGTGAGCACTCAGTATGCAGCAGCATGATTACATAAGAATTCACTTGTTAGAGCCTGGCTTTAGAACAGAGATGGAACCTAGCACCGAATAATATAGCATGAGGAGGCCGGGCGCGGTGGCTCACATCTGTAATCCCAGCACTTTGGGAGACCGAGGTGGGCAGATCACCTGAGGTCAGGAGTTCAAGACCAGCCTGGCCAACATGGAGAAACCCCGTCTCTGCTAAAAATACTAGCTGGGTGTGGTGGCGCATGCCTGTAATCCCAGGGCTGAGGCAGAATTGCTTGAACCCGGAAGGAAGGTGGAGGTTGCAGTGAGCCGAGATCGCGTCTTTGCACTCCAGCCTGAGCAACAAGAGCAAAACTCCGTCTCAAAATATATATATATACATCAGGAGGAATAGTAGTAATATTGTCATCACTTCTCACCCTGTCTTTGATAAATTGCCAATTGAAGTGTCTGCTTCATCACTGAGAAAAGGGTGTGCTCTTTCCTCTCTGAATCCCCAGGACTTGACATATAGCAGGTGTCCAATGAACAGCTTAGCTGTTGAATGAACAAATATATTC